>NC_143035.1:3572272-3886136 GCF_057628025.1 Oncorhynchus mykiss | reverse complement strand
GTGAAGTTCCAAGCAGAAATGTTGATTGACAAGAATAAAATGCTCCCTCCAGTGACGACTCTAGTAGGCTTATACACATGGACTACTGTATATTCTTAAAATTGACAACATTACCGTCAATTATGCATGTGGTTATAAGAATGAAGATAAACAATAATAATGATTTTGAATAATTGGATAACTTGACATACTCAACTCTGTCACAGTCTCACAACCCTGTTATGATCAAACAAGTACCAGGGTTGAGTGGAAAACTCAAAATGGCCAAAGCTCCTCATTTGGTGAAGAACGGGAGACCACATGGCATGCATGAAATTAAGAAATTAGAATACTATTACTTATCTTTATTTCATGTAACAGAGTTGAGTTGTTGAGCTCGACGACCCCAATCTAACAATAAATATTGATGAAATATAGATATCAAATAATTTGATCACTTTCCTGTCTTTGCACCAACAACACCTCTGCCACGCTGATCCTCAACATGTGGGCCCCACAAGGGTGGGTGATCAGCTCCCTCCTGTACTACCTGTTCACCCATGATTGCGTGGCCATGCACGTCTCCAACTCAATTATCAAGTTTGCAGACGACACAACAGTGGTAGACCTGATTACCAACAACGACGAGACAGCCTACAGGGAGGAGGTGAGGGCCCTGGCGGAGTGGTGCCAGGAAAATAACCTCAACGTCAACAAAACAAAGGAGCTGATTTTGGACTTCAGGAGACAGCAGAGAGAGCATGACAGGGCCACAGTGGTAAGGGTGAAAAGCTTCAAATTCCTCGCAGTGCACACCACTGACAACCTGAAATGGTCCTTTCACACAGACAGTGTGGTGAAGAAGGCACTAACAACGCTCAGGACGCTGAAGAAATTTGGCTTGCCCACTAAGACCCTCAAGAACTTCTACAGATGCAACATTCAGTGCATCCTGTCAGGCTGTATCATCGCCTGGTATGGCAATTGCACCGTCCGCAACTGTAAAGCTCTCCAAATGATGGTGCGTTCAGCCCAGCGCATCTCTGGGGCCACACTGCCTGCCCCCCAGGACATCTAGAGCACCTGGTGTCACAGGAAGGCCAAGAAGATCATCAAGGACCTCTCACCTGAGCCATGGCCTGTTCACCCCGCTACCATCTAGAAGGCTGAGACAGTATAGGTGTATCAAAGCTGGGACCAAGAGACTGAAAAACAGCTTCCACCTCCATTACACACTCAGATTGTTAAATAGTCACCACTAGCCGGCCTCCGCCCAGTACCCTGCCCTGATCCTTAGTCACTGTTACTAGCCGGCTATCACCTGCTACTCTACCCTACTTCTTAGAGACTGTTGCCCTAGGTACATAGTCATTGAACACTGGTCACTTTAATAATGTTTACATACTGTTTTACACACTTCATATGTGTATTCTAGTCAAGGCTCATCCTATATAACTACTGCTGTACACACCTTATCTATCCATATACTGTCAATACACACCATTATATAAATACAGTATATAAACTCAGCAAAAAAACAACAAAACAACTTTTTCAAAGATAATTGGTAAAAATACAAATAACTTAACAGATGTTCATTGTAAAGGGTTTAAACACTGTTTCCAATGCTTGTTCAATGAACCATAAACAATTAATGAACATGCACTTGTGGAACGGTCGTTGAGACACTAACAGCTTAGGCAATTAAGGTCACAGTTATGAAAACTTAGGATACTAAAGAGGCCTTTCTACTGACTCTGAAAAACACCAAAAGAAAGATGTCCAGGGTCCCTGCTCATCTGTTTGAACGTGCCTTAGGCATAATGCAAGGAGACATGAGGACTGCAGATGTGGCCAGGGCAATAAATTGCCATGTCTGTACTGTGAGACGCCTAAGGGAGACAGGACGAACAGCTGATTGTTGTCACAGTGGCAGACCATGTGTAACAACACCTGCACAGGATCGGTACATCCGAACCTGACATCTGCGGGACAGATACAGGATGGCAACAACAACTGCCCGAGTTACACTAGGAACTCACAATCCCTCCATCAGTGCTCAGCCTGTCCGCAATAAGCTGAGAGAGGCTGGACTGAGGGCTTGTAGGCCTCTAGTGGTGTGGGGGCTGTGCTTTGGCAAAGTGGGTGGGGTTATATCCTTCCTGTTTGGCCCTGTCCGGGGGTGTCTTCGGATGGGGCCACAGTGTCTCCTGACCCCTCCTGTCTCAGCCTCCAGTATTTATGCTGCAGTAGTTTATGTGTCGGGGGGCTAGGGTCAGTTTGTTATATCTGGAGTACTTCTCCTGTCCTATTCGGTGTCCTGTGTGAATCTAAGTGTGCGTTCTCTAATTCTCTCCTTCTCTCTTTCTTTCTCTCTCTCGGAGGACCTGAGCCCTAGGACCATGCCCCAGGACTACCTGACATGATGACTCCTTGCTGTCCCCAGTCCACCTGACTGTGCTGCTGCTCCAGTTTCAACTGTTCTGCCTTATTATTATTCGACTATGCTGGTCATTTATGAACATTTGAACATCTTGGCCATGTTCTGTTATAATCTCCACCCGGCACAGCCAGAAGAGGACTGGCCACCCCACAAGGCCTGGTTCCTCTCTAGGTTTCTTCCTAGGTTTTGGCCTTTCTAGGGAGTTTTTCCTAGCCACCGTGCTTCTACACCTGCATTGCTTGCTGTTTGGGGTTTTAGGCTGGGTTTCTGTACAGCACTTTGAGATATCAGCTGATGTACGAAGGGCTATATAAATACATTTGATTTGATTTGATTTGTAAGGCAGGTCCTCACCAGATATCACCGGCAACCACATTGTCTGTGGGCACAAACCCATGGTCGCTGGACCAGACAGGCATGGCAAAAAGTGCTCTTCACTGACGATTTGCGGTTTTGTCTCACCAGGGGTGATGGTCGGATTCACGTTTATCGTCAAAGGAATGAGTGTTACACCGAGGCCTGTACTCTGGAGCGGGATCGATTTGGAGGTGGAGGGTCCGCCACAGTCTGGGGCAGTGTGTCACAGCATCATCGGACTGAGCTTGTTGTCATTGCAGGCAATCAATGCTGTGCGTTACAGGGAAGACATCCTCCTTCCTCATGTGGTACCCTTCCTGCAGGCTCATCCTGACATGACCCTCCAGCATAACAATGCCACCAGCCATACTGCTTGTTCTGTGCGTGATTTCCTTCAAGACAGGAATGTCAGTGTTCTGCCATGGCCAGCGAAGAGCTCAATCCCATTGAGCATGTCTGGGACCTGTTGGATTGGAGGGTGAGGGCTAGGGCCATTCCCCCCCAGAAATGTCTGAGAACTTGCAGGTGCCTTGGTGGAAGAGTGGGGTAACATCTCACAGCAAGAACTGGCAAATCTGGTGCAATCCATTGTAACGGATGTCGTCTGGAGATAGAGAGGAGGACCAAGGTGCAGCGTGGTAAGTGTTCATGTCTTTCTAATAAATAAACTGAACACTGGAACAAAACAATTACATGATGTGAACAAAGCGAAACAGTACCGTGTGGCCCAAACACTCACACTGAAACAAACACCCACAAACCAAAAGTGAAACCCAGGCTACCTAAGTATGATTCTCAATCAGGGACAACAATTGACAGCTTCCTCTGATTGAGAACCATACTAGGCCGAACTCAAAAACCAACATAGAAAAACAAACATAGACTGCCCACCCCAACTCACGCCCTGACCATACTAAGACAAATACCAAAAACAAAGGAACTAAGGTCAGAACGTGACATCTATGAGGTGGAGATGTACATAATAATTTCGCTGCACCCACAATAACATCTGCAAAATATGCGTACACAACAATACTATTTTATTGTATTCTTGTTCTTCCAACACAGCACACACTCAGTGGTGTAAATGTGGCCATCGCTTCCACACACAGTATCAAACTCTCTGGAGCACTTGCTGCCTTCGTACACCTCGTACTGGGGCTATTTTAGGGAGGGGAAGAGCAGTCATTACTTTAATAGTGCTTTTTACACACACACCCTCATATATATATTGTAAAGACATTGTTTCCATAGAGTAACTCTTTCCTAATGTATCTCACCCAGGCTGTGGGGGTCTCACTTAGTGGTGAAAACTGTACAATTGAAGAAGAAAGAAAAGGGTTTTCACTTTTTCCCTTCAGTATGGATAAAAGGTTGGCTGATTGTTCAGATGAATGTTGCTGAACAACTGTGAACAGATGCGTTTTTGTTATTGATCTTTTAAACAAGAGATCACATTCTACTTCTTTAAAGACCTTATAGTTTTCCAGATGTGCTCGTGACAAGAGAGAATATCACCTGAAAAATCACTTCTTATTGTTCCTGGTTGAACCTCCTCAATGTTTTATCTTGTACCTCAATGATGATACAGACAGTGAAGTACATGCCTATAATCCCAATGTCAAGGTATCTATCTTGGCAATCATTTTTTCTTGGGGTTACTGGCATGGGGTCTCAGACTATGTTATCCCTATTATCACCAGTGTCCTGTGACATATATCCCTACACAATGAACTCTCCCACAGTCAGCTTAATAAAAGCCTTAGGAAGTCTAGACAGAAATGCATGGGTAGACAAAATAATATCACCTCGTATTCTTTTGTTGTTGCTCTGACTTGTCATTTGTGTGGGCTCTTAAACTGGGTATCCTATTCTAAATGTAGGTATCCTTAACATAATTGATCTGTGATCACTTGCTTATAGACTACAGTTCATTATTACATTCAGATTGTCACATGCTTCATAAACAACAGTAATGCAGAGAGAAAGAAAATAGAGATATAAAAGAAAAGAAATAACACGCAATAATAAATACACAATGAGTCACGATATCTTGGCCATGTACACCGGTACCTGTACCGAGTCAATTTGCAGGGGTACGAGGTAATTGAGGTAGATACACTACAGAAAGTATGTGGACACCTGCTCGTCGAACTTCATTCCAAAATCATGGGCATTAATATGGAGTTGGTCCCCACTTTGCGGCTATAACAGCCTCTATTCTTCTGGGAAGGCTTTCCACTAGATGTTGGAACAAGAGCATTAGTAAGGTCAGGCAATGACGTTAGACGATTAGGCCTGGATGGCAGTCGGCATTCCAATTAATCCCAAAAGTGTTCAATGGGGTTGAGGTCAGGGTTCTGTGCAGGACAGTCAAGTTCTTCCACACCGATCTCAACAAACCATTTCTGTATGGACCTTGTATTGTGCACATGGGCATTGTTATGCTGAAACAGGGAGGGGCCTTCCCCAAACTGTTGCAACAAAGTCGGAAGTACAGAATCGTCTACAATATCACTCACTGTATGCTGTAACGTTACCATTTCCCTTCACTAGACCTAAAGGGCCTAGCCCAAACCATGAAAAACAGCCCCAGATTGTTATTCCTCCTCCACCAAACTTTGCAGTTGGCAGTGTGCATTCAGGCAGGTAGTGTTTTCCTCGCATCTGCCAAATCCAGATCTGTCTGTCAGACTGCCAGATGGTGAAGGGTGATTCATCACTCCAGAGAACACGTTTACACTACTCCAGAGTCCAATGGTGGCAAGCTTTACACCACTCCAGCCAACGCTTGGCATTGCACATGATGATCTTAGGCTTCTGTTTAGCTGCTCGGCCATGGAAACCCATTTCTTGAAGCTTCCGACTAACAGTTATTGTGCTGACGCTGCTTCCATGGGCAGTTTGGAACTCGGTAGTGACTGTTCCGAACGAGGACAGCTGATTTTTACATGCTACGCACACCAGCACTTGGAAGTCTCGTTCCGTGAGCTTGTGTGGCCTACCACTTTGCGACTGAGCCATTTTTGCACCCAGAGGTTTCCACTTCACAATAACAGCACTTACATATCACCGGGGAAACTCTAGCAGGGCAGAAATGTTATGAACTGACTTGTTGGAAAGGTGACATCCTATGATGGTGCCATCTTGAAAGTCACTGCCAAAGTCTATTGCCAATGCTTGTCTGTGGAGATTGCATGGCTGTGTGCTCAATTTTATACACCTATGAGCAACGGGTGTGGCTGAAATAGCCAAATCCTCTAATTTGAAGGGATGTCCATATACTTTTGTATATATAGTATATGTACATAAAACTAGGAATAAAGTGACTAGGCAACAGGATAGATGATAAACAGTAGCAGCAGTGAATGTGATGGGTCAAAAAAACGTGCAAAAACTATCAATACAGATAGTTTGGGAAGCTATTAGGTTAAGTATTTAAATAACTAGTTAGCAGTCTTATGGCTTGGAGGTAAAAGCTGTTCAGGGTCCTGTTGGTTCCAGACTTGCATCGGTCCTGCTTGCTGTGCGTTAGCAGAGAGAACAGTCTATGACGGATGGCTGACAACGCCTGGTATAGAGGTCCTGGATGGCAGGCAGCTCGACCCCAGCAATGTACTGGGCCATACGCACAACCCTCTGTAGCGCTTTGCGGTCAGATGCCAAGGAGTTGCCATACCAAGCAGTGATGCAGCCAGTCAAGATGCTCTCAATCGTGCAGCTGTAGGAACTTTGAGGATCTGAGGGCCCATGCCAAATCTTTCCAGACTCCTCAAGGGGAAGAGGTGTTGTCGTGCCCTCCTCACGACTGTGTTGGTGTGTGTGGACCATGATAGATCCTTAGTGATGTGGACACCAAAGAACTTGAAGCTCTCGACCTGCTCTGCTACACCCCTGTCGATGTGAATGGGGGCGTGCTCGGCCCTCCGTTTCCTGTAGTCAATGATCAACTCCTTTGTCTTGCTGACGTTGAGGGAGAGGTTGTTGTCCTGGCACCCCCTTGCAGGTCTCGCACCTCCTCCCTGGAGGCTGTCTCATTGTCGTCTGTGATCCAGCCTACCACAGTCCTAGGGTCCTTAGCTTAGAGGTGAGCTTGGAGTGCACTATGGTGTTGAACGCTGAGATGTAGTCAGTGAACAGCATTCTCACGTAGGTCCTTCTCTTATCCAGGTTGGAGAGGGCCATGTGGAGTGCAATAGAGATTAATCTGAGGACCTATCGGGGCGCTATGTGAATTGGTGTGGGTCCAGGGTGTCTGGGATGATGGTGGTTGATGTAAGCCATGACCAGCCTTTCAAAGCATTTCATGGAAACAGATGTGAGTTTTACGGGGTGATAGTCATTATTACAGGTTACCATGGCGTTCTTGGGCACAGAAGTATGGTGATCTGCTTGAAACATGTAAGTACTGTATTACAGACTGGTTCAGGGAAAAGTTGAACATTTCAGCGAAGACGCGTACCAGCCGGTCAGCGCATGCTCTGAGTATGCATCCTGGTAATCCGTCTGGCCCTGCTGCCTTGTGAACGTTAACCTTTTTATAGATCTTACTCACATCAGCTATGGAGACTGTGATCACACAGTCTTCCGGCACAGCTGGTGCTCTCATGCATGGCATAGAAGGCATTTTGCTCATCCTCCAGGCTCGTGTCACTGGGCAGCTCATGGCTGAGTTTCCCCCACAATCGCCCAAGAGCTTGTAACCAATTGAACTAGCACAACGCTATTAACATTTGAAGAGTTGCCTGATAATCCCCAAAACCTCATTGATCTAAGTACAGAATAAGTGAAATATTCAATGTAAAAAACATGTTACAACAGCTTGTAAGTGCTGTTGCTAGTTGGTTATGATAATGGCACTCACCAGAGAGAGAGAGAAGCATGGTAGAGCAGAGCAGTATTGTCAGCTTCATGGTCTCTGTGAAGATATGGCTTGGAGCTTGTGAGTCTGCAGATTTGTGTTTCCCTTGTCATCTAGTCTTGAGGCTGTCTTTTTTAATTGGGGCTTTTGGGACCTGTCGGTCAAATACCACTTCTCCCACCTCTCCATCTCTCCATCTCTCCTCCCAACTGGTTTGTTTATAATTGCCACAGAGTTTTGCCGCAGAGCAGTGAGTTGGCCAGTAGAGGCCAATGTTGATGTTTTCCAATCTATTCGGTTGCTTCCTCACTAAAAAGTACTGCAGTTTGTGTTCTTGTGTATGTGTTCTGTTTTCATTTGCTCAATGCTTATTTAATCTCTGCTACAAAACTAACATGGAATATACATCTTCCCTTTTTCAATTCACGTTGTCAAAATAGGATATACATATTTCTGAATAATAAGTATTTTTCTATTGTGTCTGTATATACAAACCCCAGTTTTACTACAAACTACCAAAGTGAACGACAGTTCAGCAGTAGATAATGAGAGACTTGAATGACTGGAAAAAGTTGGACTTGCTTCCTGAAGAGGTAATTTGTGCTTTGAGAGAGTAACAATGCAGCATGTCAGTTATCCTTTGTCAATGTCATTTGTAGTCCCTAAATTAAAATTTGCATCCACAAATGACTCCATTAGATAGAAAACCAAGTCTCAGAAGACTTTGTACATTTTCAATTGAATAAGATGGTAGTGTATATTTTAGAATGAACAGACGAATCCGAGTAGGCTTAGTATGTACTGTAGATTATTCATTTCTAAGGCATCTTTACAACAGGTCACATGCAGCAGGCTTTCTTCCTCTGATTTGTTTTATTATCAGACGACTTTGGGGGCAGGCTTGTTCAATGAATGTTGGTATGTTATCAAAGAGTTAAGAGGGAGGATTTCTTGGGTCAAATTTGCATTTATTTTTCTTTCACAAAACATATTTATAGGCTGCGACTCAGTGAGGTAATAGATGGCACCAGTGAACCACTGTAACATCAGTGACACTTATTACAACTACGTCGTTAGCCTATGTCAAAACAACTGTTATCAAAATTGCAACACGGATATGATGATATACTCTCCGATTTGATATGGGGGCCTAGATTAAAAGGTAGATAGAGAGTGCTGCTTTTGATCTGAAAACATCAGTGGAAACTACTTGCTAGCTTGCACACTAGTTACAATACATACATTGAACTTGAATATTTTCCCTATTTCATGCAACGATAGTTATAATACGGTAAATGTTTTTTTATTGACTCATGTCCACTTGCTGGGCAAACCTCGATTTCACAAGTGCAAATTCACTGTGCCAGTTTGTTTTGCATGCCCGATTGCATGGCCCGAGGACCAATGGAATGGTCTAAAATGTGTAAACTACGGCCACTTGGGGCACCGGCCATGCAACACTTACTTGCCCATTGAGAAGGCAGAGACCAATTTATTTATTTATTTTATTTTATTTCACCTTTATTCAACCAGGTAGGCAAGTTGAGAACAAGTTCTCATTTACAATTGCGACCTGGCCAAGATAAAGCAAAGCAGTTCGACAGATACAACGACACAGAGTTACACATGGAGTAAAACAAACATACAAATAATACAGTATAAACAAGTCTATATACGATGTGAGCAAATGAGGTGAGAAGGGAGGTAAAGGCAAAAAAAGGCCATGGTGGCAAAGTAAATACAATATAGCAAATAAAACACTGGAATGGTAGATTTGCAATGGAAGAATGTGCAAAGTAGAAATAAAAATAATGGGGTGCAAAGGAGCAAAATAAATTAATAAATTAATTAAATACAGTAGGGAAAGAGGTAGTTGTTTAGGCTAAATTATAGGTGGGCTATGTACAGGTGCAGTAATCTGTGAGCTGCTCTGACAGTTGGTGCTTAAAGCTAGTGAGGGAGATAAGTGTTTCCAGTTTCAGAGATTTTTGTAGTTCGTTCCAGTCATTGGCAGCAGAGAACTGGAAGGAGAGGCGGCCAAAGAAATAATTGGTTTTGGGGGTGACTGGAGAGATATACCTGCTGGAGCGTGTGCTACAGGTGGGAGATGCTATGGTGACCAGCGAGCTGAGATAAGGGGGGACTTTACCTAGCAGGGTCTTGTAGATGACATGGAGCCAGTGGGTTTGGCGACGAGTATGAAGCGAGGGCCAGCCAACGAGAGCGTACAGGTCGCAATGGTGGGTAGTATATGGGGCTTTGGTGACAAAACGAATTGCACTGTGATAGACTGCATCCAATTTGTTGAGTAGGGTATTGGAGGCTATTTTGTAAATGACATCGCCAAAGTCGAGGATTGGTAGGATGGTCAGTTTTACAAGGGTATGTTTGGCAGCATGAGTGAAGGATGCTTTGTTGCGTAATAGGAAGCCAATTCTAGATTTATCTTTGGATTGGAGATGTTTGATATGGGTCTGGAAGGAGAGTTTACAGTCTAACCAGACACCTAAGTATTTGTAGTTGTCCACGTATTCTAAGTCAGAGCCGCCCAGAGTAGTGATGTTGGACAGGCGGGTAGGTGCAGGTAGAGATCGGTTGAAGAGCATGCATTTAGTTTTACTTGTATTTAAGAGCAATTGGAGGCCACGGAAGGAGAGTTGTATGGCATTGAAGCTTGCCTGGAGGGTTGTTAACACAGTGTCCAAAGAAGGGCCAGAAGTATATAGAATGGTGTCGTCTGCGTAGAGGTGGATCAGAGACTCACCAGCAGCAAGAGCGACCTCATTGATGTATACAGAGAAGAGAGTCGAACCAAGAATTGAACCCTGTGGCACCCCCATAGAGACTGCCAGAGGTCCGGACAGCAGACCCTCCGATTTGACACACTGAACTCTATCAGAGAAGTAGTTGGTGAACCAGGCGAGGCAATCATTTGAGAAACCAAGGCTGTCGAGTCTGCCGATGAGGATGTGGTGATTGACAGAGTCGAAAGCCTTGGCCAGATCAATGAATACGGCTGCACAGTAATGTTTCTTATCGATGGCAGTTAAGATATCGTTTAGGACCTTGAGCGTGGCTGAGGTGCACCCATGACCAGCTCTGAAACCAGATTGCATAGCAGAGAAGGTATGGTGAGATTCGAAATGGTCGATGGACCAAAAGAAATAATAATAATAATAATATATGCTTCAGTAAGGTAGGTTTCTTACACAGGAGGTTGGTGGCACTTTAATTGGGGAGAACGGGCTTGTACTAATGGCTGGAGCGGAATGGTATCAAATACACCATGTGTTTGATGCTATTTAATTTGCTCCGTTCCAGACATTATTATGAGCCGTCCTCCCCTCAGCAGCCTCCACTGGTTTCTTAGCATGGTTGTCAACTGTACAGCAGACACGGGACGTAAGTTATAGAAAATAGTGTGAGAAGTACTTGGGACTGTGAGGTTTTACTGCAGAAGAGCTGCAGGGGGTGTTGAGTGGTAGTGTTCTGTCCTCCCAGACCGGTTGGCCTGGAGTAACATTTTTATTTTTATTTTACCTTTATTTAACCAGGCAAGTCAGTTAAGAACAAATTCTTATTTTCAATGACGGCCTAGGAACAGTGCCTGTTCAGGGGCAGAACGACTGATTTGTGCCTTGTCAGCTCGGGGGTTTGAACTCGCAACCTTCCGGTTACTAGTCCAACGCTCTAACCACTAGGCTACCCTGCCGCCCCGAATGGGATGTTCAGTGGAATGGGGTGGTGTTTTGTTTTTTACTGAGGGCTAATAGTTGGCAGGGTACTTTTCTTTTTTCCCAGTTTTGTTTTTACCGGAATGTTATGTACATAGGTAAGGTGAGCCGTGACTGGCCTCACAGTCCAGTACAGTACAGTAGGTGGCGGTGTAAGCACCTAAAGCTGAATGCGATCCGCCAATCCAATCCCCCAAATGAAGAAGAACTAACCGTTTACGTCAACGTTCGTCTCTGCTTCTGCGCTCGCTCCCAGAAGCTAGCTAGCTAATCACCTCGAGACGGACGGTGGAATCAAAAGTAGTGACAAGAAGATGGCGGAGTGATTGGGTTGCGCTTTGACGGAAAGCAGCGACCCCTGATTGTCCTGAAATATTATACGAAGAAAGGAGAATCACATCCAAATTGTAGGTAGCTTCGGAAATTTGACAAACAAGAAGAATATTGCCCCTCTTGCG
Organism: Oncorhynchus mykiss; assembly: GCF_057628025.1. Classification (NCBI taxonomy): domain Eukaryota; kingdom Metazoa; phylum Chordata; class Actinopteri; order Salmoniformes; family Salmonidae; genus Oncorhynchus; species Oncorhynchus mykiss. The sequence continues at coordinate 3,874,304 of NC_143035.1, read as the reverse complement.
GAGGTGGTTCAAACAGATCGAACGGAATTTCGCAGTTCCACTGGTGTCCGATAGCTTAGTGGGCTAACGTTAGCTAGCTTTCCCGAGGCACTGGGCGACGGACATACTAGGCACGTTAGGGGTGTTTTCAGAAGAATCGTGTTCCCTTTTTCGTGATGTGTTGGTTTTATTTTTTCCAATATTTTTTACTAGCTAGCTAGCGAATAACGCCTGAAAAGAAACACTGTTCTAGCTAGCTGGCTAACGTTACATTGTTTCAAGTACATCGCCCACGAGCAGCCAGGACTTCTGTGTATGTTCTGATAACGAGCTGGCCGAGAAGGGAAACCGACGGCGCAGTCCCAGAAAATCCTATTTTAAACTGATCAGGAGTTGCTCGTGATTTTGAGGATATGGCAAGCAGCAGCGGCTCTAAAGCCGAATTTATTGTCGGTGGGAAATACAAGCTTGTCAGAAAAATTGGATCTGGGTCATTTGGTGACATATACCTGGCGATCAACATCACAAATGGAGAGGTAAAAAAACATTCAAATATAAATTTGACCAAGTGGGTAACTGTTAATGTTAACTAGCTAACCGTTTAGCTCTGTCAATCAACAGCCTAGCTGACTAACCGAGATTTAACAGGGGTATATTCGTACGGGAAAGGTTTACCGTTTAAGAACCAACCGAAACGGGGAGTAATTAATGTGTATTTGTCCATTAGAAAATCTAGTTTTCGTTGCAAAAGTTTTCCGTTTGGGATAAACGGATTCTGTTGCTAAACGTTTTGCAACAGAATTGGCCGCATGAATACACCCCATTAGATTGTTTAGCTAGCTTCAACTTGCCTTGTTGAAATGTTGTTCAACGATGCTGAATGATAGCTACGTTAGCCTAGCTAGCCAACTGTCATCTAAGATAGTAGATATTGGTTACAGCAAACCGTGTAAATAACGTTATTTTAGCATAGTAAATTAGGATGGCATTAATACATCTTTATTTAGTTAGCCAATTAGGCTACTGCAAAGTAACTTGGATAGATTGTACTAAGCTACATAACTGATAATTTTGTATTGCAGGAGGTAGCTGTAAAATTGGAATCTCAGAAAGCCAGACACCCACAGTTGTTATATGAAAGCAAACTGTACAAAATCTTACAAGGAGGAGTTGGAATCCCACACATAAGGTAATATACACGTAAATGTATTTTGAACACAGTTTAATATTTGAGATGTATGTGAAAATGAGTCATATTTGTCTAACATTTGTACAAAGTTACATCTTGCCTGCAAACACATTTCTAGTTTACTTTACCAAATGCCAGCTGGAGCTACAAGCTAGCTCGTATAACTAACGTTAGCTGGCAATGCTTTCCTTGGTCTTTGCTTATGGAAACGTTGCACATTTACTTTTTACCGTTAAGATTATTCGAACGCAACATCCGCCATGAACCATGTAGGGTTGTTCACTGTTTCAGCTTTTAAGAAATGATCATGCAATCAAAAATTCGTGGTTGGAAATGGCCGCTCCTCTTTTGTTTGTTCCAACATGTCTTCCTACCCTGTTAGAAAATGGCGGCTCAGCGCTTGCGAAAACAACTATCTGGGCCTAGTGGTTTTGTCTCCTCAAGGTGACTTCATAACGTCAAACACCTTTTAAGTATTTTATTTTAGGTTTTGTCGTTTACAAGGCCATTGAAGAGTGAGACTTTGGTAATGACTTGGTTCACAGACACTGAATTTAGAATCGAGGCTGGCTGTAAACTGGATGTGCACTTTTAAAACAGTAGAACTGAGTTGGGAACCATATTTGATAATAAATATGTTGAAAGGATTAGTAACGTTACTATAAGTGTTATGTATTTTGTTTAGATGTCATTTATTATGTGAATTTAGGGTGTTGTGACAAAATACACCACTTGTTCGCATTTGACTTGGAAAATTACATAAGGATACTATTACTAATGTGTGAATTCATTAAGTAGTCAAAGCTTCTGAACAAATAAACAATCGCGTTTTAAGTTTCGTGCCTATTTGTTTTGATATGTGAGTAATGGCAGTCAATGATATTTAATACTGAATAGCTAATGCTCTGATTTAAGCTGGACTGTCACAGTGGTGCTGGTCATTAGGCTTGGCTGCTTCAATGATTTAATGGAAGAAAGATGGGACTACTGGCCCTGCCATGATCCTTCTGGATCAATTTTCTCCCACGTGAACTCACACCATGCCATAGTGATGTAGGGGCTTCTAACTATTTATGCACTACTGAAACATGTGCGGTAGACATTTTGCCACACAATTGTATCTGCTAACCTCTCCAGTTTCCTGCCCTGGGTATTAACCTTGTAATGAGTAAGGGAACACTGCCCTAAATGAGCAAGACAGCTTTGGTGATTAAGCAATAAGGTAAAGAGAATTTCTGAATAGGACATGCTAACGCCCTTAGATACTAGCGCAATAAGTACGCAGGCTAGTTTCACAGCTTACTTCCTTGGTTATGTAGTTTAATCAAAGCCTTTGTGGGCAGGTTAGGTTTGCTTTGTGGTGGTGTACCCTGTGGACTGCCTGGATAAATAAGAAAGGGGGTTGTATAAGAGGGTGCTTCACGCTTCCTCTGTACAGTCATAGCCGGTTGTTTGTTTTCAGGTACATCATCAGCATGTGGCTGGTGCACCTGTCTAGTTCTGCGCTTGGGGCCATTCCTGTTATGGAACTCGCCTGAGGGTTCTGCAAACATTCTGGAGAACTGGCACCACTTAATTGACCTCAGGTTTTATGTGGTGGTGAGCCAAGTTATTGACATGAAAACAATTCCATTCTATTACTGCCTAGTGAGTTTGTGCAAACAACTTTCACTTTAGTAAAAAAATAAAAGACCAACAGATAAAGTCCACTGGAAATGTATCCAAATGCCATCTGTGTGTTAGTATACTGTAACGTCTCTTCTAACAACTGACTGTCCTGACCGAACAGTTGGCTCTGCAAACTGTCACCAATTTCGAAAGGGGAGACTCCAACCAGCTCCGGGGGGGGGGGGGGGGACACCTACTCATTCCAGGGTCTTTATTTTTGACTATTTTCTACATTGTAGAAATGATAGTGAAGACATCAAAACTATGAAATAATACAAGGATACATGTAACCAAAAAAGTGTTCAACAAATAAAAATATATTTGAGATTCTTGAGTAGCCACCCTTTGTCTTGATGACAGCTTTGCACACTCATTGCATTCTCTCAACCAGCTTCATGAGGAATGCTTTTCCAACGGTGTTGGAGTTCCCACATATGCGGAGAACTTGTTAGCTGCTTTTCCTTCACTCTGCAGTCCAACTCATCCCAAACCATCTCAAATGGGTTGTGGTTGGGTGACTGGAGTCCAGGTCATCTGATGCAGCACTCCTTCACTCTCCTTCTTGGTCAAATAGCCATTACACAGCCTGGAGGGAGGTGTGTTGGGTCATTGTCCTGTTGAAAAACAAATTATAGTCCCACTAAGCGCAAACCAGATAGGATGGTGTATTGCTGCAGAATGCTGTGGTAGCCATGCTGGTTAAGTGTGGACCTTGGCATGGTGGCTTACTGGTAACCTGGACTCTAGAGCTGCACTCTGTGAGTTAGCTACATACCTTATAGACCCGTTTTGTTTGGTAACTCCAGTCATGGAGCCCTTGACTGTTGGCAGGTAAGGAGGGGGATTTTGAATTTGCATGAATGAAAGCAGTGGTGATCAGCTGGTCCCTCTAGCAGAGACTGGGAGTTACACAGGCATTTAAAGAATACTTGTTACATTTTATTAATCTTGCATTAATGTGCAGGGCAGTATAGAATTTGCGGCCAAGTGAGTATTGTCACATGCTGTAAAGTGCGATTTTGAATTGAGCTGTGTTAGAATTTTTGAAACGGTTGTTACTGTAGGACCAAGCAGGGAGATTACAAGAGCTCAACTTTTTCAAAGCCAGAAGAACCTGCTGAACAAGCCCCACCTACCCCACACTGCCTGTTGCAATTGTATGGCTGTGTTATAATCAACAGAAAGGGAAGTCTTGTGCTTGTGCATTCTCTCTTGGGTCCATTGAGATTGAAACCTTGCTCTTTTATTAATTCCACCTTCAAAAAATACAGGGCCCATCTATTCGTTAAGGACATGTCTCTTGTTTCTTTCCTTAATTGAGTCCCTTTTTGTAGTTACATGTTGGATTGGGTCTCTTAAGCTTTGGTATCTACTGATATTATGCCCGTATTTCTCCTGTTTTTGTTTTTGAGCAGCATGCTGTTGGCCTCCCTAAAAGAGGAAATTGGTCTGAGGCCTGTAGTTTCCTGTAATGTGTTTGCCTGAGCAGTTTTTATGAACAGTATTCAACTAGAGGATTGCTTATTGTGCCTGGACTCTAATTGACTGTAGTTTAATGTGTAGCCTAGATGGCATACACATTGTCTGTACTATTTTATATGGTTTGAGTAAAGAGTTGTCTGCCAGGGTTCTTTGTATAGTCTATTTTTTTCTCTGACTTTCTCCATGTTGCTCAAATGTAGCAGCACACCATCAACATGTCAAGGTACATGGTTTATCAGAATATTGAGTTTTTCCTGTTTTGTGTTCTGAAGATTGGCATGTTTTAAATTGTTCTGTATTTGAATTGGCTATGACCTGGAATATTCCAACATGGAATTGTTGATCTACCCACCTCTAGAGCTTTACATAGGCCTACCACATTTTATCACCATACTTTTTGGCAGCCACATGTTGGCTGTTACTCATGTGCTTGGGAGGCTGTGTCCAGGGGGGTGTATAAGGGTTTTGAAGTGCAGAGTTTGGAACTGTTTGCTTTATTCAAGGTACATTTGCTCTGCTGCCATCATGGTGGTCTTTTGAAATCGTGCTGTTGACCAACACACTTACAACACTCTCACACTTGCTCGACATTAACGCTTGTCCTCTTGGCTGGAACAAGTGAAAGAAACAAGAAATATAGATTTGGATTGTCCAAATGAAGTACAAAAAAATTACATCAACCTATTATTACTCTAAGAATTGTATCAGAGAGGCCAATATTAGATTAATATTTAAATACATTTTTCATGTACATAAATAATGCCTACATGTCAAAGTGTAGATATGCATATTGGCTACAGCCTCATGTCCAAACCAATGCTGGCATAGGGGAGGCACAAGAAAATGTGGCCAAAATTCAGACCAAATATAGGCTATAAACGCCAATCGTGTTTGACAACCAATAATGAAGGATGATTAACATGAACGTCTAAATGCTTGATTCTGTCGACATACTCGAGGCACGGGTTGTTCAGATGGTCACAAGACCGGCGAGTGAAGGACTGTCGGTGCCTGTTGCGCATAGCACATCACCCACTTTGAATCTGAGCGGAGGCGGTCACCATTTTGAAACTATTTAACCATTAACTTAATTGTTTAAAACTTGGACCATTTGTCATTTTATGAAGACTGTATTACTTTGTTTCTAAGTAGCCAAGGTAAGACCATAGATATGTTGAGGGAATTATTATTTAAACATTTAGGCCTTAGGTTTTGGAACATTCCCGCATAGCCTACAGCCATATGCACATTGAGCTTATAATGTGAAAATATATATATTTTAGCAACATTTTAAGCTAAACAGTCTGTTACATCAACTTCAATGGTAATTAAAAAATATATATAATAATTATGTGCAGTGGTTGTATGAATTTTGCATCTGTTGTCCCAGAACTGTCCAATGATCTGTTTTTGAACTATTTTATGAAGACATAAAATGGATTTCGATGTTGCAATATTCAATAGGCTACCAAGGGTGGCCAACTATCCTCCAGGAGAGCCTTAAAGGGCATTGTTGTATTTAAAGACATGCTTGTGTGTATGTATATATATATATATATATATATATGAAGCCAATAAATAGGCAGAGTTTAGCCTACGTTTTTGTCTGATGCTCTATGGTAAAGATAGTAGGCCTAATGCATTTTATTTTCTAAAGTGGTGTCTGGAAATCCTACAATGTCAAAGTTGTTAGTCCATTTTTAATTGTTGGACAAGTGAAAAATCAACCCTACTTGTCCTAAGGACAAGTGGCTAAAAAGATTATTGTCAAGCCCTGCCTCAGCTAATTCCAAAAGATCTGTCAGAGCAGAAAAATGGCAGTGTGGACTCTTGCAGGGCCCTAATCGGTTTTATTTTTTAGCTTGACTGTTAGTTATTCCTTAAATTCCGCTTGCTTAGGTTTCCGTGTACCCCGTTCAGGTTTTCGCTCTCAATCTAAGTTTATTTTTATAGCATCTAAGTTGTTTTTCTAAGTCTGCAAAAATGCTTAAACCACACCAGGAGACAACTTGAGGACTGGGAAGAACGTGATTTTGATTTTTGGGTGTAGTTACCCTTTTTAATTCCAGTGCTCACCAGTAAGAGGTTGTTTAGCTGTGTTTTTGTAGTGCACGTGATGGTAGTTTGCTGAACAATGTACCCACTGATTGATGTAATGAAGATTTTTTTTCTTCCAGATAATAGGGATGTAACGATTCACTGATTGGCATCAGTTCCCGGTTCAAATTTGTAAGATGGATGTAGCACGCATCGGTCCGAAAATAGTTCAAAAATTTACGAATCACCGATTCACTTCCCCCCCCTTCAGGTTTTTACTTTCTACCTTCCCAAATTTAATTTTCCTTGTGTTTTGTGACAACTGATGCGTCCTCTCCTTAAGTGTCGAACTAGGCATGTAACTGTGAGTCATTGATCAAGTAATTTTGCATGCTGAACAACCCAGGCAATATCAGTAGCCTAGTAAAACAGTGAGCGGCTTCGTGCGCTGTTCAAACGAGTGGTAGGCCGCATGTCACCTTCAGCATTCAAATGTTTAATGGCTTAAGCAATATTATTATTGGAATCGCAACTGTCATTTGCTTGGTCATTGTAATCAAATGCGCTGTTAACTTTTAGGCTACATTAGATTTTATTTTAAATGTTCTGTTTCACCATCAGCAATAGTTTTGTTAGTTTTGCTTTAAACAATCAGTGTATAAGGTCAATTTTTGAAATACTGGGTAAAGTTGATAATTTCGGGCACAGCAATTGCTTTTTCTACCTGCACTGCACGGGTCAAAGCAGGAGGAAAATAACTTCCAAACAGTCTAAACCATTCGAGAATGAGATGGGTGAAATCTAAAGTTGTTATATATATATACTCATTCATTCATTCATTCATTCATTCATTCATTCATTGGCTATGTAATTGCGAATTTAAGATAAATATTCATACATTACTAGCTCAAACACTTTGTAGGATTTGTCCTTGAAATTGTGGCTGACCAAGATTTTCAGCCCCTGCTGCTCATCCTGGATTGGAGCCATGTTGCAACCCGATCGGCAGGATTGAACAGAGCAAGTGAGTTTGCAAATATGCAAACATAACATTGTCTCATATGGCAATGCAGTGTCAAATAAATTCTTACCTTTTCTAGAGGCTCCTTGAAATGCCTCATCAGGTCTGCGACACGATTGCCAAAGGTAAGAAGGCTGGCCTGGTCTTCTGGCCATGTGTCAGGGTTTAACACTCTGAAAGACTCAACTGGGGTCTGGACACCCTCGTCCTTAAGCAAACCACCAAACCTGGCTTTGAGATCATCCACGCTGATGTTGATGGCCGCCTCTGTGCTGCTTCAGCTGGGGATTGGTGAGGTCTGTGAAGCCTTTTAGATTCCCCTTCAGTGTTATTCCCTTTAACAGAAATAACACACACAGAGACACGTACACATACCAACACCATGAAATGTATGTCTCTCTCCCATATATATTTTTGAAGACCCCTCCACTGCATTTCCCTCCTTAACCTCAACTCTGTTTATTTGGGCAACAAATACATTGATTCTCACATTGAGAATCTCTCAATCATCAATTTTAATAATTGATTTCTCTTACAACCTAACAAGCTCTCATCCTAACACACCTGGAATCTCCTCTCATCACCCTGCTGCTGAGCAAGCGTGATCTGGATCTTCTCCAGCATGCCTCCTGCCTTTGCCCTAAGCTTTAGTGCTTCCAGTCTGGTCACTGTCTTCCTCAACTCAGATGTGGCTTGGGGGAGGTTCAGGTCATTCCCTTACAGGGTGAGGATTGCTCCTCAAACAAGACAAGGTCCTTGTCTTGTCCATGCCACAGGAACACTTTGTGGGCATGGGGGATCCAGGGAGTTCCCTTGTTGCTAGACAGTGTGTAAATATCCACACTGAGCTCTTGCCCGAGAACATAGAGTTCCCTGTTTGGAATTACAGCTGAATCTGATAGAAGACTTATCACTTCAGAAGATTGTACACGACAGAAACCATTGGCTCTTTCTTCTGAATGGTCAGTATTGCCAGCTCTAGCCTGTGAAAGTCAGAACAATCTTCCAAACAATTCACCGTCTTCCCCCCCTGTCTCTTGTGTCAACAGAAAACAATAATTCTGTGGTATTTACCTTTCCAACACTTAGCGCGCGCACACACAGTATTTAGCATTCTCTGCTAGCAAATAAAACAAAATCATAGTTACAAACCTAATACATTCTGTTGCATACAGTGGATTGGGATTATATGCTCTCTGCAAGTGGGAAATCACTCCCCCACAGTGGCCCATGCTCATGGAGGCACCATCTGCCCTGAAGGAGATGCACTTCTTTATCCATGACCCTCCATCCTCTGGGAAAACAGCACCAAATGTGGCCTTGAATCATCAAAACACCTTGAATGACAACACACACACACAAATATTATACAAAAGTAATTCTGACAAACTAAATTCTATCTCATTATGATTAATGATTAAACTTTATACAAGATTAAAGGCTATAAAAGAAACAACTTAGGAATGGCAAGGGAGTGCTCAAGGGTCTGTTGTCCGACTAGGAGTTTGACTGGCGTGCCATCCTCCAACAAGTGCACGTAGACAATCTCGCATTTGGTGTTGGATATATCAGTGTCTCCATTTATTAGAACGGCAAGATACTTTGTGGCTTTCAGCTTCGCTGACAGGCTCTCTTATTATGTCAGCAATTTGACTGATCATCTCCGCACATCATTGGCGTATGTGGGATTAATGTCAACTCCATTTTTGTGGTGTAGTCTGATTAGCAGCCCAAATTTGACGAAAGGTCCTTCTTTCGCAAATGAAGTATGCAATGTTTCTTTATTTTTCAGCTGCCTCTTCTCCTCAGACAGCAGCACTTGACTCCAAGGCTGTTGACGTGACAGCGGGGGTCACGGCAGCGTCGCTAACGTTGTGAAGAAGTTTCATTAGTTGAACCTTGTGAATCCCCCTCGCAGCATTCCTCTTTCTCCTTGTCTCTTTTTCGCTTAAGTAAAATTGAATGGGCCTCATTTTTAGTGATGTCTGCACGTTAACTTATAGACTTTCTCTCACTTTGACTGGACTGCGTCATCACAGAACAATACTGTGATTGGCGCATGCCGCTTAGAAATGTGAGACTTGTAGTTTTTAAACAATTAGCAGCGGGGTAGAAATGGATTACGGTAGGTAATCTTTACTTGTAATTTTTTTTCCAGATTCACACATCTATTTTTATGGGCAAATGCGAATGAAATACTTGCGCTGTAGAATCCTGCTGATGGCGCAAAAGCCATGACAGGGAGACCTAGTTCAGTGGTAATGTGCGTGCAAGCAGTTGCTCCCGACGCCACTTGGGTACACTGTAGCATCCACCGAGAGGCTCTTGCTTCCAAGGGAATGCCTGACAGCTTTAACTTCTTGGATATAGGGGGCGCTATTTTAATTTTGGGATGAAAAACCTTCCCGTTTTAAACAAGATATTTTGTCACGAAAAGATGCTCGACTATGCATATAATTGACAGCTTTGGAAAGAAAACACTCTGACGTTTCCAAAACTGTCTGTGAGTGCCACAGAACTGATGTTACAGAAAAAAAACAGAAAAATCCAATCAGGAAGTGCTGCATTTTTTGAAACCGCCTCATGCCAATGACTCCTTATATGGCTGTGAATGGGCCACGAATGAGCTTAGGCTTTCTGTCGCTTCCCCAAGGTGTCGACAGCATTGTGACGTATTTGTAGGCATATCGTTGGAAGATTAACCATAAGAGACTACATCTACCAGGTGGTCGCTTGGTGTCCTCTGTTGCAATTATTGCGTAATCTCCAGCTGCAGTATTTTTCCGTTTGCTTCTGATGAGAAGCCAACTGCCACCACTGATAGATTATCGAATAGATATGTGAAAAACACCTTGAGGATTGATTCTAAACAACGTTTGCCATGTTTCTGTCGATATTATGGAGCTAATTTGGAAAAAAGTTTGGCGTTGTAAGTGACTGCATTTTCCGGTCTTTTTCTTAGCCAAACGTGATGAACAAAACGGAGCTATTTCGTCTACACAAATAATATTTTTGGAAAAAATGAACATTTGCTATCTAACTAAGATTCTCGTCATTGAAAACATCCGAAGTTCTTCAAAGGTAAATTATTTTATTTGAATGCTTTTCTTGTTTTTGTGAAAATGTTGCCTGCTGAATGCTAGGCTTAATGCTATGCTAGGCTATCAATACTCTTACACAAATGCTTGTGTAGCTTTGGTTGAAAAGCATATTTTGAAAATCTGAGATGACAGTGTTGTTAACAAAAGGCTAAGCTTGTGTTTGAATATATTAATTTCATTTCATTTGCGATTTTCATGAATAGGAAACGTTGCGTTATGGTAATGAGCTTGAGGCTATGATTACGCTCCCGGATACGGGATTGCTCGTCGCTAGAGGTTAAAGACGTTTTGGGCACTCAGTGAAAATTGGTAACTTTGTTAAAGCAGGGCCCCTGACCTCTTGTGTATTTTTGCACTATGCAATGATGTGGGCGGTGACCTTGTAACGCTTTTACAACCTACAGAAGTGCGCTGATTAAGGGGCAAAGTATTGACACGTTTAAAAAAATAAAAAAATAAATTGAGACGAGCTTAAAGTTTTCTTTACTCACCATTTTCACCTGTCTGACCGCTTTCATGGTGACAAGTTTCTCACACGACTGGCCTATCTGGGTGATGTTTTTTCTCACCTGAATGATCTGAATCTAAGATTACAGGGACTTTCCCACTATATTCAATGTGCGGGACAAAATTGAGGTTATGATTAAGAAGTTGGAGCTCTTTTCTGTCTGCATTAACAAGGACAACACACAGGTCTTTCCATTGTATGATAATAATAAAAAAAAATCATTTTTGCAAATGAACTCAAGCTTACTGACGATGTCAAATGTGATATAGCGAAGCACCGGAGTGAGTTGTGCGCAATTACGCATTTACTTTCCCGGAACGGATGATCATGCCCTCCCTCCAGTCCACTTACCGATATCTGAACAAGAGAGCCTCATCGAAATTGCAACAAGCGGTTCTGTGAAAATTGAATTTAATCAGAAGCCACTGCCAGATTTCTGGATTGGGCTACGCTCAGAGTATCCTGCCTTGGCAAATCACGCTGTTAACCTCTGGGATATGTGGGACGCTAGCGTCCCACTTGGCCAAAAGCCAGAGAAAATGCAGAGCGCCAAATTCAAATAAGTTCCTATAAAAATCTAACTTTCATGAAATCACACATGTAAGATAGATACCAAATGAAAGCTACACGCGTTGTGAATCCAGCCAACATGTCAGATTTCGAAAAGGCTTTTCGGCGAAAGAAAACAATGCTATTATCTGAGCATAGTAAACAAAAGAGAACATTTCAACCCTGCAGGCGCGACACAAAACGCAGAAAAATATATATAAATCATGCCTTTGACTAGCTTTTGTTGGCACTCAAATATGTCCCATAAACCTCACAAATGGTCCTTTTTGTTTGATTAATTCCGTCCATATATATCCAAAATGTTCATTTATTTGGCACGTTTGATCCAGAAAAACACTGGTTCCAACTTGACCAACGTCACTACAAAATATCAAGTTACCTGTAAACTTTGCCAAAACATTTCAAACTACTTTTGTAATACAACTTTAGGCATTTTTTAAACGCAAATAATCTATAAAATTGAAGACTGGATGATCTGTGTTCAATACAGGAAGACAAACTCAAGCATGCTTTCTGGTCTTGCGCCTCTATCAAACAGTACACATTACACTTTTTCAAGATTGCCGTACTTCATTACACAATGGAATAACCTCAACCAATTTCTAAAGACTGGTGGCATCCAGTGGAAGCGGTAGGAACTGCAAGCAAGTCCCTTAGACATCTGGATTCCCAATGAAAACTCAATGAAAACAGGGTGACCTAAAAAATTAAAACTTAAAAAAATCTGGTTTCGCCTGCTACATAAGTTCTGTTATACATAGACATGATTCAAACAGTTTTAGAAACTCCAGTGTTTTCTATCCAAATCTTCTAATAATATGCATATCTTCTGGGGATGAGTAGCAGGCAGTTGAATTTGGGCATGCTTTTCATCCAAAATTCCAAATGCTGCCCCCTATCCTAGAGAAGTTAAGACACTGATGCCCTTTGCAACCGCGTACCTATGTGAGAGTGGATTCTCAGCCCTCACTATCATGAAAACGAAATACAGGCACAGACTGTGTGGAAAATTATTTAAGACTGAGACTCTCTCCAATACAACCCAACATTTCAGTTATATGCATCCTTTCAATCACACCCTTCTCATTAACCTGTGGTGAGTTATTCACAATTTTCAATGAACAAATACGGTTTTATATGTTAGATGGTTGAATAAAGAGCAAAAGTATTGATTTATTATTTGTGCTCTGGTCCTATAAGAGCTCTTTGTCACTTCCCTCGAGCTGTTTTGTGACACTTACTCTTATGTTTAACTGTGTAGTGTGTGTGTGTTGCAGGCTTACGATCGCAACAAAAAAGCAAACATTTGAGTGCACTGACCCTGGTGCTAGAGGGGGTACGCAGCTGAAGGTTGAATGTTTGAAGAGAAAAAAACAAGTTTGGGAACCACTGGTTAGAATGTCAATGTAGGCTGTACCGTAAAGATTTCCCTTCACTGGAACTAAGGGGCCTAGCTCGAACCATGAAAAACAGCCACAGACCATTATTCCTCCAACACCAAACTTTGTGCTTTGCACTATGCAGGAAGTGTTCTCCTGGCATCCGCCAAACCCAGATTTGTCTATTGGGCTGCCAGATGGTGACGCGTGATTCATCACTCCAGAGAACACGTTTCCACTGCTTCACAGTCCAATGGCGGCAAGTTTTATGCCACTCCAGCCGATGTTTGGCATTGTGTATGGTGATCTTAGGCTTGTGTGCGGCTGCTCTGCCATGGCAACTCATTTCGTGAAACTTCCAACCAACTTCTAGTGCTGGCGTTGCTTTCAGAGGCAGTTTGGAACGCTGTAGTGAGTGTTGCTACCAAGGACAGACGATTTCTACGTGCTTTACGTGGTCCTGTTCTGTGACCTTGTGTGGCTTAACACTGTTCGGCTGAGCCGTTGTTGCTCCTAGACGTTTCCACTTCACAATAACAGCACTTACAGTTGAGCAGGGCAGAAATTTGACAAACTGACTAGTTGGAAAGGTGGCATCCTATGATGGTGCCATGTTGAAAGACACTGAGCTCTTCAGTAAGGCCATTGGAATGCCAAATTTGTCTTTTGAGATTGCATGACTGTGCTTGATATTTATACACCTGTGTGCAACTGGTGTAGCTGAAATAACCCAATCCACTAATTTGAAGAGGTGTCCACATACTTTTGTGCATATAGTCGTTCCCCTACAATACCTCTGTTTGGATTCTTGGACAAGATGGTTGCCTGGCGGCTGCTGGTCTGGCAGTGTACTGGAGAGGTGTTGGGAATCCCCCTGACCTCTAATGGCAGAGCTGTGAGGATTACATTTGATTACTCTTTAACTTCTTGACGCACCCATACCTTTAGCGGGATCATTTTCATCAACACCCGCTGAACTGCAGCGTGCCAAATTCAAATTAAATTACTAAAAATATTTAATTTTCATGAAATCACAAGTGCAATATAGCAAAACACAGCTTAGCTTGTTGTTAATCCACCTGGTGTCAGATTTCAATACAGCTTTTCGGTGAAAGCATAACAAGCGTTTATGTAAGAACATCTCTCTTAGTAGACAAAATATTACAAACACTAGCAGCCAAGTAGATTGGTCACGAAAGTCAAAAGCAATAGATTCAATCGCTTACCTTTGATCTTCGGATGTTTGCACACACGAGACTCCCAGTTACACAAATGTTCCTTTTGTTCCATAAAGATTATTTTTATATCCAAAATACCTCCATTTGTTTGGCGCGTTATGTTCAGAAATCCACAGGCTCGAGCGGTCACGACATCACAGACAAATTCCAAATAGTTATCCGTAATGTCCACAAACATGTCAAGTGTTTTTTCTAATGAATCCTCAAGTTGTTTTTAAAATATATAATCGATAGTATATCAACCGGGACTGTCGCTTTTTCAATAGGAGAGGGAGAGACAATGGCTGCCCCCACTCTGTTGCGCTAGCAAAACTCTGCGAACACCCAGCTATCCACTGACGCGAAGTTCTTTCTCGCTCATTTTTCAAAATAAAAGCCTGAAACTATGTCTGAAGACTAACACCTTGAGGAAGCCATAGGAAAATGAATCTGGTTGATATCCCTTTAAATGGAGGCAAGGCATCCAATGGAACAGAGAGCTCTCAGTAAAAACGCCACTTCCTGGTTTGATTTTCCTCAGGTTTTCGCCTGCAATATCAGTTCTGTTATACTCACAATGTTTTGACAGTTTTGGAAACTAGAGTGTTTTCTATCCTAATCTGACAATTATATGCATATTCTAGTTTTTGGGCCTGAGAAATAGGCAGTTTCAAATGGGTATTTTTTTTTTTTTTTTTTTGCCAAAAACGAAAATCCTGCCCCCTACATTCAAGAAGTTAACTAGCACCAGGCCCCGCATGAGAAATGAAACCACCCTGTTAATGATAAATTAAGCCTCCCTCTGTAATTCACAAGAGTTTAAAATCAAATCAAATTTATTTGTCACATACACATGGTTAGCAGATGTTAATGCGAGTGTAGCGAAATGCTTGTTCAGGGGTTGTGATGGGGTTATGATGAACCCTATGCTCTTTAACCAGAAAATGCTGGTCATCTGTGAATAAAGCCATGCTTTTGGTTAGGCCTAATTGCTAAACTCCACTCTCCACAAAATGTTTGGCTATGGTATTGACCTATGACCACACACATTGCATTACCTTTTATGTTGCGTAGGCCTATTAAACTACTATGTACAGTTTACGTAACTGGGGCGGCAGGGTATCCTAGTGGTTAGAGCGTTGGACTAGTAACCGGAAGGTGGCAAGTTCAAATCCCCGAGCTGACAAGGTACAAATCTGTCGTTCTGCCCCTGAACAGGCAATTAACCCACTGTTCCTAGGCCGTCATTGAAAATAAGAATTTGTTCTTTAACTGACTTGCCTAGTTAAATAAAGGTAAAACATTTTTTTTTAAACTTTTGTTATGGGTTAGCATGAATATTGACATGTGGCTGGTGCTGTCTTGCAGGTGGTATGGCCAAGAAAAGGACTACAATGTCCTAGTGATGGACCTGCTGGGACCCAGTCTGGAAGACCTCTTCAACTTCTGCTCGCGCCGGTTCACCATGAAAACTGTACTAATGCTCGCAGACCAAGTAAGGCTTGGTTTCATCATTGCTCCTTATCTTTCACTGTGGCCCCTTTGTCTGTTTGCTTTTTACATTTTTTTAATAAGATTAACCCAAAACACATTTTTTGGCTGCAAAAGGGAGAATGACTAAAAATCTTATGTAAACCCAAAGTTTCAAGACAACATTTGAGAGGTTGCTGTTTTTTGCTCCACAGATGATCAGCAGAATCGAGTATGTGCACACAAAGAACTTCATTCACAGAGATATCAAGCCAGACAACTTTTTAATGGGTATTGGCCGTCACTGTAACAAGGTAAGCTTACAGCAGTTTCCCCGTCCTGAGATGCATTATGTTGACAATCTCTGACCTAGTTAGTGCCTTTGTTTTATACAACTGTGTGAAGTGATACAAGTAGCCCAAATGATCTTGTTTTTGTACGCTTTGGTGGTGCCAAGTATTCTTTTGTAGAAAATATAATCCTCAGTGAGGCAAATCATGTGATTTATTTTCTTTGAATAGGCTACGTGTCCTTGGTAATGGACATTTTAAGGCTAATTGTTTGTGGTTGGTTTAGTCCAGATGTTAAGGATGGAATGGTTTTGGTAGACACATAAGGTGCTTTTACGACCAGGTAATACAAGCCCTCAGGTTTCTTATAGTTGTGGATCTCTTTCAGATCATAGACGGGTGTTAGTAAGACAAAAAAAAGGCATGATGTGTAATCTCAATTATTCTTTTCCCCCTTGCAGAAAATAATTAAGGCGTTTTTGTGATTCTTTTTTCATATACCAACTGTATTCAAGTTGCCTGATTTGTATTTTGTTTTTAAATAACTTACTATTTTGAGCCCTTGCAGACAGGCAACATTTGGCAAAGTTAAAGCAGGAATGCGTGTGTTTCACCACATACCTGTCCACGTGAACTGTGGAGGTTGTTAGTGTTATGTGATATAAACTTATCAGTCAGCGACAGGCTAGTCTAATCAAAACGAAGCAGTACCTTTTGGGTACTCGAGCGTTGAAGCCTGTATTACCATTTCTGGCAGTGCTGTCTGGAATAAGTGTTTACCATTGTGTGTCTGTGTGAATGCCAGCCTCAAGCTTCTTTTTTTTATTTTTTTTTTATTTTTTTTACATACACATGAAATTGTCACTTTATTTTTATTTTTAACATTTTTTTTTTTACTAAACTCCACCAACATTTATATAGGTGCACATACAATCCTTTTGGACTGCAAGCTCTGACACCCAAGCCCGAGAAGTCTTGCGTAGGATGTGCACTGAACTCAATGGATGGGAAGACATGGCAGAGCAGTAGCTTTTGCGAACCCCACTCTATCCTCTTGATGTTTAAATCAACTGCCTTTCTCTTCACCTGAACTCACTCTGCATTCTGCTTCCAACCTGCTCTTCTACAATGGTGCTTATTGTACCCAAAAGCCTTTAATTCAGTTAGTGTGTTTATGAAGTAGTCTTCATTTGGACATAGCGCCATTGATCTAAATCTAACATTTGACTAACAGTAGAGTAAAGAGCAATAGTTTATCTTTAACCCCACCCCCCCTCCCACACACTCTTTAATAGATTGCAAGTGTACACCTCACCAACAATAGTTTTTTCCCTATGGTTTGGAGAGTGATACTCAGCTTGGCATCATTGTAAACTAATTGCTTGTTTTGTTGCTTTGTCTTAGGCTGCTCTATTGGAATCTAAGAGCCACTATCACAAAGGCTGTCCTGTCATGCGTCTCTCGCAGCTATGCTAAATCTACCCCATGCAGATGAATTCATGCTCCTTTCTGACTGCACGCCTTTCCTCTGTTTTGCGCTGTAGAGCTGCTCATTGCCAGATTGGGCTTTTCCAAAGTATTCTACCCTCTTCCTTACTGAAGGTTTCCACCGTTTCCAAGCCATCAGAATAAACTTTTTAAACAATTATTTGAGTCATTGCTTCCTGTGAGATCTCAAGGAGGTAGTGGGGTTGGGTGGCTGCGTTTTTTTTCTTTTTTTCTCAAAGCTTTTTCACACATTGTTAAATGAGTGCCCATTTTAGGGAATGGCCTTAATTATTTCCCTCCTCTTTTAACCCTAGTTGTGCCAGTAAGTCAACTGCATATTGTGTTCTGTACCCAGACAGACTGTTACTCCAAATTTGTTTAATGATTATTGTAAAAAGCACTGGTGTGGCACTGCTAGCGTTAAATGCTGCAATATCAAAAAGCCACTGCAAAGTCAAAATCGTGAAACAGGTTTGGAAATAAGTGTTTGCTTTTTTTAGCAAGATAAAATAACTTAGGGATTTGGCAGTTATATTGTCTTCAGTTCTGCCTCTGAATGAAATTGGTGTGGCAGTGTGGACTGTATATTCTGCAGGAACCCCCCCCCCATCCCCCCCCATCTGCTTAGCCTAAATACTGGCTTGCAACTAAGCCCAGGCTGACTCCTCTAGGAAGTCCTCCCATAGTCTGACTCCTCTCTGATTTTAGCTCATATGCTTGCTGGTGGACAAAGGATGGCCTTGGGCTTTCTCTCCCCCTCCCATTTTCCTACCTCTCCTCCCGTTCTTTTTCTGAGCCTTGGTGTTGCCTGTCTGCGCTGGCCTTGTGGGGTTGTCAGCTATCCTGTTTGATGCACTGCACCCTCTATTGTTTGTTCAGTGTTTAGAATCTCCAGTGGGGAAGAGGAAAAGAAGCTTGGCTGTTAGTTCTTCTCAGGACCCATCTTTCTCAGGATTAAACCAGGTCTGAAACCACAACCGCCTCTTAATACTCCCCCAAATTCTGACTTTTTTTTTTTTTTTTTTACTTTTTAAACTTTACCTTTTTTTTTTACACCATTTAGAAGCAGTACTACTACTTTTTATTTATTTGATTTGGTCAATATTTTATGACCACTGTATTGGCATTAAACCAGACACACATGCTAAACAGATCTAGAGATTAATTATGGCTGCATCCCTTGTTCTCAAGGGATGCAATTTCCGCCTGAAGACATACCCTAATCTAACTGCCTGTAGCTCAGCCCCAGAGGCAAGAATATGCATATTCTTGGTATTATTTGAATGGAAACATTCTGAAGTTTGTGGAAATGTTAATTGAATGTAGGAGAATATAACGCAGTAGATCTGGTGGAAGAAAAGAGAAAGAAAGAGCATATGTTTTCTGTTTTTTATTGTTGTAGCATCATCTTTCACATGTACTAGAATAGGATACTGGAGATAATTTTGATGGATAACACAAGAGGGAAACTAGGTGTGCAAAGTTTCAGACGGATAACTTCAGGAATGGGTGAGCTACATGACATTTAGCATGAAGTCACCCAGGTGTCCCACACAAGTTGCCTAAATGTAACCAAGTGGCCGAATTGGTGAAATGACCTATAACTATATACAGCAGTGCAAATAACTATATACAACATATCAAAAGGCAATTCTAACACACAAAAAAATATATAAAATTCTTAGAAAAAATAAATAAATAAAAACAGTAGACCCTTTGGAAGTCCTCTACACAATATTTTGCTGCCTGTGCCATGTCCCACAGCAGTCTCTTTCTGATGTAAAGCAGAGGCAAACTGAACAAGTGGTGCAGGTCATGCGACACAGAACACAACGACGCCTCCATGCTGTGCCCTTTTGGCCCTGAGGCACAGTCATGCCTGCAGTAATGAACTGTGGCATATGAACTGAACTGTGGCACCACTGGAGGCAGGAGTAGAGGGGGCAGAGGTAGAGCGGGCAGCTTGGCACCGGGGGCTCCCAGTCGGAGTCGCTATCACTGTGAAAGAAAACATAAAAGGCTCATACAAATATATTTTTTTATCATCACATAAAATAAACAGATATGTATTGTATAGAGCAGAGGGAACAGTCACTAAGGTGAAGTGCTGTTCCATTCAACTGCCCTCCCCCGAAAAGCACCCAATGGCTATTTCATATGGAAAGGGTGAGGAGTAGCAGACACAGTGGCCATGTGTGTGTGTTTGCTGTTCTACTCCATTCCATTTGAATAAAAAAAATTGAAAATATATACATCTGACATGGAATATACACTGCTCAAAAAAATAAAGGGAACACTAAAATAACACATCCTAGATCTGAATGAATAAAATATTCTTATTAAATACTTTTTTCTTTACATAGTTGAAGGTGCTGACAACAAAATCACAAAAACTATCAATGGAAATCAAATTTATCAACCCAAGGAGGTCTGGATTTGGAGTCACACTCAAAATTAAAGTGGAAAACCACACTACAGGCTGATCCAACTTTGATGTAATATCCTTAAAACAAGTCAAAATGAGGCTCAGTAGTGTGTGTGGCCTCCACTTGCCTGTATGACCTCCCTACAACGCCTGGGCATGCTCCTGATGAGGTGGCGGATGGTCTCCTGAGGGATCTCCTCCCAGACCTGGACTAAAGCATCCGCCAACTCATGGACAGTCTGTGGTGCAACGTGGCGTTGTTGGATGGAGCGAGGCATGATGTCCCAGATGTGCTCAATTGGATTCAGGTCTGGGGAACGGTCGGGCCAGTCCATAGCATCAATGCCTTCCTCTTGCAGGAACTGCTGACACACTCCAGTACATGAGGTCTAGCATTGTCTTGCATTAGGAGGAACCCAGGGCCAACCGCACCAGCATATGGTCTCACAAGGGGTCTGAGGATCTCATCTCGGTACCTAATGGCAGTCAGGCGGCCTCTGGTGAGCACATGGAGGACTGTGCGGCCCCCCAAAGAAATGCCACCCCACACCATGACTGACCCACCGCCAAACCGGTCATGCTGGAGGATGTTGCAGGCAGCAGAATGTTCTCCACGGCGTCTCCAGACTCTGTCACGTCTGTCACGTGCTCAGTGTGAACCTGCTTTCATCTGTGAAGAGCACAGGGCGCTAGTTGCGAATTTGCCAATCTTGGTGTTCTCTGGCAAATGCCAAACGTACTGCACGGTGTTGGTCTGTAAAGCACAACCCCCACCTGTGGATGTCGGGCCTTCATACCACCCTCATAATTTGCAAATAAATTCATTAAAAATCCTACAATATGATTTTCTGATTTTTTTTTTTCTTATTTTGTCTGTCATAGTTGAAGTGTACCTATGATGAAAATTACAGGCCTCCCTCGCTCATCTTTTTAAGATGGAGAACTTGCACAATTAGTGGCTGACTAAATACTTTTTTTGCCCCACTGTATATATACATACACACACACACACACCCAAACAAACACACATTTCATTGCAAATTGCAAATGATTTTTTTTGGCAAAAAAAATATAAATATATATTTATTTCATGAAACGGCATTAGCACTTACCCGTCCAGAAGTACGTCCTGTCCTTGATGAAACAGCTCCTCAGCTCCTGTTTGAATCATAACACTCAAAGATTCCTCAAACAAAAAATCTTATCTGTTTCCGGATCAATCTCTTCTATAATCTGGTGCAAATCTGTAGACTTGGACTTCGCTTTTCCTGATTTATTCGCCATGATGTCTTCAATGAAATCGTTGAAAATACTACTTTCCAAAATACTGCTGTGCGTAACAACTGCAACTCCTCTGATAGTCAAGGCGAGAATGGAGTTCGTTACGCGTGCCTTTACAAACAAGGAATGGTGGTCCAACCCATAACATACTGGTGTTTACCTCAGCTCATTGGCTATCTACCCAGCTAGATTTCAAGAAGATCAGTGGTCATTGGGCAGAAATACAGTCAATCAACGAAGCTTCGCTAAAATAATTGGTGCGCAATGAAGTCATTGCTCGTTGTCTTCAAATCAGTTCACTTCGGTCAATACTCCCCGCAAACATACTCCCCGCTGTGTTGCAAACATCCAGAGGAATGCACTGAAATCAACCATGACTAGATAAACAATTGTCTACTGTGTGTAATTACGTCGAATGCGCCGTAAAAAATTGATAGAGATGGAATTCACGGCACAAACGGTTTACAAAATGTTTTGATTTAGGCTATGGATTTTATCAAAGAAAACGGCACTTCATTTGATCACTGGGACCCTCAGGAAGAGAAATAAGAGCAACATATCAGAATGTAAATCATAATTTTACCTTCAGATGTGACTGTGTTAACTGTCATGGCGGAAAATATTTTTGTTGATCGCTCTTCTCAAACAAAAGCATGGTATTTGTTCTCTGTAACAGCTATTTTAAATCGGAAAATGTAGTTTGATTACCAAGATTCTAATCTTTTGAAGGATGTAAGACACTTGCATTTTCAAGAATGTTTAATGTTACGACGTCATATTTTTAGTTGTCACTCTGAAATTTCCCCTGATGTTGATCCCTGTACGGGGATCTCAGCCATAAGAGGTTTTAACACCAAATCCAGATTGTAGGGATCTGAGAGTAGGTGGATAAAGGACATGGTGACTAGTAGCGGAGATGCTGTTGAATTTTCTAGATTTTCTATATTTTTTGGGGGGAAGGGACACGCTCTCTCATTTGAAGTGGTCATGGCGCTAATTAATATTTTGGATGCTTTTCCATTTCCTTGGAGCTGTTTCACTGAGTTTTTAGTGCCTGCTATACACACGATTATTTTATCTTTTTCGTTTCCCAAATTATCATCACCTTCTGGGTTTTAGAATACTCAACCAAGGAAAATATCAGTCACTAACCCTTATGACTAGTGTGTCCATTTCAAGTGACCGTGCTGGCCAAAACCAGCTAAAATTGAGGTGAGATCACGGCAATTTTTCAAGTTCCTAAAGATTTTCTGTCTGCTCAGTACAACTGTAGCTACTTGGTTTATATGACTTGCACCTTGGCATTACAGAGAAGGGATAACTGGGCCATGTGGCTGTGAAAATTGTGCTGTGGTGATTGCCAGTTGCTCTGGAACAGAGGGCTATGTGGCAGCATTCGAGCTGGTCTGAACCAGCTGCCTGTTAAGAGACTGCTGCTGACTTCACAGGCTGCCTAGCCTGGCCAACTGTTGGCCAGAAGCCAGAGGCACAATGAGCAGAAAAAAAGGAGTGTTTGGAAATACAGGCCCTGAAAAGCCTGAATGAGGACCTGCGCGGCAGATGGGTGGGGTTAGGTTGTGTGCTCGCAGACCTACAGTTCAATATCAAGTTGGAAGAGAACTAGACTGTGCTTGAAGGCTAATTACTAGTATGGCTTTGCATAACCAGAACCCTCAGTCAGAAAATGATGATGCATACTTTGACTTAGCTTTAAAAGTATCTAGATTTGTGCTACTTTGTTTCACAGTTTGGTTTGTTAGGATGGGCCTGTTGAGTCAATATGGCTGTGCTTAAGATTCATGTTTCAGTATGTTGACAACAATTGGACCAGTAGGAACCAAAATCCAAGGAAGCGCAATGACTCGGCATGTTAGAGCTGATACCAACATGTATGTATTTTGAAGGTCATTGGCCTGTGAGATGAGCTCCTAAGTATTTTTTTGCAAGGTAACTGTTTAAACGATGTAGGTTTAATGGAAGCTCCCATGCTTTTGTTCTATGAAAGCTGGAATATGCCACTCGCCTTGCTACATTGTGTATTTATCGACTCTCAAATGTTCCATTCTGCCTGCAATAAACTTCCTATTGAACAAAAGGTACCTCAGCACGGAAGAAAAAGGCTCACGTTAATGAATAACGTGGTAAAGTGATTGTTAGTTTGCAGCAAGTGGACTCTTGTGTGTGGAGCTGCCTTTTCTCCCGACCAGACTTCAGATGGAAGCGTCCAAATAACATTTTACGGTTGGCGTAGCTATTTGTCTTGACAACAGGAAATGTTTGAATCCCTGGCTGAGCCAAGCAAGCAGAGGCATGGCTGAGTGGATCCGTTTCAATACGACTGCAGCCGTCAGTCAGTGCTGCCTCAGTGAAACACTTCTGTTGGGCGAGGCATTTTCTCAGGGACTGCAACCTGCAGTTGTGCGTGGGCAGTAGAGTGGAGTAGTATGGCAGGCAGTCCACAAATTTAGATGTCATTCCGATCCAAGACAGACTTTGAAGGCCGACACTTTCAACAACCCTGTTAGTAGGCAGGGAGAAACGTTCTTGAGTTTCCTGCAGAAATTCCATTTGCCTCAGACTTTGACCCCTGGGTGTTTTCCTGATCCTGCCGTCATATGGCCAGCATTGTTTTCATAGATAACAATGAGGGGCCTTGAGAATGGCTGCTTTTCTAGTCAAATGGTACACCAGGCAAAGCAGGAAATTGGAAGAATAGACCCATGGTCTCTCACAGCTCCAGCCTCCAATTTTGTCAACTGCTCCTCTGAATCAGGATAACTTTAAAATGTGTTGTATTTTTTATTTTTCTCTTCCCCCCCCCCTTTTTACAGTTGTTCCTCATTGACTTTGGTCTGGCCAAAAAATACCGGGACAACCGGACACGACAGCACATACCCTACAGAGAAGACAAAAACCTCACAGGCACAGCTCGCTATGCCAGCATCAACGCACATCTGGGAATCGAGCAGAGGTAAGAACAGTTCAGCACACAGTAATATATTTCAGCCTTCGCTGGATATTCTCTAATCTTCCTCGTTTGTACACTTATAGGCCACAGTGGCTAGGTTCCTAGGACTTATTATGTTGGTTAATGGGTCTCTTTCCCCACTTATATCGGTATCCACCCATTGTTTTTTTTTTTGTGGTGTGAAGGCGCTTTTGTTTGTTCCTGCTGAGACTGCAGAGTGGCTCTCGAAGGACTTGTTCTCATGATGGTCAACCTAGTCCCATTGGTCACTAGAATCTAGCTGCCACCAACAGCTGCACTTCCCAGTTTTGACCAATGGGGCCATGTAATTTAGCCAGATCAATCTTGTTCCCCTTATCCACATTGCTCTGGATTGAGCTGTAATGTAAGCAATTAAGTCAACTGGAGATGTTTTCCCCCTACTTTATCTTTTGACATACCATTATGGCATTGCCGCAACCTAAGCTTGCAGTAATTTTCATAAAATCTTGATTCATTGCGAACATTGCCTTTTGTGATAATAGAATTTAACATGGTTAGAAATCCTATAGTTCCCTTGTTTAAACAAGCTTTTTATGTTTTCATGTTGTCATTTTAAGCATTCACTTGGGATATGAAAAAACACAAAGCATGTGGCTGCTTCACTGAGCCGTGCCCCTAAAACAAAATTTGTGTTAAAGCACTTTAACAGGATAGACACCCCACCCTCTTGGCATCTCGTAATTCAACTTGACCAGTAAAATGGTGTCAGTGGTCTGGAAGTTGGTACAGATCAGCTGTTACAAAAGGCATTGAGATGAATGTGAAATGTGTTGCGCTTAAACCAACCGAGATGTATTAGCTCTGTACATGTACTGAATGCCAAATGTCTTTCTTTCCAGTCGCCGAGATGACATGGAGTCGCTAGGATACGTCCTGATGTATTTCAACAGAACCAGCCTGCCCTGGCAGGGACTAAAGGTAGGCCAGGCAGGTACTCTAGGGCCCCCTGTCCACTAAATAGGTGGTTAATATTTAATTCACTCGCCACAGCTTTTCCTCCTCCTGCTACTAGGCTTTTTTCTTTTGCATTTTTTCCCCCACCTGTCTCATAACATCAATTTCAGCCGCTTTACCATTTTCATGACTTCACATTGGATTCATTTTTTACTCAAGCTGAATGGTTTAAGTAGTTTTGTCCTCTGACAACTTCAGGGAATCAATTTAACATTGTGTGATGTGCCTCGTGCATTGCAGGGTAGCTTGTTAGTGAGTCTTACTAGTAGATTATCCCTAACTTCCCATTCAAGTTGTAGTGTTCCTTGAGGTCAGCTACTTCCCAGAGCTACCTTATTTTTAAATGCATATATCCTGCAGAGAAATGGGGTGCCTCGAATGTACAGTTTTATGCTCTTTACCTAGACTTGCGTTTACAACCTAATGCACCTTTGCCCTTTCTGACATGGCAAAAATCAGTGTGAGTGAGGCTCTTAATTTACAACGAGCAGGGTTAAATGGGGTACAAAAGGCCTGTCCTTTGTCTAATTTACATGTAACAGCAGCCTGCAGTACTAGTGCTTGAAACTCAAGTCCTCGGCAAGGTGTTAGGTCCAGTGCCTTCAGAAAGTATTCATACCGCTTGACTTTTTACACATTTTGGTACAGCTTTATTTTTTATTTAACATTTATTAAATTAGGCAAGTCAGTTAAGAACAGTATTCTTTACAATGACGGCCTACCTGGGCCAAACCCGGACGATGCTGGGCCAATTGTGTGCCACCTTATGGGACTCCCAATCACGGCTGACTCCCAATCATGTGACGCAGCCTGGATTCGAACCAGGGACTGCAGTGACGCCTTTTGCGCTGAGATGCAGTGCCTTAGACCGCTGCGCCATTCGGGAGCCTCAATCTAAAATTAAAATGCTTTTTTTTGTCACTGGCCTACATACAATACCCCATGTTTTTAGAAATTTGAACAAATTACACTGAACAAAAATATAAACGCAATATGTAAGGTGTTGGTCCATGTTTCATGGGCTGAAATTAAAAGATCCCAAATGTTCTGTATGCACAAAAATATTATTTTCTGCACAAATGTGTTTGTTTCCCTGTTAGTGAGCAGTTCTCTTTTGCCAAGATATGCCACACTTGTCAGGTGGATGGATTATCAAGAAGCTGATAAACAGCATGATCATTACACATGTGCACCTTGTGCTGGGGACAATTAAAGGCCACTCTGAAGTGTGCAGTTTTGATACACAACACAGTGCCACAGATGTCTGAAGTTGAGGGAGCATGAAATTGGCATGCTAACTGCAGGAATGTCCACCAGAGTTGTTGCCAGAGAATTTGATCTACATTTCTCTACCATAAGCCACCTCCATTGCTTAGGGAATTTGTCAGTACTTCCAAACAGCCTCACAATCACAGACCATGTGTAACCATGCCAGCCCAGGACCTCCATCTTACTTCTTCACCTGCGGGAGCATCTTAGACCAGCCACTCGGACAGCTGAGTAAACTGAGGAGTATTTCTGTCAGCAATAAAGCCAATTTTGGGGGGGGGGGAGTACCCAAGTGGGTGCCCCTGCCCAGTCATGTCCATAGATTAGGGCCCAATTTATTTCAATTGACTGATTTCCTTATGAACCCCAGCTCAGTAAAATTGTTGTTTTGTATTTTTGTTCAGTATAACGAAAAGCTGAAATGTCTTGGGTCAATAAGTACCCCTTTTGTTATGGTTAGCCTAAATAAGTTAAGGAGGCAAAATGTGTTTCACAAGTTACATGGAATCTGTGTGCAATAAGTGTTTAGCATGATTTGTGAATGACTACCTAATCTCTGTACCCCACACATACAATCATCTGTAAGGTCTCTCTGTCAAGCAGTGAATTTCAAACACAGATTCAACCACCAAGACCAGGGATGTTTTCCAATGCCTCGGAAGAAGGGCACCTATTGGTAGATGAAAACAAAGTGTTATGTTTTGGGTAAATCCAATACAACACATTGAGTGACACACTCCATATTTCCAAGTATAGTGGTGTTGCATCATGTTTTGGGTATGCTTGTAATAAGGACTGTGGATAAGAAAAGGAATGGAGCGATGCACAGGCAAAATCCTAGAGGAGTACCTGGATTAGTTTGCTTTCCATCACAGAGAGATAAATGTTTTTCTGCAGGACAAAACCTAAAGCACAAGGTCAAATCTACACTGGAGTTGCTTAAAAAGAAGGCAGTGAATGTTCTGGATTGGCCAAGTTAGTTTGCATTTAAATCTACTTGAAAATCTATGGTAAGACCTGAAATGGTTGTCCATCAATGATCAACAACTAATTTGACAGAGCTTAAGAATAATGTGCAAATGTACAATCCAGGGGTGGAAAGCTTTTAGGGATCTATCCAGAAAGACTCCGCTGTAATTGCTGCCAAAGGTGTAAAAACACCTTTGCAAAGTATTGACTCCGAGGTTTGAATACTTATGTAAATGAGATTTCTGTATTTCATTTGTAATAAATTAGCAGAGAAACTTGTTCACCTTGTCATTATGGGGTATTGTGTGTAGATGGGTGAGATATATATTTTGAGTTCAGGCTGTAACACAACTTACCTGGTAGAATGAGGGTTAATAAAAACAAAATGTGGAATAAGTTAAGGGGTATGAATGCTTTCTGAATTACCTTCAGCACCAAGCCTTTCTTTACATGCATACAGCCCCAATTGCCCGGCCTAGCGAGATGGATTAGGTCGTGAAACACCACTTGTGTACACACACTTGACCCATGAGTAGTCTATTACAGAGTAACGCAACTTTCTCTAATGGCCCAATATTTCCCTCAGGTGGCTCTTTCAGTGCTACAAATCACATCAGGCCAAACAAATTCCTTATTCTGTTATGTTATGGGCCACTGATCTCGCCGGGGGTGAAGGAAAACTGCAAAGGGTAGTGTTAAACTGTGGTGCACAACATTTTCATTTCTCGCCCACATGTTCCACAGGCTGCCACAAAGAAACAGAAGTACGAGAAGATTAGCGAGAAGAAGATGTCGACTCCAGTCGAGGTGTTGTGTAAGGTGAGCGTGTGAAACCATAGAACAGTGTTTCCCAAACTCGATCCTCAGGACCCCAAGGGGTGCATGTTTTTGCCCTAGCACTATACCGCTGATTTCAAATGATCAACTAATCATCAAGCTTTTGATAATTTCAATCAGCTGTGTAAAGGGATTCCACTGTGTTAAATTGATGAACTCTGCGACACGCCATGCCGCTATTTTTAGTCAGGGTCACAGGGACAGAACGGTAGATACTATGGAAGTCTAGAGATTACTGGAGTCCACGAGTGGCCACATCAGCAAGTGAAGTATGTGCCTTGTAACGGGTGAAGGCTTTCTCTCTGTGTACAAGAGCAGAGATATGGTGGCTGGAGGTGCTAATCTAATCCAGTCTTTAAATAGTGGCTGTTATGCATAGCCTTGGAACTGAAAGCATAGTGGCCATTGGTCATTAAAATACTTAAGTAGCTGGCTGTGAGTGCATGCTCAAGCCTTGCATTAGGCTGTGGAGTGACTTGTGTAACCTCACAATTTTTTTTCTGTCAGTAATTGCCCTCATTTTACCAAAACACATCGTAAAGAAATTGATTAGGCGCTGACTGTCATTGTAATGTATAATAACCGAAACAGTTGAAAAAATGGATAAGTAGATAACATTCAATCTCCTACTCTTGTTTTCAGGGTTTCCCCGCAGAGTTTGCCATGTACCTGAACTACTGCCGTGGGCTGCGGTTTGAGGAGGCGCCTGACTACATGTACCTGCGTCAGCTGTTCCGCATTCTCTTCAGGTGCTCATCATTTCTCAACCTCTTACCTCTGTCCCCAAGGGAGCTGAAACACACACACCAAGTCATGTTTTTTCTTCTTCTCAGTGTTGACACACAATGCAGAACAACGTTGTGTTAATAACAGATTGTACTAATGTTAATAGTGAAGTGTTCTTTAAAAAATAAAAATAAATGCCTACAGCAGTTCGTCCTATGTTTTGCATGTCGTCTGTCTGCTTTCATGTATGTTAAGGCTGAAAACAAATTCAGCCTTAACAGTAAAGAGGTATTTTTAATAAAGCAGAGCTGTGTGACAATGTCTGAACGTGTTTGTGTGCTTGTCCAGGACCCTGAACCACCAGTACGACTACACGTTTGACTGGACAATGCTGAAGCAGAAAGCAGCACAGCAGGCCGCGTCCTCAGGGGGACAGGGGCAACAGGCACAAACTCCTACAGGCAAGCAAACTGACAAACCCAAGAGTAACATGAAAGGTTAGTAGCAAAAAGCCAAGCGACGTTTGGAGTGCAAAAATGGAGACACCAATTGCTTTCATTTTCGTTCCCCCTTCAAAGTGGTAAAAAAACCTAAAAAACAAGTGGATTTGGAACATTCTCTCCCACCAGATTAATGAGAGAAAAAAAGTGTTAGTTCGAGGAGGCCCCCAAAAGATAAAGAGAAATTCAATTGGTCTGTCTTGCAGATGCAAAGACGTCCTTGGGAAATTTGACTACTAACTTTGTACCCAAATGTCTTTATTCTTCTCTGGGACAAAGGGGTGGCTTTATCATCTTCTTTGGATGTTAAAATCATAGTGATTTCGCTCTTTTGAATGAACCCCTTCTCTTAATGGGGTGTATGATTCACTCTTTCTCGCAATCATTGTTCCTGGATCTAACACTTGTTAATCTTTATTGGAATGCTCTAAAATACTTGGTTGAGCAGGAGTGAGATTCTAACCACATACCAATAAAGGTTTCATACATGTTGGTGCAATGGTTAATAAATTGCTGTCTGTTTTCATGTGTAATTTTAGTGCTCATGTGATGTGACTCTTGAATGACCTCTTTTAATTCCAGTCGCCCCCCTCCCTCTCGTAGAGGGTATCCCGGGTGCCCAGGGTTGATGGTGGAGGAGTCAAACCAATTTTTCAAAAAACCTGAAGCTGTTTTCATCAGGTGACGACTAGGATTTCCACAGGGATTAGGCTGTAGCCCATTTAGATTTGTAATCTCTGGCATGAAATTGCAGGGCGGCCTTGTTGGATACCAACTACCTGACCTGTATTAGATTTAGTAGTAAAAGGCACGTTTACTTCAAGTCAATGCCAACCCCCTATTACTTAAAACCACCACTAATAATATCTGTTGCATTGGCTTCATCAGACCTCACTGCTCCGCACACACCATGCGTTTATCCACACACTGCATGGAGGACTCTAATGAAGCCCTCCCTCCGTTCCATGTGTATTAGTCCATGTGTGCCAGCTTGGTTCAGACGGCTTAGGCAGGGCTGAATTAAGTCCTCAATACACAATGGTTATCATCTGAGCTATGTGGATTAAGTATTTATTATTAGACCAAAAAATGTTTTTGGGGGTTGAGTGCAGGTTAATTGGAGAGGGGGGGGGGGGGGGGAGGCCTGATGTATGTTGGTGACATGACACGGATGGCGCCCCCGAGAGGGCTCAGTGTATCAGTCCTGCTCTTCCCCAGCACGCCAGCCCCTCTGACTTAGCAGAGAGGCTACCATTTTGTGTGACGTATTGTTGGTCAAATCCTGTCCCAAACAAGGCAGGATTTGGTTTAGGTGGGTTTACTGATGGTTATAGTTTTTCTTGTATGAGATGCTTTCTCCATGATGTCAGGCAAATCATCTTCTGCCCCTCTCCGGGCACGACTAATGACGGTGTTCGGTCTCCGCTCTGCCGAGAAGAGCTTTGAAAGCCATTAAATATGAATATGAAATCAAAGCAGGAGGACACTCTGTCTGCCCTCCTTTCTCTTCCCCTCTCTTTCAAGGCACATCACACAATGATGGCAGTGAACAAGTGCTGTGAAGAGGCTAGTTTATAAATAGGATTTTCTGATGACGTGGTATTGGTCTAATCCTTTGTGCACTATGTCTGTTTTAGTATGTGTACTCCATGCGCACAGTTGAGCGCTGCTTATGTGCCTTCCCTGCAGGGGTGGCGAGATCAAAGTTTTCCCTACGTAACAGATTTTTTTTTTTTTTTTTAATAAAAAATAAAAAGGACCTTTTGTTAAAGGGACCCCCTGCTCACAAGCAAAGCTATAAAATATACAAAAGGACATCTCTTTCTAAGGTCTGGTGACGGTTATTTGTTCTCTGCTACTCTCTGTCCCTTTAAGATAACACTGCAAGTGAAGGGTGCTGAGTAGCCACAGCCAGGAATTTAAATAGTCAAGCTCCGGCGTATTGGAGCTTGAAAGAACTTGCTGGGTTTCTTGGATACCAATTTGACTTGGCCACTGTTAGCCTTGTAACAATGGAAACCTTGTTAATGCAAGTTTGCGTTTCAGCCCTCTATTGCTCCATTGCCTCGTATTATATGATAGTTGTTTAGAGCATGCCACGTTGATATAATCAGGCAAACGCAAGTAGCTAACGCTCATAGCATACTCCATTGACCCAGGCCTTTACTCTTTGAAGCATATCGATCATCACATGGTCATTTTAGTGTCTGTGTAGGGCCTAAATGTCATCGTCATGTTGCTGTGAAATCTCCTAAAGGATATTTGCTGTATTAGAAGAGGCGTGTTCTATTAATAGCTCGCATATGGAGAATTGAGCTGCCCTTTCACCCCTGTGAGTGTGACTGGTCTGTTACATCAGCTGGCCCCTCCACTCCCAACAAAATGAAATATGGACACTTGAAACGGCAGGGATCTCCTCCTTCATATCCGTGTGTTATATTTTGTCATTGAACCAACGACTCACATTGACGTCCATTAAATAAGCGAAAGGTCCAGAGATTTTCATGTGTAATTCAGAACCATTACTTTTGCTTATTTCTCCGACGGATAGATCCTCTGATGGCTCTCTGAACACACTCCCATGTAAAATGCCTGCAGCGAAACTGCACCTTTCCTTTGAATCCTACCACATCGGAGAGAATTGCTGTAGCTGGAGGTGACTCAGGAGCGTTCATGTCAAATTCTTCTCATATCACTCAGATCTGACGAGATCATGTCCAGACTTGAGCTGCAGTTATCTAAACCCACTCAGTGAGTCTCGGAACGCATCATCAAGGTGTGAAGGCTTGCTTGAGGAAGACAAAAGATTGTCAAAGCCCATGAGAAAGAGTGAGGAATCCTCACACATTTTAGTGTTACCTAATCCTGTTCTGCCCATGTTCCTATCCTTTGGATTGGCGCCTCTAAAGGCCAGCTGCTGAGCTGCATGGGTGTGGCTATGGAGAGGGAATACATGTCATTGGGTAATGGCTGTCTGTAAAGATTACTTGAAGCATGATGGGAGGTTGACTCACACAGGCAGATCACATCCCCGTTTGTCTTTTTAGAAGTGTTTTTGTTATCTCGGTTGAACTACGCCCTTTAAAAGTAGATTTTTTTCACAAGACTCATTGTTTCCTTATTCGCTTTCCACTTGTCTTTCTGTCTATACCCACTCCCGGTACACTACACAGCTGCTGTTGTCTCCTGCACTAGTTGTGAACCTTTTTAAGGTGGTGGTGAATGTCTTCATTACAGGAGTCTCAGAGTAAATGTTTGATTCCCCGTCTCAGGCACTCTGCAGCAGTGGGGCCGAGCTTGCTGCAGAGCGGGACTGATGACTGGGCACTTTTTTATTACAGGGCTGGAAAACTGCCGTCATTTACTTGGCCTTGTTGATAGTCGCTCAACCCTTTTTTTGATGAAGATAACCCGTTCGACTTGATGTGTAACCTATGGCCTCTTGTCTCTGTCTCTCTCTCTCTCTCTTCTCGTTTCTCTTGCAGGTTTCTGAGCAGTAAGACAAAGAAATGAAGACGAGTGGCCGTAGCAGGATTTGCCTTCCAATCACACCCCGGATTCCAGGATCAAATTCACCAGAGCCTGCCAGGCATTGTGGACAACCCTTTTTCCTGTTAAAGAACTTTCGTTCCATATACTATATATGTAATTGCTCTATATAGATAACATGCTCTGCATATATCTATATATTGGTATGTATATACTATATCCACACAGAAAGCCGGCTTGGTATGGAATTTTACGAAGCTGTAGCCGTCTCTATTGTCCTGTCCCTGAAGATTTTTTTTTTTTTGGTGTGTGTTTCTTCAAAACTGAAAATAAGACATGGTTGGCTCACTGTGGATGTTATTGTGCACATTGCAATACTTTCCCCTTGATACTTTCTCCCTCTGAGCTGCTGCTCGGGTGCCTGCCTCACCTCATGGCCCCCTGTCAGAGCAGCTTTGTCCCCATTCCCTCAGTCACTGAGCGTGGCACGACCCAGACACACGTCAGTCAGATTGAACATTTTGAAACAACAATTTTCTCTTCAACTTTTTTTCCCTCATTTTCAAGCAAAATGAAAGATGTAAACGGAAACTGTTCTTTGTTATGAATGAATCCTGGGTATTTACTAAGCAAACATTGGATTTATTTAGTTTCTTTTCATAAAAAGGGTAATTAAGATTCTGCCTGCTGATATGTGCTAGAAGAGCTTCAAATGTGAAGATGAAAACAATTCTAGTGACTACTAGGTTCCTCTTTAGAACGCTGCATTAACTATATTGTACTTGGTATTCTGAAGTCTCAAACAATGAATAAAAAAGATCAACTCCACAAAAGCATATTCATTATAAATTAGGCACCACTTGACTAAACCTGTTTGGAAATTGCTTATTTTTAAAAAAATGACGCAAATTATTTTTATTTTTGAAGATGTTAATGTCAATCGACAAATGTCGTGTTTTTATTATTTTTTATTCATTGAGTTGCTTTGGATGGCATCAATGTTCCGTTTTTGAGAGGACCTCACACCACCCACCCTTCGGTTATCATTTTTATATACATACATATATATACACTTTTTTTTAAAGAATCAGAACCTACTTTTTTCCCCTTCAGTTTTATAGAGTTGTCTTTCCCTGTATTGAATTGATCATTTTAGGGGAAGGGTGTTTTTGTTTCTTCTTCCTGCGAGGAAGCAGATCCTCTTGTAAAATATTATTTCTCTCCAACTAAATTTCGCTGCTGCTTAGAGTAGTGACCTTTTTTCCCTAATTTTCATTATTTGTTATTGCGAAGAAAGTTTTGGAGGGTTTAATTTCTGTATACTTTTGAGTCTTGAGGGAAGAATAATTTGGATTTCTCTCAGCCTTTAGTCAAGACAGATGCACACTAGTAACTGTTTCTCCCCCTCCCTAATAATCCCCCTGACCCAGCTTTAGCTATTTTACAGCTGGACATTCTATAAAAAATGTAATTTATTCCCTTTAGCATGTCAGAATAAATTTAAATGACTTGTCAGAATCACTGTCCAAGTCTCTGTAATTTGAAGAAAACACAGACTTCTTCCTTAGGCCCGGATGACAATTGGTCTTTCCATTTTCTTGTCTTTACACATTTACGTGTTTGACTACCACACAACCCTCGTATTGTGAGAATTTTTCAAATTTGACATCCGCAGGATTGGGGATAGATAAAAAGGAAAGATGCAAAGGATTTGTCTAAAGGTATGATCACTTGATGCAAAGGGACACATTTGTGGAAAGGTATTGCTGTAATCTAGAAAAAGCAGTTCCTGTGAAATATTGTTGGGGTGGTGGGTAGTTGTAGGTGCCTGTGGTGGTGTTTTGAAGAAAAGATCTTCCCGGATTTATATCTGTAAATATTAAAATGGATTAAAATAGCTGTTGTGGAAAATTGTTTTTCTACAACTCATAAAACTGGCTAAAACAAAGAATTGTGGCTGGCAGCAAGTCTTCACTATGGGACTCACTCTTCCTCATTCTATACAATAGTAAAACGTGTCAAAGGGGTTAGTCGAACAACCGAGAAGAGCATGGAGAACTACACAATGGGTTTAGGGCCAAAGTGCAATGCAACAAGGTGTAGGCTAACCCCACCCCCTTACATAATGGAAATGGGTGATTCCAAGTAAAAATAGATGTCTGTGTGAGACTACCCCTTCCTCTGCGCAACAACATTATTGGAGTGTTTGCATTGTTCTGTAGGGTCTGTCAGTGTAGTAATTTCGATGGCACTCCTGCTGGGCCACTTTGTCAACAGGAAAATAACTTGCAAAGCTGGCAACAAAAAGTAGCAAAAGAAAGGTTCTCTATATATTAAATTCCCCAGTGTATCTTTGGGTAAGTGACTTGTATTTATTTTAGTTTGAATGGTACCTAACTGCCCTGGGTTATCCTGAGAGTCCTAGAAGGGGCCTTGTGTGGTCAGGGATTTGTTAACCATGACACACTAGACACCAGGCTGCTGAGAGCCAAGTCATTCTCCAGGCAAGGAGGACAGGACAGCACAAGGGTAGCAGCAGGG
This sequence comes from Oncorhynchus mykiss, assembly GCF_057628025.1. Classification (NCBI taxonomy): domain Eukaryota; kingdom Metazoa; phylum Chordata; class Actinopteri; order Salmoniformes; family Salmonidae; genus Oncorhynchus; species Oncorhynchus mykiss. The sequence goes on along the minus strand of NC_143035.1, from coordinate 3,838,904 downwards.
TGAAAAAGTCCTGGTTGTCCTTGTGAGGTCGACACAAGTGGAAAGCAGCTGTTTGCAGAGAGAGGGAGGCCCCAGACATCCCTCTGGGAGAACAAAAGGGGCCAAAGGGACAATCATGCTTGGAGTGAAGAAATGCCTGTCACAAATGTAAGCGAGGTCAATCGAAATGGTAGGTCAAACTCAATCTCACAGTTTGTATCTGAAGCCATTGGTGACCTTTTAGAAGGCGAAAGAACACGCACCCCTATTTCAAAATGTTCCATTGAACCATTATTCACCCACAGCAGCACTCCCTAGTGTCTTGTAAAGGGGAGTATTCAGAAGAAACAGCCCGATTAAGAAATCCCATTCATGATCATCTTCTCAAGACTCATTCACCATCTCAGTAATAGAAGATCTCTAACTGCCTAGGTGCCTCATCCTCATGAGCAGATGAGTGGCTTCAACATAGGCAGATCTAGTGAGGTGTGGTGAGGTGTCACATGCTGATCGGGCTCCGTTCCTCCCTCTCTTCCTGCCATCTACCAGGGCTGCTACTGCAGTGTAATGTAACCCCATTGCCAGACTAAACCCTACCTCTCTTTGGCCTTGTCCTACCTTATCCATTTGCTCCCACTACAGACCAAGCAGGCACTAAATGCTCACAACCCAAGGCATGCAGATGCATGTGGGCACCAGAAAGGAATTAGAGAACCCTTGTATAATGCTGGGAGGTGCCTATAGAGGGCAAGGTACAGTGTGAGGTGGTGAAAGCCTGCTCCCTTGACAGATTATAATTGAGTAGCAGCACTACCACACATGTCATTTCATAGTCATGTTAATTGAGGAAAACTTTAATTTTCTTATCCTAGTAATGTAATGTAATGTTTGCCCACATCTTGTACACCATCAGCCTCTATGAATACATGATTGAAGAGGGAAGACATAATATGGAGCAGATCCCCAAGGATTATATTCAGAACATGATTTCTGACCCCGTTTCAGCGTTCCAAATGGGAGGGGGATCTTTAGGACCAAAGTGTAACCTTCTAAACAAGGACACGTTGTATCTCAGGTGCTGATTGGCCATTCGATATTCACCCGTTGTTACAGGTTGTAAAAATAAATGTGAGGAATGAATTTATCATAAATGACTGTGATGCTCTTGACAACGTCTAAACGCGGCTACATTTACAGGAGCGTATTCAGCTGGGCGCATCGATGGATCGTTGCATATATAATTGTTTATGGATTCAATTGTGAAACTGCGTGTGTTCTGTGAAACCCTTGTACTATACGACAGAGACCGCGCCCCAATGTGGCGTCCTTGTGAAACTGCCCGAGAGCTCGAACAAAAGTATCACATTTCTATCTGTCGTGTCCCTACGTCAACCTACAGGCAGAACATTCAAAACAATGCGTTACATTTTGACTTCACAAGGCTACCGAAAAGTATATTAGTAAACACAGATACATATCCCCCCTCATAAACCCACCCCATCCATCATGTGCAGATGTTTTTGCGGAGTCTGCCAGTCAACCCAATGATCAATAGAATTTAAAATATATATTTTCTATAGTTTCTCAATTATGTTGTTTGCTGTTGATGATATAGTAGGCTACTGTTCAGTTCCTGTGCATAGAGGAACCCGAAAATCCTTGCCTCACCTCATTTTCCAGTGTATAGCCTACCATTAGATATTTATTTCAGGCTGTGTAGCTTACCTTCTAAATGAATGTGAATGGATTTGGTCATTAAAATAACCCCCATATATAGTAACAACAATGTTCTATTCTCAATGGCCCACTTAATAGGTAATCTTTTCCTGCTACAAAACCAATCATGGCTTTATTTTTTAACACAGCTCATTTGCTTGCTGTTCTGAAGCAGCAAAACACCTCATATTGTATTTTTCACCAAGCTGTGTAGTATAAGACGCGCTTGTGTGGCCTGTATTGTATTTTTTCACTGATTTTCTTTGTAGGCTTCCTTTGTGGGTGTCCTTGTCGGACCTAGGTACTGTATAATCTTACATTAAGCATAAAGTGGGTCGTATACAGCAGGCAGCCTAGTGGTTAGAGCATTGGGCCAGTAACCAAAAGGTTAAGATTCCAACTCAATCTGACTGGTGCTGTCTTGTGTAAATGTATGCACTGTACTATATGGTGCAGTATGTACTGTTTCTGAACATGTGGTCATACAACAAGACAACATGATCAGAAAAGCACCAGATTCCCAGACTAAGTAAACATACAAGATCTGCTCGAAAGTGCCCATGGAACAAGTTGGACCTGAAGTGTAAATGTTCAGTCTAGGCGTTTATTTTGTGAGCCAGAATGACACAAAAGTCCCATCCATGGTTTCAGGTGGCTGCGGCGAGTCACTTCCTATGCTGGTTCTTTCCCGCTCTACGGTAGGTATCATTCACTCCTTATGCCGTGGCCCAAACAGCCATTCCCCTTCCTCCCTGAACGCTGTGCTGTAATCTGTCACACAATACCGGGAGCAACTGATACCCATGATCCCTCACCTGGCCCAACACATGTCTGACTGCATGAGGAAGCACCGGGGTTCTCACTTTCACACCTAGCGGGGAAGGGAAGAGGCCTGTCGGTCTGGCAAAGTGCTGGTCAAACACTATGGTTTTACTTGTGACTCAGATAAGGGGTTGAGCTGGGCCGCACCCAACTCAAGGTGTGTTGCTGTCGGCTTAATCAGCAGGTAAGGGAAGTGTGTGTGTGCATGCGTGCGCGTTTCCGTGTGTGTGAACTCAGGTGCCTCTGCACGGCATTTACGGCTAAGTGTGCCGCTCCCTTCCCGTGAGTCATCATCACATGAAGTTTCAGCGGCAGATTCCCTCCAAGCCTGTGGAATTTGCATCTAACATGTCGTCGCCCATACCACCCACTACTCCAGACATTAAGAAGGTATGAGGAGGAGCAGATAAACCAGGCCACCTTGATCAGATAGCATTTAAAGGTATCACCCTTAAAATGCCCAGGCCATATCTTAAAAGGTCTGTGTCTATTGTATTTGAATTCTCATTCATTGGAGGACACATGCTAAACTATCTTTCATAGGTTACTTTATAATTGTTTTGTGTACCATGGATAACCCTCGCAGCCTAGTGAGTTAGTTGAGCTTTGACATACAGAATGGTTGACATGCAATCTGGGAAATGCCAATTCCCCAGTCCAAAGAGAGGCAAGAAAATGCCAGACGGAGTAAAGTCTTAACTACTTCCTTATGTGTCTGTTAAGGGTTTAAGTATTTAGTCATTTGATGCTGGTCAATTCATAGTGCTAAAGTTGTCAACATCTATCTTGAATACAGCATTTCATCTCCACAGCCAGTATAACCCTGTCTCAGATTCATCCACCCACCCACAGACATTCCTACAGAAAAGCCATTGATGTCAAAAGTCAACCGATTTGAAGTATGCACGTGTTTATTTACTGCTGTGTAGTACACTACAAATAGCCTTCTCTTTGTCGCCTCTGAGTCACAGGGGGTTGGTGGCACCTTCATTGGGGAGAACGGGCTAGTGGTAGTGGCTGGAGCGTAATAAGTGGAATGGTATCAAATACATCAAACACATGGGTTTCCATTTGCTCCGTTCCAGCCATCATTATGCGCTGTCCTCAACTCAGCAGCCTCCACTGCTCTGAGTGGATTCCAGTGGGCAAGTAGAGCCAAACGTGACCAAGCAATTACAGCCTAGACAGCCCAGTAGTGTCTTGTGTGTGAGTGAGTGTGTGTGGGGGCCCTGAGGAGTTTCCAGATAACCTTGCGGGGAGTGAGTGTTAAAGGGGCAGCCTCTCTCACTCTAACTCTCTCTCACTGCAGGCCTTCCTACTCCTATGCTGTGCCTTTTACTTTCCTTCGCTCTCTGCCATGAAGACCCTCTTACACGTGACTGCAGGGAGGCTTGAGTGGAGCAAGGGAACATTTACCATGGCGGTGCTCCTGTCTTTCTTATGCCAGACAGTAGAAAGCTTCTCAGATCTATGCAGCCCAGACTGTGTTCTATGTCTAGTAGACTCTCATTGGAGGGATAGATTTGATTGTGTAGCGAAGCTCTTATGAATGTGAGTATCTATCCATCTTCCGACCTACATTGATATGAGTCACTGTACATGTGCTTCCTGCATGCCTGAAGGGGGGAGTTTGTATAGAGTTTGTATAGCAGCAGTTTCTGGAGCTTAAAAGAAAAAATACATTTGAAAATAAATCTCTGTTATAAGTGAGTTCCTGTCTAAAGCAGTGCCTTCGTTTTACATATCCTATTAACATTGTACAGTCCCCTGTCTGTAGTCATATGAACTTTGTCCAAGTTACCTGTTTGAATACATTGATATATACAAAAGTGAGTTTGGCTTTTCCCCCAAAGGAGATCTATTTGTCTAAAACTACCACATTCTTTCAACTACCCGTCTTGTAATGTACACAGAACACCCAGTTTGTGGTACACATTGCCTGTTTTGTTGAAGATGGCTATAGAAAGGTGCACACAAACACTCATATACATTTCCTCTGTATGTGTAAATGCTACTCCTACCATATGTGAACTGAAATATGTTAAGTCCCTGAAATATTCATCTGCCATGGTAGGCTAATCTGATGTAGCACATGGATGGGTGATGATAGGATGATGGCCTATTCTACTTTGATACCGAAGTTACTTTTTCGTAGTAGGTTAGGAGAACTTAAGCAGCAGATTGGGAGAACTAACGTAGGTTATTAAGGCAAAAATTCTCTCCTAACCTGCTACGAAAATCACTTTGTATCAAAGTGGTGTGAGAAGAGGGTTTCTACCAGCAGCATATGAAAGGAAGTGGCTCAACTCTGACCCCTTGTGGTGAAGATTTTGACAAGCAAGTTGTGGTGTTGATATATCTACATACACTGTAGAGGGCACTGTTTTCATATTTGGCCGTGTGTCCACAATGAGATTTGGGTCATTCTAGCAAGTTTCGATGATACTAAACATTGTAGTGTAACAAGAAAGTGGAATGACTGAGACAGACATGTTGGAAATGTTGACATTTATTGACAGTTTAAAAAAAATTATTATATTAGTTATATTATGGCTAATATGAAATTGTATGAGTTTATAAAGATTCTCTGACATAGTGAAATTCATATCAAAAGGTAAAGACACATAAGAGTATTTATCCAGGCCTTGCATCAAGATATAAAATAGTGTAGCATTCGTTCTATCTTACTTCATTGTCCTTCCCCGTTCATAGAATTTTCCATTACATCGCACATGTCTGTGGAACATATCACGAGCAGATTGTATTACTATCCCAGATCCATGTAGTCAAGCCCCACCCCCAAGAACAGTATTTCCAGGAATCCCCCTTGTGATTGCCCAAGGGATTCCTGGGAAAACTGGACCCCGGGAGCGAGGAAAAGGCCAAGGTAATGCAGCAAATGCACTCAGGAGGAGGTGGTGAATTAAAGCATGGAAAACACACCAGTAACTATAGTCTTTACTGGACCACACGGCTGTATGAAGCAGAGGTAAACATCATGGGTGGAGCGATGATATGGCATCTCAGATATGTGGCCAGACCTGGGAGAGAGAGAGAGAGAGAGAGGCTGGGAGGGGCAGCACCAGTCACGGGGGCCCTCCATCCCTAATATCCTGAACATAGGTCTCCATTAGAAGACCGTCTAAAATAAGGCAGAGAGGTATAGACATGGGGCCACCACTCAGACTGCTCACCCCGTTGTAGCTGCGCCCCCCTTCCCGAGCTACAGTGCTTCATCTCAGACTCCCAATTGACCAGAGATGCAGCACTGCACCTGGGGCCTGAGGACCAAGCAATAGACCTACACAGTAAAACATCAACGCCAGTGTTCTGGCAGGCCCCCCCCCCAGATTTACCTTACCTGTCTTCTCTTCACATCGCTATAGGATAGTTCTGACTAAGAAAGTTGGAGTTAGGTAAGAAACCAAAGAATTCCTAAGACCCCAGTGCAGACTGACCTGTGGGTAAGAAGAGCAATGGAGGATTCTTTAGAGCGCTCAACGAAACAGCATGAACCACACATAAGTACATTGTGACAGTTGTCTGTGCAGTCCCATTCCAGTATCAAACTGTAAGAGGGAGGTACCATAAAGACTGAGGCTTGCTGTATATTGGGGGAATGTGCGGGCTGTAAACGTTATGTTGGAGAACAGGAAATGACTTTGACCCCTGCCTGCCTGCATATTTAAATGTTGCTCCTTCCTGTCCCTGTGCCCTCAACTCGTCACTCCCACTGACATTCCTCCCTGTTCCCACAACCCTAATCCCTGCAATCCCACTGACATTCCCAAATTCCCACACCCCTAATCCCTACATGGGGATTGGAGTACTTGGGGTGTTTTGGAATGCGTTTGGCACTGATTTTTGAGGAGCTTCAGCCATGTTGGATTGTGGCCACAGAGTTTTAATCAGCAGCACGCTGTTGAGAGAGATGCTGCCATCATGACAGCAGGGGTGTGGGCCGTTCTCCTGTTCCAGCACGTTCTTCTCACAGCGACCACAGAGGGGGTAGGGTGCCAGGAGCATCGCCCAAACTAAACCCCTAACTGCAGGACACCCAGCCGCAGAGCAAACAAACAATTAAGTCCCAAATGGTACCCTATTCCCCATAGAGTGCACTACTTTTGGTCAAAAGTAGTGCACTATATAGGGAACAGGGTGCCAATTGGTACACATCCCAGGAGCTCCCTCTCTCCCTCTGCTCTCAGTATACTTCCTCTACTCTTCACATTACACCCAGGATTCCTCCATCAGCCTTGCCTCTCATCCCTGTGGCTATGAAATCTCTCCCTAGATCACTGCTACTGTACTGGAGCTTCCATTTTAAAAAATGATCTAACTCATTCCACATACCGTTAGCCTTGCTCTCACTCATTTCTCACATAAAGTTTGTGGGCACCATTTCCCAGTTGATTCTTAATGCTATTACTTGATAATTAAACTGGTGTACTCATATACATTAGATTAAATAATCAGTTAACTTGATAGAACATTATAACGTTCTAATAACTTTTGAACTGATACCCTAATCATATGAGAGAGGATCCCTCACTGGAGAGGTGTGATATGTCTATGCTAGGTGCTGGTGAATGGACTAGATGTATGTAGGTGTCAGGGTGACCAGGTCCCTGGGTTCACAGGGGACACATCTGTTGCTGGGCCTCTGGGTGTCACTGAGGTCACAACACCACAGACTTCAGGCAGGAAGGCAGGGGCACAGTGCCCTGCCTGCTTCCTGAGCGTGTAACTAGCCTGGCCCACAAAGACAGGATTACTGGAGCCTCCTGCCTACCCACATCAGGCCTCAGGCACCACAAGGAGGCTTGAGGAGGAGGTGAAGGAGGGAGGATGAGAAGGAGGAGGAAGAGGAAGGAGATGGAAGAGAAGGAGGAGGAAACTCCCATGGAGCGCTGACACTTCATCTGGTTTATATACAGTAATTATTTAATGTTTGTGCTTGGCTGGTAAAAAATAGCTAAACACACAATTGAATCAGAGTAAAGAAGACACCATCAGCTTGTTCTGTCAGGAGGAAGTGATGTTGTTGTGGGTCACTGGTGACAGTAAGGTTTCAGACAAGTTTTCTTGGATCTGACATCTGATATCATCTGATACACAGCGTTCCCCTCTGTGTCTGACTTTCGGCCAATTTAGAATGGCGGGCTAACTGTGCCCTTGAACAGTGTCTCTATCTGGCACGTTTCAGTGTGTGGACATGGACACCGCAGAACATTACTCAGCAACCAGACACTATGCTGAGCTCATATAAACACCTGTGACTGAGTGCTCAGTTTTGACCCTCATCCCAGGAAGAGGGATGGTGTAATCACACAATTGTTGCACAGGTCTGGGGGATTGCATAGGGGCCACTCACAGGGATACACCAGACTGTAGCCTACATGAAAAAAATAAAGTCTTCTCTTTCATTTCTGAGAAGTTACATCAGTTGTCAATCACAGCCATAATGTCTGACCCCTGAGGAGGTTTAGGCCGATAATTGGGCTGAGATAACGGAGCTGACATCATGTGATACTCACCTATTGGTTACAGTGTATGCGCTGTCCTTTGGTTCTGTCTGAAACAGGGAAAGACAGAGAGAAGAAAACAGTTAAACACCAGTCCCAGAAGACAGACAGCAGATCCACAAGGCTTCACACAGACACACAGGAACAGGACACTCAATAGCATGGGCTCATGGATAGTTGTGTCTAACTCTGTTTGGCTAAGGTATGGCCTGCAGAGATAGCTTAGTGATGATGCCATAGACAGAGCCATACTCGGAGTTGTTCTCACAGTCCAAACTAAAGTGTCCGAAAGCAGTAATAAATATTTAGGAGTACAATAAATCTCCTGTAATCTAATTTAAGGAGTTTCCCATTTATTCCAAAGAGAGAAAGCAACAACAAAAAAAGAATCATCAAATAAAAATAAGAAATAACATGAGAAATCCGTAGCAGTTTTGAACTATCTCCAAGGAGCTTTAGGTTGTCTCAAACCTCTCTCCTGGAGCCTCCCCGCGGCCCTTATAAGGAATTCTGAGCCAATTTTATTTTGGGATCATGGAAAATGTAGCTGTACTTTGGTAAACATTCACTCTTTCGGGGTCTTTCAGGCTCTTGCAGGCAGGCGGTGATCATGGAAGCAGATAGTTTGTCACTGCTCTCAGCATGCCTGCCCCCCCTCTTCCTCGCTCTCTCGCTCTCGCCGGCTGGCTGCACACATTCCCTTTTCTAGTCACAGTCTGCTGCTGGCTGACTTAAAAAGGGAAAAGTGAGCGTGAAGGTGGAGAAGCCAGTAAAACCCGAGCACAGTCACAAAGAAGGACTGCCATTTTGTCAAAATAATGTGTTGGGAACTGACCAGAGACTATTCCATATCTATAAAGGGTGCTGCATACGTGCCTCATCCAGCACCCCGGATGTCTCACCCCCACAGATGTCTACAGGCCGAGAAAATATAAACAAACACAACACTTCTCTGCCATGCTTTGTGTGTCTAATGATACGGATACCACAGACACTGTTAATAACCAACACATAACAATAAACATTGCATCCTGGATCCATTTCCTGTTTCCCATGCTCTTGTGTTAATAAAGTTTTATTATCACGTTAATATCAACTCGTTTATTTCTTATGACAGCAATAGTGCACATTCTTTGAGTATTACATGGTCTGTACTACTATGTAAAGACTGGGGTGTAATATATCCTAATCTACAGTTTGCTATACATGGCACATCCTATGCTAGATGTTATGAATGTTCTGGGTTTAAATGCATGGCCATTTTACCATATAACCGAAGACCTTTCCAGCCTAAACATTTGTCAAAATGATTTGTAAACCTTGTCCCTTTTTTTCTCCAAAGTCAGAAAACTATCACTTGAAAGTGACAAGGTGAAAAATACATTGCCAAGACTTGTTTACATTGGTGTGTATGTGTGTGAGTTGTGTGCAAGCTCCTCTGTGTGTGTGTGTGTGTGTGTGTGCGTGTGTGCGTGCGTGCCTGAAGTGCCTCAGCCTGTGCCAAAGTGCTCACCTCCACAGACGTACAGACAGACGTGCAGGCAGACGTTGTGTTTACACAGACACAGGCCCAGGGTATGATAATGGAGAGAGCGAACGCTCCTGCACGCCCAAACATTGCCTTTTAAGGTCCCCTCTCATTTCTCCCCATCTCCTTAAATCATCTAGACAGGAAGCGTGAGGAGGGTGGGGGAGGCCTCCCTCTCTCTCTCATTCCTTCTTTTCTCTCTCTCTCTCTCTCTCTCTCCTGCATGCTCTCTCTGTATACCACGGTAGATGAATCAGATGTGTAGTTGATGAAGCCCAGGCCTTTCTAGTACCGCTGAGCTACAACACTGACTCAGCCTCTCTCTCTCTCTCTCTCACTGATGTGGCGAGGCTGAAATTTCAGAAGCAAAGACCAGAGGAGACAAAGTAAGAAATTAATGTCATAGCAGAGGTTAATGAGTCGTCGTGGCAAACCTTCACGTGGGTCTTACTTTGTTAAACATACAGTGAGACATTATGGTCAGAGTAGTATTTGACAGCTCTGCGGAGGAGCAGAAATTTATGGGAGAAACTTTGCAACTTGCATCCCTGAATAACTCTAAGAGGCCATCCTTTCGTGCCAAAACCATCCAGAGGCTTATTAATGTATTACTGTGTAAGGAATGCACTAATGACTAAGCTACAGTCAAATAAGCTGTGAAATCAAAGGCTGTCAGTCTGTCGCTTACGTAATTGAACTTTCTACTAAAAGCTCATTTCTACCTTTGGGGCCTGGACTTGTTTGGACAGTACATGCCCCATCTTCACCAGGGTACGCCTAGATCAAAGCGTCTGTGTGCTGTGGCTCTAATCCTATCACAGATCCGGGACAGCAGAGGTCCTTGGAACCCCCTCAGGGCACCCCACGCCTGATCCCACAACGCTCCCTCCGAGATGCCTTCCATAAACATAGGATTCCCAGCACTTTTGGAATTTGGGCTGGACGTATTTCTCAAGATCAAGAGAGCGTTTCTGAGAAAGAATGCGTCTCTTATCCCAACGGGCCAAGGACGGTTGTGTGAGTTTGAGTGTGTGTGTGTGTGTGTGTGTGTGTGTGTGTGTGTTGGCATGTGTGTAGGCTAGATAGTGAACTGTACATTCTTTTTGGAATAGCCAGAAAATAAAACTAAGAGGGCCAAGAACTATAATGAATGAACCCTTAAAAAACACTTCTAACAAATAATACATTTACTGATGTCACTGAGGGTGAATTTGCTGCTGATACTCTTTAGTCATATCATCGATGAACAAATTCAGCAATAATTGAGCAATTTCTTCTACCAGGTGTCAAAGGTTTGGATAAAAGACACACAAGGAAATAACAGAACGAAGTAACGAACAGTGAGCATGAAATTGTCAGTCTTTTTCTAAAATGTATGTTGCAGTCACAACGGACAAGATGGATCAGAGATTTCTAAAAGACACAAATTAACATCTCTTTTTATGAGTCATATGAGACCAGCTGGAGCTTTTTCTTTACAACCCGGAGAGGAAGTGACAAAACGGCTGAAGCATTCCCAGAACGCTGAGAGAGAGAGAGATGGAATCTGGAATGTGAGGCTGTAGCTACGGAAACTTAGCTTGCACCACTATAGCAGCCAAAGGATCATGAGACAAAGTGTGGGGATAAATTCACCCATCTATAAGGACGTATAATAGATTAGAGAGCCAAACAACCTCTATGTGGTATTGTGTGTGTATCTTAGAGAGAGAGAGAGAGAGAGAGAGAGAGAGAGAGAGAGTATATGTAAGTATGTATCTATGATCAGGACCCTCAGCGGGCTGTCTGTCCTCCTTCGGCCATGTGAACAGAGGACTCTGTCAGTCTCTGAGGAGTTAACTCCCTCCCTGGCGTTCATGTGGAAGTGACCCTGGGAACGGGGGTCCCTTGGGCCCTGGGGAGGAGGAGAGTGACGCAAAGGACAGGCCAGAGAGCCAGGGCCACCAAAGGGTCATGTGAAAAGGCTTCGCGGTTTGATGGCTTCCAAACCTTTTACTCCTTTCAAAATAAATCCAGCATTTCCTCTCCCTACATCTCTGTCTCCATCCCCATAACTCTCCCTTACATCCCTCCTCATTTAAACTATCCATACCATCCATCCAATCATCCATCCATCCACTGATATGATGTACTGCATTATTAATCCACTCGAAGGACACTGACAAGACATGGGTTTAGACATGGTCCAAAATAGCAAGAGAAACATACAAGAAATGATTAACCACACACCTACAACTAAAAAGAGTGGATGCCCAAATCTGAATGTGAAATGAAATTGTATCTTCAAGTTAAGATGTGAAGGAAGGTCTTGACAGCTGATGCCCTGATGATTCATGATGTATGATGACGTACATTTGTCAACTCATATGGACTGCAGGCCTTGCTGGTTTCCTCTGAATGGACACTGCCCTTGTACTAGGTACATTTATGATCTCCGGACTCATAGCTGATCATTTCCAATCAACTCTCATAAGAAAAGCACCATTTTGCAAGAGAGAGAGATTTTTCATATTAAAGGTTGGTGTGTGTGCGTGGTTGGGCACGTGCATTCCCGTGCATGAGGTAGCCAACACTGACCCTGAGGCACCCAGCAGCTGGCTACATCTGCTGCCTCTTTGTTTGTTAGAAGGCTCTGCTGTTAGTGTCAGGAAGAGGAGAGGAGAAGAAGAGGCAGGGAAGGAACACGAGACAAAGACGGAAAGTGGGTGGGGGGGATGGGTGTGTGTTCACATTTCCCATGTCATACCCTGATGAAATATAACTTGAAGCAGCTAGAGCATTGTATTTATTTGTGCAAACATTGTGCAGAATGTCACAATGTTAATGGCTATCATCCTTGTTTATTGAACTGCTTGGCTGCTTATGACACCTAAGTGCTGTGTGAATCTGTCGTTCTGCTGTCTATTTGCGTAATGTCCGAAAATCTAAACAACATGTTCAAATGCTACGTTTAATCAGGATCTTTCACACAATGTATCAAAGTAGAAGGAGCAACAGAGGAAAACAACAGATAAATCTTGAACTACATTTGGAATTTCTAAGCAAGCTGAGGTAATATGAAGCAGAAAATACATTATTTCTCGTTTCCATGGTGAGTTAGATTTAGGCTGTATAGCGAGCCACTTTGATGTAAAGCAATTGAGTTAAGCAACTGTCACAGCAGCAGAGAGGGACTGCCATTTGCTCACTCTCAGGTGATGGTACTTTATGACATCAGCCCTCAACCTTGACCTCTCTCTCTCTCTCTCAAGCTGACACATATTGAAATAGCAGAGGTGAAAAGTGATTACATGTTTCCATGACCCAAGCGAAAGGAAAACCGATTCGGTAAATAATGCTTGTTAAGCCTGAAACGATTACAACAAAGAATTGCGGGACAAATCTGATCAACCACCAAAATAGCGCTGTCGCAGTAATCAGATGCAATCTCTACGTATGTACACTGGCAGAATTGACACAAGATCAACCAAGAACAATATGTACAGAATATATAAATGTCATGAATCATTGTTAGCAGTGCTTGTCTGTCTCCATTACATTCAGATGAGTTGCTGTGTCACTATGTGCAAATGTGGGTGGGATGAGCTTAGAAAAGGTGGTCAATGAAGAAGCCTAACGCAATCCTGCCCTACACTAACTCAACAAACCATTGTCTTGCTGGCAGTGGCAGCAGCACCAAGGTTCAAACCACTACTAGGAGTAACACTGGAGTGACACTGCTCGGTGTCCCAGTGAGAGCCGTCATCTCACCTCCAGCCCGCCCATCAGCTCAGTGTCACCCTGGCCCGCTGTCTGTCTCTCTACCGTCAATGACACACTGACACACCAGACATATCTCCGCCGCCCCAGACGTGCTTGTCAGACAAAGACACCCTGACCCCAGGTCAGCCAGACCTCAGCCTCCAGCACAGACAGGAGAAGATGACGGATGACAATGCATTCTTTATTCTTTATTTTCTTTTTTTACCATCATCCTTGTACTCTGTCGACCGACTGCCTGCCCACCACAACAAGTCTACCTACGAGCAAATATTAGGGTTTAAAGTGACCATACTGTATGTTACATTACAGTTCACAGATGCCTGGTATAATTTCCACTTTGGGTGAGTGAACCCTGTCAATTGACGAGTGTGAAATCTCTAGCGATGTATGTAAGGGTGTGTAGCTGAGGCATACATACCTGTGTGCTGCTATCTCTGTGGCCTTGGTCCTCGGTGGCTCCTGTGCTGCTGTCTGTGCTGGCCTCGGCCCCGCGGCTGGCTGCCGGCTGGCTGGGATGATGCTGACAGCGCTGAGTGGTGAGGTCTGGGTAGGGGGTGGGCAGTGGTCATGTGGGGTGGGGTGAGGTGGGGGGCTCCTCAACACTGCTACCATGACCGCTCTCTGTATGAGCCCTAATGTCTGAAGGGGGTTCCCAGTGCAAAGCTCCCTTTTGAAGCACAGCTGGCTTAGGAAGCAAAGTCTTTTCTTTTACCTTATATGAGCCGAGGGGCCGGCCCAACGCGAGAGCGGCATGTGAGGGAAAGCCCCCCCCGAGCTCTGTGATTGGCTAGCATGAGGGCCCCCGTGACCTCAGCCTGTGACCTGCAGCGTCTGAGGAGGAGAATCTCTGGGGGAGGGAGGGGTCAGGGTGGAGGGGGGGCTGGGCCTGTCTCCCTTGCAAAGGAAGCCACATTATACCATTTTCATATTTCTTCTAAATTTGGAGTTTTCTGCCCGTGCTGGAGGCTTGGCCGCCCACTCCAGAGTTCCATGTGGAAACCATTAAGTAGGAGAGAGGGCTCCTTGCCATTCCTGCCTGCTCTAGCCGGGCTGGGCCTGGGAACATGGGGCCTCAGACACAGTTATTTGGAATAATTATCTTCCTCTCAAAAAGGGCTCACTGCCCCATATGGGAAAGCATTCACTGAATGCAAGCTGGGAATCATATACTGAAAGGTCACTGAAAAAAAGAGGAGGGAATACGAAAGAACAGAGGGGAAATACGTTTTGTTTGCTTTTATAAGAGGGAAGTGGGAGAAGAGTGGGGATGGAGATAGTGAATTTCTCAGAGATCAGACTACACTCTTACCTAGTGACTAATTCTCTCTCACACACTATCTAAACCCCCCCCCCCTCCCCCACACACACACACACACATACACACACACAGAATAAAGCTAAGCATCAGGGTAAGATTATTGTAAAGAGAGTTAGATGAAGACAATTTATAAAACCGACCCCATGTACTGGAAAATGCAGGCAGGTTTGGCTCATGTCAAATGATGGTGGTGAGGTAAGGAGGACGTAACATCCTCCTTACCTTTTGTACTTTGTACTATGTACTTTGTACTTTTTTATCTCTTTGGTACTATTTTTAAAGCTCTTAGTACACAACTCCAAATTCTTAATACAAAAATCCAAACTCCAAATTGGTAACACTTCAAAACGTTTCAGTGTGCATTCATTTTGTTTGGTCGACATCGTTCACCACACACAACCAATTGATCCAAAATATAAGTTTACTGTGAAACATAATGAGTACATTGGTTTAATTACCAAAACACAACATAATGATCTTCTCAGTTTTAGTCATTTTAACAACCAGTTAATCCAATAAAACAACATGTAAGATACATGTTTTAACATTTCCATTTCAATGTAGTATATGCTACAGTACTGTAAATTACAGTACATTAGGCAATGCACTTGCACTACCATTTTTTTTAAATTGATTTGACCTTTATTTCAACAGAGGGTCCCCGTTGAGACCAAGGTCTCTTTTACAAGGGAGCTCTGCATTTTATAATTGACACATTTGATAGAACACAAGCAACAGTTCAAATACACACACACAAAAAGATCTCAAATACAATCAGAAATAACATCAACATCTCTCAGCTACTAGGTCTTCAATCGATACCCCTTTAAACTGTCAGAGCGGCACCAGAACGTCCCATTTCAATGAGGTCTGCCGATTGTCCCAGAGGCGGGGCGCATCCCAAACTCAAAGCGGATGGATCGGCCCAATGTGGTGGAGATCCGAGGAACCTCGACGACGCGTTCTGTAAACTCATGTCTTTATGCTTCAACCGCGAAGGGAGGTATGTTGGAGGCCTGTGCAGTCGAGCTTCTAATTGGCTGAACGTGACACTTCCATCATTTCTATCCCGCGTGATGATTAGGTATGGTCATTGAAGAGATCTTTCAAGGTGTAATCAAATTAAAGAAATGAAAGTAACAATGTTTAGCGAGCACTAGATTGCATCAAGCCTGACTTGGCCATAGGTTCCCATCGAAATTGCAGTACATGTCCTCGTTGATCATGCAAAAACATTTTGGTATGGCAAATCCAAGCCTGACAGGTCTGGATTGAAATCATTGCATGCCTCATCCATGGCCTGAAGGTGGGTGGCACGCTCATGGGGATGGCAATCATACATTTCCCACCTGTATTGTAATTGTGTATTGTATTTTACAGTATTGTATTTTACAGTATTGTATTTTACGTATGTATTGTAGTGGTCCTGTATGTGGCTAAGTTCATAAGAGCATGGCAGTAGCAACACCAGAGTTGTGGGTTCAATTCCCACCGGGGTCACACAACAAAATTTGTCTGCTATGTAAATGGCATGTAGTTCAATATTGCTGTCCAACGGCAACAAGTTGTTTACACTATAGGGGATGCATTTCTTTCTTGTTTTTGACTTTGATACAAGCATTTGCACCTGGTGTAAAATCTGTGTACATGACCAACAAACATTGATTTGATTTTTTTTTAAACATACTGCAAAGTAAAATCATCATCATAGTAGTACGTAAATTCATGTACATGTACATGTCATACTTTTTATACTTTTTCAGAATCTGTAGCAGACAAACCTGTTGACATGTAAAATCTATAGGTTTACCAAACATTTAAGTGATCATCTAAAAAAAAAAAAGAAGAAAATCATATCAAAAGTATTATTTTCTATGAAAATGTATTGCAATATGAAAAATGTATTTCTAGATGAAACACTAAGTTTGGTGAAAAAGTTTTTGAAACCACTGCCTTTTTGATGATCTGTTCTAAGTTTTGTACTAAGAGTTGTTCAAATGTACAACATACTGGTGAAAATGGCACCAAAGCGATAAAAATAAAACGGTAAATGACAGAACGCTATGGGAGCTGCATGGGAGAGAGAGCAACAGGAAGTGTGACTGGCCAAGAGATCAGCTCATCAAGGTAATTGACTACAGAGAGTACACTGCATATCCTGTGGCTGCTGAGAGAGAGAGACAGAGAGAGACACAGAGAGAGAGAGGGAGAGACAGACAGAGAGAGAGAGGGAGAGAGCAAGAGAGAGAGGGAGGGAGAGACAGAGAGAGAGAGCGAGAGAGAGAGAGAGAGAGCAAGAGAGAGAGAGAGGGAGAGAGAGAGACAGAGAGAGAGGGAGAGAGAGACACAGAGAGAGAGAGAGAGAGACAGAGAGAGACAGAGAGAGAGAGAGAGAGAGAGAGAGAGAGAGAGGGAGAGACAGAGAAAGAGAGAGAGAGGGAGAGACAGATAGAGAGAGAGAGAGAGAGATGCCAAAGCAGCTGGTGTTACTCCGATATGAGAAGACAGAGTGAGTGGTGAGTGAGACTAGCAATCATCTTCTAACTTATGTCACTGTTTGTAGGGAAGGCCATGGTGAGGAGTTGTGGGTGCAAGTTAGGGACCTGCGGGTTACGCAAGCCCTCACCTCAGACTCCATCAGAATCCCCTTTATTCGCCAAGTTAATTTACACATACTCAGAATTGTACTTGGTGATATGGTTCCGCTAGTGATACACAACATTTAGAGACAGAATACAGACAGCTGAGTTTAAACAAAGTTGACACGTTATACACAACTAGGTCTAGTGAACATAGAGAATAAGCAAATAAACAGTGGGTATACGGTTGATGTACAGTGGATGTACAAATTTACTGTCAGTATATATATCTAAATATATCAATATATCTAAATGAAGGGAGATGAACAGAGTGCAAATGCAGTATAGTACAGTTATTTTGTGTAGAATTCAGAGAAAGTGAGTTCATAGTCCTTTATTCAGTAGTGGTAGTGGAAAAAGTACCCATTTTCATACTTGAGTAAGGATACCGTAATAGAAAATGACTCAAGTAAAAGTCACCCAGTAAAATCCTACTTGAGTAAAAGTCAAAAAAGTATTTGGTTTTAAATATAGTTAAGTATCAAAAGTAAATGTAATTGCTAAAATATAGTTAAGTATCAAAAGTAAATATAAAAGTATGCATTATTTCAAATTCCTTATATCAAGCAAACCAGTTTTCTTGTTTTTTTAAATTTATGGATAGCCAGGGGCACACTCAAACACTCAGAAATAATTGACAAACTAAGCATTTGTGTTTAGTGAGTCCGCCAGATCAATGCAGTGAGGATGACCAGGGATTTTCTCTTTAAGTGTGTGAATTAGACCATTTTCCTGTCCTGCTAAGCATTCAATATGTAACGAGTACTTTTGGGTGTCAGGGAAATGGAGTAGAAAGTACATTATTTTATTTAGGAATGTGGAGTAAAAGTTGTCAAAAAAATAAATAATAAATAAATAGTAAAGTACAGACCCCAAAAAACTACTTAAGTAGTACTTTCAAGTATTTTTACATATAGTTGAAGTCTGAAGTTTACATACACCTTAGCCAAATACATTTAAAGTCAGTTTCGCACAATTCCTGACATTTAATCCTAGTAAAAATTCCCTGTCTTAGGTCAGTTAGGATCACCACTTTATTTTAAGAATGTGAAATGTCAGAATAATAGTAGAGAGAATGATTTATTTCAGCTTTTATTTCTTTCAGCTTTTATTTCTTTCATCACATTCGCAGTGGGTCAGAAGTTTACATACATTCAATTAGTATTTGGTAGCATTGCCTTTAGATTGTTTAACTTGGGTCGAATGTTTTGGGTAGCCTTCCACAAGCTTCCCACAATAAGTTGGTTGAATTTTGGCCCATTCCTCCTGGCAGAGCTGGTGTAACTGAGTCAGGTTTGTAGGCCTCCTTGTTCGCACACACTTTTCCAGTTCTGCCCACACACTTTCTATGGGATTGAGGTCAGGGTTTTGTGATGGCCACTCCAATACCTTGACTTTGTTGTTCTTAAACCATTTTGCCACAACTTTGGAAGTATGCTTGGGGTCATTGTCCATTTGGAAGACCCATTTGCGACCAAGCTTTAACTTCCTGACTGATGTCTTGAGATGTTGCTTCAATATATCCACATAATTTTCCTACCTCATGATGCCATCTATTTTGTGAAGTGCACCAGTCCCTCCTGCAGCAAAGCACCCCCACAACATGATGCTGCCACCCCCGTGCTTCACGGTTGGGATGGTGTTCTTTGGCTTGCAAGCCTTCCCCTTTTTCCTCCAGCTGCAAACCGTTGTCTGGCTTTTTTTATGGCGGTTTTGGAGCAGTGGCTTCTTCCTCGTTGAGCGGCTTTTCAGGTTATGTCGATATAGGACTCGTTTTACTGTGGATAGATACTTTTTTCCTTCATAAGGTCCTTTGCTGTTGTTCTGGGATTAGTTTGTACTTTTCGCACCAAAGTACGTTCATCTCTAGGAGACCTCCTTCCTGAGTGGTATGACGGCTCCATGGTGTTTATACTTGCGTACCATTGTTTGTACAGATGAACGTGGTACCGTCAGGCGTTTGGAAATTGCCCCCAAGGATGAACCAAACTTGTGGAGGTCTTGGCTGATTTATTTTGATTTTCCCATGATGTCAAGCAAAGAGGCACTGAGTTTGAAGGTAGGCCTTGAAATACATCCACAGGTACACCTCCAATTGACTCAAATGATGTCAATTATCCTATCAAAAGCTTCTAAAGCCATAACATCATTTAATGGAATTTTCCAAGCTGTTTAAAGGCACAGTCAACTTAGTGTATGTAGACTTCTGACCCACTGGAATTGTGATACAGTGAATTACAAGTTAAATAATCTGTCTGTAAACAGTTGTTGGAAAAATGAATTGTGTCATGCACAAAGTAGATGTCCTAACCGACTTGCCAAAACTATAGTTTGTTAACAAGACATTTGTGGAGTGGTTGAAAAATGAGTTTTAATGACTCCAACCTAAGTGTATTTAAACTTCTGACTTCAACTGTAAGTACTTTACACCACTGCCTTTAGTCTCTATGGACCAGATGGTTGCTGTGTTCAAAGCCACTCTCTTAGCAGCACTTCATGACAACTTCTTCAACTGATGTGTATACAAAATTGCATCCATACAGTAAATGTACACTAAATCCTACTTTCAGGAACATTTAGCTATACCTTCAACACTATATATTATATATATATTGTGGTGACCGGACATTCTGCTCAACAAGCCGAGTCAGCCGACATCTAAGTAGACTGATCAGTGTATAGAAGAACTGGGGCACAAAGCCATGACCTTGCTGCTCACACCCTGCCAGATAAATGTTCCTCCTGGGCGCCTACAGCTTGTGGGGATCAAATTAACAGAATAGACAGCGGTCTCGTGGGGGTGGGGGGGAGTGCCCCGCCATGTCTGTGAAATGTCACTCATTCTGGGTAAACCACTACGCACCCACCCCTCGACTTCTCCAGGCCCTCCAGAACCTGGGTGCTGCTGTCGCCTCCTGAGGTACTGCCTGGCTGGAAAAGACTACATTTAGACAGAGGGGGGACTGCCCTGGAGGGGAACAAACGGAAAACAGTAACACAAATGAGGGAATGTTGGTTGGCACCCTGGCTGGGCGGGGGTGGACCCTTCATTAGGGTAGTGAAGTGCAGAGAGCTAGGGTCACCCCCGTGCCTGCTCCCTTCCAGAGAGGCCTTAAAAAGGCAATGTTTGGAGAAGATCCTCTGTTTACATCTGGAGAAACGGGGGCCATTAAAGACGGCAGCCAACCAGTGCCTCAAGGCTTGGCAGCTCCAAACCCTAATAGCCCGGGCCGATATGGCCCTTTATTTCTTCTTGTAAATCGCATGCTTCATGTGTGTGCACTTTTTCCCTCATATGGAGAGGACCAATGACTTATGGGCTTCCCCCTAAAGAATTGTATATATGGTGTCTTGCCATATGGCGTAGTGATTTTACCCCAAGAATAGACATTCCTTTTATGCTAAAATATTATATTTTTCTTATACACATCCATCTTTCTCCAGAGGCCCAAATGTGTTTTTTTTTTATGTCCTTTTAATTTATTTATAACTGAGCTAAGTTCAAAGAATTGATGGATATGATTAAGAGAACTTTGAGGAAATAGAGACCCAAATGAATTGTGATAAACACCAAAAGGGGTGATACACAAGCTGCTTTACTCAGACCTTGACACATTCTACAGCTTGTTAAGATTTGCAGCATACATATACAGAGATATACACTTTTACAGTTTATTAGGTACACCTATCTAGTACTTGGTCTGACCCCACTTTGCCTCCAGAACAGCCTGAATTATTCGGGGAAATGACACTTTGCTCAACTGGTATCAAGGGACCTAACGTATGCCAGGAAAACGTTCCCCACACCATTACACCACCGCGACCAGCAGGTACCATTGACACCAGGCAGGATGGGACGATGGACTGACTCATGACACAACAGGTACAGAGATACGTAGGACCAGACAATGTTTTTCCACTCCTCAATTGTCCAGTGTTGGTGATTGAGAACCCAATGAAGCCTCTTTTTCTTGTTTTTAGCTGATAGGAGTGGAACCCGGTGTGGACCTCTGATGCTATAGCCCATCCGTAACAAAGTAACGGGTTTTGCATTCTGAGATGCCATTCTGCACACCACTGTTGTACTCCACCGTTATTTGCCTGTTTGTGGCCCGCTTGTTAGCTTGCACGATTCTTGCCATTCTCTTTCGACCTCTCGTCAATTAGCTGCTTTCGGCCACAGGACTGAGACTATTGGCACCGACAATCAGACCATGCTAAAAGTCGCTTAGGTCACTCGTTTTGCCCATACTAACATTAAATCGAACAGTAACTAAATGCCTCAATGCCCGTCTGCCTGCTTTATATAGCAAGCCGAGGCCACGTGACTCACTGTCTGTGGGAGCGAATCATTTTTGTGAATGGGGTGGTGTACCTAATAAACTGCCCACTAAGTGTATATGAGTAGTACTGTAGACAAACATTCACCTTTGTTCAAATAACCCACTGTGTGCCCAGTGGGAACCTGTGTCAAGAAACTTAGAAAATCTCTGACTTTTGATCCCATTGTCCATTCAGTACCTCTAAAACTCAGGTTTGTGGTATTTTACCTTTCTATCTCTCTCAAACTGTTATTTCACACCATTCAGGTATGTGTGTGAATTGGAGTCTGACAATTGGCATCCTGAATCCATCTTAATGGAAAGGGAGCAGAAGCACAGGATGAAACACAAGAAATACTATGTTTCTCAGTTCTCTATTTCATATGAATCAAAACATTTGACCTTGAAGGGATATTTAGTAGCAGTGAGATGCTGGGTCATTAATAGGGCATTTTGTATAAGTCTAGGTCTAGGAGGCAGTGGCGGTTCTAGACCATTTCAACTGGGGGGGCCAAGCTGGGGCCAGTTGTACTGTTAGAGGGGCCAGTTACATTAGACGTTATTGTTGTCATCATCTTCTTCACTGCATTGCAGGCATTAGCAGGCAAAACACCATGTTCATAATCATCATCGTTGCCCCGGTCTAATAACGGATGTAAAAAAAAAAATGAACGACAGCAAAAATTTATGTAAAAATGATTTTATACTCCACATTTAGGGGGGGCCACAAGGGGGTATAAAAGTAATAGTTTTTGTTTTATGGAGATGACAAAAATCACATTTTCTTCTCAATTGCTTTATGTAATTAAATGTAACATATTGTATTTGAACCAAAATTCATATTCTATCAGGCAGATGAAGTTGACAGTTTATGGTTGTGATGGTGATTCCAACATTGTTTGTTTAAATCTATCAAAAGTAGATAACTTTACAGACCATGAATGGTCTTCTTACACTACATGTAATGAGGACATGAATAAGGGGTCATTATGGTATAGCTGACCCTCCTCATTCCTGATTAATTTAGTATTTTAGACAAATGTGACAAAATTAACCAAATCTCCAGACATCTTTTAGGAATCACAGTTTTGAGATAAATATTCTTTAAAGTCACAGGGGGCTATTGCAAGAAATGACATAAGATAATATTTCAGTTCATATCCATTATTGCCATTTAAAAAAAAAAATTAAACACTTTTTGGGAGAGTTTGAAATTGCAAACCTTTGCTCCGGACGAGGACATATCCAGGCACAGAGCTGACATGGAAATAATATTGAAAGTATTTTGAAAATTCCCCAAAAATATACATATTTTCTTTATAAAAATGACCCTAAAGTACATTTAAGCAAAAATATGCAAAAAGTATATTTTTGTCAAGTATAAAAAATAAGGTTTCCCTGCCGGACAAGGATTGTCCCGATGTTCAAGAATCCCTGAGCTAATTTCAGCTATTCTTCAGATTTTACCATAACGCTGAAAGAAAATGTAGCCGTTTCAAAGGTCATTTCCTGTAATTAGTCAAAATAAATTATGACGTGTTCATATGCTTTCTGGGGGGGGCCGACCTCCGGGGGGAACCCAACCCTGCGGGGGTGTGTGCTACGACAGTGGTAATACCCCTGGGCTTAAAGATTTCTTTTCCACATGCAACACAAATACATAAAACACACAAACCAATGGGAATTCCCACCAAGTCTGTCATTCACTCTATCAATGTATGTCACCAACCAACCCTCTCTAGACGCAATAACAGTATGCTGTTATTGGAAGGATTGAGTCATTTCAACAGAGAAGTGATCTTAAAAACACAAAGGGTTTGGGTAATGGGAGAAATACACTTGAATGACCTTGGTTACTATAGTATGGCTTGACAAGAGGCAGATTTGTGTCTCTACATTCAAAGAAATATAGCTATATATCCTAATCCTCTACCTTTATGTCCTGAGTAGGGAGGTGAGCCAATGTGCTAAAGATATAACTTTGGCCTGTCATGCCAGAATAAGTTTCTACCACAACAGGATCCACTCCGCGCACCGTCTGCCTGCCTGGGGGAGGGATGACAGAAACCATACAGCCCAGGCAGCAGGATATAGCAGCAACAGAAGATGGAGAGGAGAAAGGCACAGATCCTGTTTGGCTGACAGTCTGAACTCTGGATGTATGAGTGAGACAAGTAATGGGAAGGTGGGTGGGGGTACGGGTGGTTGTGAACTTAGTAACTATTCCTTACCCGTTGCATTTATGGAACCAAACGGGTCCTTCAATTTGGGAGTCTTGAGTCTTCACTGCTGCTGGAACAAAGAGATGGCAGGACTATATAAGGAAGTGGTTTTCAAAATCAATACTGACGGCCCTTGTTCATTTGCCTTTCTCTGAATTAGCTCTCTTACCAGCCTAGCGCTTCAGCTGTCTTGCACAACTACCAGTGTGTTCCAAAGATAAAATAAATGGAGAAAGGAGAATTGCATCATTTCCTTCAACCAGTCAGACCAATTACAACTGAAGAATGTAGGGAGAGAAAAAGGGAGTAAAAACACAAACAGGGAGCAATAATAATGAACAGGACTGGGATTCAGCAGAAAGACAACAGGGTCTCAGCCAGGAAACGACAGTCATGGACCCTGGAATGGCCAGGGCACCTTCATCACTCTACTGGTTTGAGTCACCCCTCTTTCAACTATCTACACATCACACAGATAGTGAGCCTGTTAGCCATTCAAATTAAATATAGCCTTGCCTCCGACATAGCTTGCCTGTTTTGGTCATATTTCTTTGAAAAGCCCGAAAATATCTAGCGTCTACACTCTGCTGTGTCTACGTCTGAAAAGTATCAACAATAGGAAATTATGTTTATACATCATGAACAAAGTGAGGAGACATTTCACAACAGGGGTCAATTATAAAACAATCATTTGTTCGGGTGGAAATTAAGATATGAATCATGGAGCTGAGCGCTAGCATAGATAACACTAATAGCCTAGGGTTGAGGAGGCAGATTCAGAAAGGGTCTTGCAAGATGTACGCGTCCCAAATGGTGACCTATTCCCTTCATAGTGGAGTACTTACAGGGAATCGGGTGCCATTTGGGATGCATACATGGTATACATGTGTGTGGATCGTCGTTTTCCACAGACACAGGCAGCTTTGGACACATCAACAGGAAAGAGTCAGGATGTGAGGCTTGGTAATTAGGAAGGTGGGTGTGGGCACCAGATCCTGCTCAGGGACATACTTCACCTTGTTTTCTATATGCCAGGCCTACCCCCCTAAAGTATTTAATATGCCATCTGGGCACAATTAAAGGAGTGTGTGTGAGGTGTTCTGTTGAACATGTTGCTGTACCAGACTTAATACATCTTCAATTACACAGCAGTACTTTTTTTTACGTTAGGTTGTTACTATTTCAGTGTACAACATTCTTAAACATTTTGCTAAATTGAAAGATGATTAACAAATCCTAGCTCTTTTTGGGAATGGTATATGGAGGTGATTTGGCCAAAGCTCTGTCACACAGACATGCTGCAGGTCCAACATCCCCTCCACAGGAACCAGAGTAGATTATTACACATCTCCACAAATCTTCTCCGCTTCCTGCTTAGACAAGGGAAAAGGGGACAACTGGCCTAGAACATTACACACCTATTCTGTGTCAGAACATATAAATAGTGTGACAAAGACTTACTCCAGACCAGCCGCACAACCTTTCTTACAGTACTTGCCTTGGAGTCCACTTAAAAACTAGATGTCTTTTTACTGCAGCAAGGAAATGGATTATCCAGATGTAGGGCAGCATTTACACTTTCGAATTGAAAAGCTGGCAATCTAACTCCACTTGGATGACACCTGCTCATCTCTGCAAAACCAGGTGTTTTAGGCCTCTTAATGAAAAACACCGTAACTACTTTTAAACAGGGCACTATATAGGGATCAGGGTGCCATTTGGGAGGCACACTCAGAATATATAGTCTCTTTTTAGATCTCACAACTTAGTGAACTTGTCAGTCGAAATAAAATAAAGAGGCTTCAGTCCATTCTCTGTGCACCCCACACACTAAAAAAAAGAGATGTTCACACCTGCATATGACATCACTGCCAGACAAAGCATGACACACACACTGACAGCGGTGCTCCACTTGATTCAGTTCTCCCTTTTTATTATGTGAAATAGTTTTTTTTATATAAACATATAAAACAAATCTTGGAAGATCCATTAAATACAGCACATCTGTACATGGGTTTTTGTACACAGGTTTTCTGCAGAGCTTAGCGTGTTTCTAGATTAACTTCACAAGCATTAGTAGCCTGGCTTTGGAAGAGGGTGGAAGGAGTCACCCAGACAAGAGAAAAAAGTAGAGCAGCAAGAAGGGGGTTATCACACTTTAAAAGGCTTTTTTTTATTTTTTTTTATCCGACTCTTAAAGTGCCCTTCAAAAATGTATTTCCTCGACTAACAGGAACACTGGGTTCTTTCACAGTTAACAGATTCAGCATTGCGTGCGTAGTTAAGACAAAATGCGTGTTTGTTTGCATACACCATCTGACTTCCTGCCGAAGAGCCTGTGTGAAACTCAAACATCCAAAGGGTAGGAGAGACTAGGGAACATCGAAGTGTCTTTTTCACTAATCCAGAGACCTAGAAAAGAAGCTTCAGAACATATGGTACATTCCTGTACTGTTCTTTCTTTCTTTCTCCTACTTCCTTCTGTGTTCCAGTGCGATGCACATACATGAACAAAACTTTGTTGTGCTTCCTAAAGAGAAGTATTATTATACCACATAAGACACACTGTGGTGCTCATGTGTTGAAGGTCATCTTGTTTGGATACGGTCTGCATGCTTGCAGTCATCTAGAGATGAATGAGACATGCTTTTACGACCCTCAAAAACAACCAGCCAGTGCCATTCTTGAAGTCTCTAGAAATGTGGGTTCAATTAGAGGCGGGGAGAATTCTTAAATTATTTGTAAGCATGAAAGATGCTTAACAATGAATGCCATTTCTTTTTTCCCCCCTTTTCTTTAGGAACAGCTTACAGGAGAATTGGCGGGGGGAATTAATTGGTAACAAAATTTATTTTGATACCGCCGCAGTTCTCTCGCTCTTGTTTTACCAAGTCGTGAGGTAAACAGAACTCCGCAAGACAGACCAGTCATAATGCACACCTAATGAACCTACCCACCCCCAACAACAACAGACCTCAGGAACAGAGGTGAAGGACTAAAACATAGAAAATACAAATGAAAACAAAGCATAAATAAATTAGCCAAAAAACTATTGGGAAAACAAGTTTTTTTTTTATACAAACAAATCTAAGGGCACTTCTAGCATCTAGCTTGAGGGTGCTTCTCTAAAGCTTGTGTCTTTGTCAGCACCAGAGGTAGGTGAAAACACCAAACTCCCGAAAACTGATATTCGTCCATTCCAGTGGAAATCTTGCCAAAACACAAAAAGGGAATTCAAACCCTCAAGAAAAATAACATCTTGGTGAAAACAGAATACTAAGCACTGCCCTTTCAATTCTCCAAGCTCAGGTACGTGGTTCTCTCTCGGTGCAGATCTCAGATTTATACAATAACATAGGCATACACACTTCCCTGGGTGCTTTAACATATACGCCGGTCCCCACACATAGTTTCAACATCACCTATACGGCGAGGTAGTGCATGGAAAGATCAACATAGCGTATCTATGAGTACGAATGGCAGGCAAGAGCAGAGCTTTAACTCCTCTAAGGTCAAGGAGCTGTCATTCCCCCACTGAGAAAAACCCTAAACAATGGCTGTGAGAAGACAACCAACCCACTGAGCAGCCTCTCGCTCTCCCTTCATGTAAGGTCAGAAAATACAAAACAAGGCAACTTGAGACAGACACTCCAGTGCCCCCTCCCTGGAGCTCCATTGAAAAATCTGTCAAGCACTGGTTCTCAACATTGGGTGGGTGGGTGCAATGCTCACAGTAGGAGCCTGGCAGGTAGACACCAGGGTGCTGGGTCTCCACTCAAGACCTCCTCCCCTCCCTCTCAGGTCTCTCCCCCAGTCCAGGACAAAACAGGAGGCACTAGATGTAGTCATCGTCCACAGGTTCGCCCCGTACGTCACAGTAGTGGATGAAGACCACCACCACACGCTGGAAGACCCCATGCCGCGTCTGGCGCCGCTCCGAGATCTCCTCACCGATGGTCTCCATGCAGATGTCTGCCGAGAGCTGGCCCTTCCTCCGCGGGGCGTAGATGGTGGCTGCAGGAGAGACACGGGAGAGGATGGTTGGTACCATAGCAAATGAGTAGAACGGGCTAGAAACCTTTCATCATGGCAATTTGACTGGTAAACTCATGGGTACACTCAAAACAGCTGCCAGTCCACCCATTATGGCATCATTGAATGTGGCTAGCACCTTATGATTGACAAGCAGACTCAAGAGTGCTACCGAGAAGGTACCTATCAGGGAAGTAGGCCCTAAAAGGTGCGTTCCATTCTATTCATTTGAATGCCTCAAGAGACAGATCACAGTTCACATATAACACAACTGACAATGATCCTAGAAATTTGGGAGCAGGTTTGCTAGTCACGGTCTCCAGGTTGAGCACATGTGTATAGCAGGTAGGTAAAGATGGTGACAACTGGACAGGGGAGACGGTCAACTCACTGCTCTCATCATCCTCAAAGTCATAGCGTGCGTAGCTGTTGGGATCAGCTGTCCGTAGGGTACGGAGCCAGGGGAAGTCTGTGATCATGGAGTAGGGCGCTTCATCTACCAGTCCTACAGAGAGTATGCACACACACACACACGAGACAAGCTACATCAGACAGGGCAGAGTAGCTACCACCCCAAAATTGCAAGGGTAAAGTGAACACAATGTAGGTCTTGAATCATGAAAGCCAGAGGGGGCCAATGAATGAAGCATGGAAAAACACTAGAACCGGGTGTACGCTACGCGATTTTGGCCCCGATTTAGCGGTCCCAGACAAGTTTGACATCGGAGACAAAAATCCCCATGTTGTTGTCTACTCGGGGCCGATGCACGTTTAATGTGAGTGGGCCGGAGACGCAATTTGAGGGCTACCGATCGATCCAGTCTTCGAGCAGTCCCAGACGTCCCGGTATTTTCAAACATGTTTGATTTTATCGGCACAAAATCTGCAACGCTCTAGTAGTGGTAGATATGCAATGACAAGATTTGAAAACGGCGATCAGCAACAGCCAAAAAAAGCTCTCCAGAGGAGCAGCCAGTGAGATGACGTATCGCATCACCCAGAATGTGTACTCTCGAGCAGGAGCGATGACTACTACTAGCATGCGTTTACTTGCAAGCGTGAACGTCTGACTGAAAACTTTTATGAGGCTGCTTTGAGCCATCAGCTCGTTCTAGCTATCTTATCACATCCTTGTTTTAGCGAGACAGGGTGGTATCGAGAATCCTCACGACCAAGTGAAGAATCATTTAGTGTATGACTCCACAGCTGGCCTTAATTGGACTGTAGAGATCCCAGTAGACCAGCACTATTCACATGGTTTATTAATAGAGATGATGTAGAATAGAGTGACTAGAGAAGGATGTAGCTTTGCTGTGAAGATACCGAGACCCAGTCTCAAAGGGTTTTAGACAGCACTTCATCTCACCCTCCAAGGTGTATATGTCTCGGCCCCAGGGGTAGCTGGGATACTTCTTGATATCCTCTTCCGTCCGCGTAGCTTCGGGGAAGAACTCGTACTTGATGAGTTCCCTGTTGATTAAATGAAAGTGGTTATTCATGTTGTGTTTTTAGATGAAGGAAGGAAATTGGCATTGGTCCTTGATCACCAGCCCAACAGTCTAGTACAGGATGGCTGAATAGGGTCAGGAGAGAATCAACAGCGCCACCTGCTGGCGGTAGTGAGAATGACACCGGGCCATCTTATTGGAGGAAACAGACTGGCAGCAACCCACTAAATATTATACTATAATATTATTGGGGCGGCAGGGTAGCCTAGTGGTTAGAGCGTTGGACTAGTAACCGGAAGGTTGCAAGTTCAAACCCCCGAGCTGACAAGGTACAAATCTGTCACTGCCCCTGAACAGGCAGTTAACCCACTGTTCCTAGGCTGTCATTGAAAATAAGAATTTGTTCTTAACTGACTTGCCTAGTTAAATAAAGATAAGAAAAACTATTGGAAATTGAAACATCTAACCAAATCCATAAACAGAGAGAGAGGGAGGGATAAAAAATAAAAAAAAAGGTATTATCAAGCAATATCTATGACTCACTGGCTGATGTTGGCGATGGTGTCCATCCAGCTGCGTACTCTGACCTTGTTCCTGACATTAGGAGGGTTGCTGAACTCGTGGATGATGGCGATGTGGTAGGGGTACGGCCCACGGAACAGCTTCCTCTCCAGGGCCAGAGAGTCAATCTAGGACAAGGTCACAAGGTTTACAAACCATATCGGCCTAGTGGTTAGAGCGTTGAACGTAAAGGTTGCAAGATCGAATCCCTGAGCTGACAATCTGTCCTTCTGCACAAGGCAATCATTGAAAATAAGAATTTGTTCTTAAATAAAGGTAATGTTTTACAATTTAAACTGGGGATACTTCTGCTAGGATTTAGTCAGAAATCATGCACACATTTCCTGTGGAAGCCATATCATCTGTGGTTCTGACTGACCTGCTGCATGGGGCGCATGTAGATGATGCGGTTTCTCTCCGGGGGCATGCGGAGGATCTGATCCAGGACCTGCTCCATGTCCAGCTTCTTACACTGGGCGTAGTCAAAGCGGTTCACTATGGGGGCACTCTCCACCTTCAGGTGCTTCAGCACTCTGCAGCGCGTGGCTGGAGGGACACAGAGGGGACGGCAGAGAGCCATTTAAAATGGCCAAATGGGGCGATTTGGGATTTAGCCTTCGTATGACAGAACGGCCCACTAATTATGTTCATTATCAAGCCTTGATCATATATCGAGGGAGAATATAGAAGGGAAACCTACCATGAACAAACATCATCTTAGGGCAGTCCTTCAGCACCAGGTCAGTGATGCCACAGTTTGTAAGGGTGATTCCCACTAGGTTTTTGGACTTCAGCGTCAGCACCTGAACGGCAATAGGGATAAGCAAAGGAAGGACGCTGCATTTAATATAGATTCATTAATTTTACCATATATGGCTTCGTTCCAAAATGGCAACCTGGCCTATTTCCTATGTACTGGTAATAAGGTGTCCAATCTATTTCTGTGCCGCTTTGCTCAGGAACAGTGGGTCTCTTCCTAGTATGTGTAGTGGTCCTACCTGTACATGGTCATCCTCAGTGACCGGGTCGCTGGTGCTGGTGGACTTGTCTGCTGTGCGTTTCCTCTTTACAGTGACCCGAGGCTTGGAGTTGGACAACTCTGCATGACAAAACAATAGGAACTATGAGAAACTCATTTTTCACAGGCTTTCCTACACTATCAAAGCCTTGACAATATGGCCTACATTTCAAATGATCAGCCTCACAATACGTTTCATGCTATTACAGAGGGACTGCTTATCCCCTGTCTAACCTGACTCAGACACCAGAGGTACAGATGACAGTCTGCTGCGGGCGCGGGTGACAGGTCGCCTGGGGAAGCCATCTCTTAACCCTCTGGGCTGGGGCTCTACGCTGGCCTCCCTGGAGCTCTGACCCAACATCCTCTCACCACGGTGCCCCTCAGGCACGCCCCTCGCCAGGCTCTCTTCAGCTGGGTCCCTGGCCTCCAGCCCCTCTGCGCCTGCTCCCTCCCCCAGATCCTGCCTCCTCTCTGGGGTCCTGTCCCATCCTCCTGCCCCTCCAGAGGCTGGGTGGTTGGGCAAACTTCGAGTCCTTCCCTCTGGGATGGGGCGAGCCCTACTGCAGGTGCAGCGAGTCCGGACTGTACCCTCGTCCCCTGCCCGGGCTCTGGACTGTTCCTCCTGGTTAGCGGAGTCTTCTCTCCAGTGGACAGAGCAGACACAGCCCCCCGTGGTACAGCCTGCCCCCCCAGCAGCCCCTGTCCCTGCAGGAGGCTCCTTGGAGTTCTTGTCTTTGTCAGGGACCTCAGTTGCAGCCTTCATGTCAGCTTTGATCTGCTCACTGGTAACCTGGCAACCCTTTTCACAGCTGGGCTCCTGCAGGGGTGGCCCTCGTCGACGCAGGGGCGTCTTCCCTTTATCTGCAACACACAAACACAGCACAGAACTCACAATAATAAAATGTAAATATAAGCCATTTTGAGTTTTATGGCAAGGATAGAAAGTTACTTTTCATCGTCAGCAACCAGGTTCTTATGATCTCTTACAATCTATCATAATTGAAAGAGCTTATTTTTGATGTGAGGAGTAGGGATGAGCATTTGAAATGATTTCACCATTCAAATAATATCCTGAAATTCTTTTGAATATCCAGATAATCCAAATAAAACAATTGCTTGATGAATCAGAATGGCGCAATTGCAGAGGAAAGAGACACCACAACAGCGGGCGGGCTGCTATTCTCCTGTATTTTTAGCTAAAAACAACAGTGAAAGAGAAGTCTGATGCTCGCCATGATAGAACAGATTCTGTTTCAAGACAGTTTTCTGGTAAGTGTTTTGCATTGATCTGTGCCATGTCTCGTGAAACCTCCCTTAGGTGCGCTTGTCATCGCTAATTGAAGAGGGGAAAATATAATATTTAACGGAGAACTTTTACATTATTATTTTTTAGGCCTATATTAACAAACCTAAAATCGAAAACTCACAAGTTAAAACAGTTCAGATATTTTGAATAACCGTGCCCATCTCTACATTTGAGAGACTCACTAATGTGTGTGGCTGCCTCCTCAGCAGTGGCAGTCTTGCCAGTGGGCTGCGGTGGTTCAGGAGGATAAGTGGTCAGTTGCTGCTGCTGCTGCTGGGGCTGGCCTGGAGCCTGGGTTCTGGCAGGGCCCTCCTCATCCTCACTGTCCGAGTCGAAAATCACCACTGGCGGTTTCTTCACCACACACTGAACACCACTGGGACCTAAGCGCGTGGGGGGGGGGGGGGAAATAGGGTGCGGTGGAGAAACACAGAAGAAGAAAAAAGAGCGGGGAGTAAGATGGTCTGTTTATCTCTGACTGAGGAGATGAGAAAGAGAGAAAATAGTGGAGAGAAAAACAAATAAAACGAGAAGTCCGTTCTCATGTAAACTCGCTGAAATATGTGCCACTGTAGTGGAGTTAGTTCTGTCCAGACCTGCTTGCTCCTCGTCTGCGTTGTCTGGCCGAGGGTTGGCAGCAGGCTGACTGGGACCAGGGGGTTCCATCTCATCTGCAGGCCAGGCCTGGACCACGGCCTCAGCCTCGATGTTCTCATCCTGCAACATCCCGTTCACCTCAGGAAGCTCTGGAGGAGAGGAAAAGAAGTAAGGTCATGAGTTTGTACACTAGCGGTACATTACACAGCTAAGATCCCCCATGTCAGCAATACAAGCCATGTTGACGATGTCATTACAACTTTAACAAAAATGTAGCAATGTTATAACACTGTCAAGTAGTAATGTTGTAACAATGCGAGCAGCAGGGTACCCTCGGCCCTGTGTTGTGGTTGAGGCACGACAGCTGCACCCTCCTCGTTGTCATTGTTGTGCGGTGGGA
Source organism: Oncorhynchus mykiss (assembly GCF_057628025.1). Taxonomy (NCBI): domain Eukaryota; kingdom Metazoa; phylum Chordata; class Actinopteri; order Salmoniformes; family Salmonidae; genus Oncorhynchus; species Oncorhynchus mykiss. The sequence continues at coordinate 3,805,706 of NC_143035.1, read as the reverse complement.
TGTTGGGTGCATCGTTGTTGTTGTTGTTCTGGTGGTTGTTGTTGTTGTTATTGTCATTGTCATTGTTAGAGTTCTGGTTGCTGACCAGGGCAGAGGAGACTCCTATCCCAGTGCCAGCACTCAGACCCACACGGGCACAGCCCTGAGGGAGAAACAGAGGGAACACACTAAATGTATTGGGTAAAGTGTTATGGAATGTCATGTAATATTTAGCATTTTATGTAACTGCCTTAATGTTGCTGGACCCCAGGAAGTGTAGTAATGGGGATACTTAATAAATACAAAAAAAGATCAAAGACCATCATGACCGATTATTTATTGAGCAGATGGTCAGGGGGCCAGAACATAATTACAAATCATTTGTAGACTGCAAATTGACCACAAGAAGCCCAAACAGATATTTCCTAAAACATAAGAATTTCAAACCTTGTTTACATTTGTATAAACTATCACATACATCGAGTATACCAAACATTACAAACACCATCCTAATATTGAGTTGCATCCCCTTTTGCCCTGAAAAAAAGCCTCAATTCTACAAGGTGTCAAAAGCGTTTCACAGGGATGCTGGCCCATGTTGACTCCGATGCTTCCCACAGTTGTGTCAAGTTGGCTGGATTTTTTTTGGGGGTGGTGGACCATTCTTGATACACACGGGAAACTGTTGAGCATGACAAACCCAGCCGCGATGCAGTGCTTGACACACTCAAACCGGTGTGCCTGGCACCTACTACCATACCTCATTCAAAGGCACTTAAATATTTTGTCTTGCCCATTCACCCTCTGAATGGCACACAGACAATTGAGACATGGATTGTGTATAAAGGCCTCGTTAACCGGTCACCTCCCCTTCATCTACACCAATTGAAGTGGATTTACAAGTCACATTAATAAGGGATCATAGCTTTCACTTGGATAGTCAGTCATGGAAAGAGCAAGTGTTCCTAATATTTAGTACACTGTGTATATCGCTTTTATTATGCATGGGAATACAACATTTTCAAAATTAAATTCACATGGAGCTGATTTGCTGGTGTTCTTAATGTCTTTCATGACCAACAATACAATTAAAATAAATAATGTTTAGGGGAACCCTGACCTATGAGGTGTTAACATTTTTGTCCAGTCTGGACTAAGCATAGAACTTCATATTCAGTCACAATCCCTGTGTTGTTAGATCACTTCCAAGGTGGTTAATATTCTATATCTGGTCCTCTAGTCTATAGCTCTTTTGGTAGCGCATGGCTTGCAAAACCAGGATAGTGGGGTTTGATTTCAAACACCCGTATGAAAAAAAAGTTGCACCTTGTGTAGTAGATTTCGAAATGTTGTTTTGCATCAGCAGTTTTCTTGTTAGGTCAGTCACTTAGCCCATGTCAGCTAACATTTTTTAGATTATTAAATTAGTTATCTAAACTTGTTATCATGGTCGAATTACTGGCCAGGGGTCCCCATTGATTTTGTTAATCAGTCTCACATAGATATATTAAAAACTACAAACATTTATCTACACCCTATGGCAAAATGTATAGAATTCCAGTAAATTAGCTGTTAAACGGCTTATTTTCCTCTCCAACCCATGGCAAAATTGCACAAAACTCAAAAATGTCAACATTTTCTCTCCGCTGTCATGAGGGGGGCCCAGTGCAGTGGACTTACCTTGGGTGGCTCTCTGAACATCTGGTCCAGGGAGATGAACTCCAGGCTGGGAAGCAGTTCAATGAACTGGCTGAACGACTCCAGCTTGATGGCATGGCAACGCACCAGAGTCAGGTCCACCAAGCGACTCCACCGCGAGTGGTCTGATGACAACACAGACACAGTTCTCAGTGTCCTCTAAGCTTTCAATGTTCATGAGCCTGCCCTAGTCATTTAAGTAAAAACCCATAAAATGATCGGTTTCATCAAAGCTAAGAATGCATACTGCTTCAGGCAAGGTATTAAAAAATGTTTAAAAAATAAAAGACCCTAAAAACCACAAACAGATGATTTGGTCCATTACCTGTAATCCACTTGTGTGGGTTGTGGAGGTGGGGGCAGTTGTATATGACCAGATACTTGATGGAGGAGAACACCTCGTTGACAGCCTTCATCCCGATGTCTGTGATGATACCTGGGTTTTCAATGACGTCAGCCAGGCCATACTTCACTAGCTCAGAGTGGCTCATTTTACCTAACCAAGAAAATACATTACAATCAATGCATTTTATATAATAGCATAACCATAACCTACAGTTAAAAGGCTAGACTTTTTATTTTTATGGAGCATCGTCCTACTTAGCTACATATTGTTTATTTGAAAGTAGATTATGGGGTACAGTAGTAAAGGGGAGGAAAGTAGGAAAGTGTAAGGGGTGGTATTCATATCCTTTGCCCATAGACAATGTGTTTTGTAGGCAGGTTTCCGCAAGATGGGCAATCTCAAAGTCAAAATTGACTATACCTGAAAAGGTCGAGAAAAAAAAATGTTGCTTTTTGGTCTTAATTTAAGGTTAGGCATTAGGGTTAGCAATGTGGTTATGGTTAGGTTTTTAAAAAAAATCTGATTAAGAATTTGCTGCCATACCAGCTAGTGACCACTCCGCAGAGCGTTTTGCACTTCCTAACGTTTAATCGAACAGTAACTGAATACCGATGCCTGCATTATATAGCAAGCCATGGCCACATGACTCACTGTCTGTAGGAGCGAACCATTTTCGTGAACGGGGTGGTGTACCTAATACACTGGCCACAGTGTATAGAACTATAAAATATTCTAAGTTTTAGATAACAACTTAGGCCTTAACTGACTCACACTGCAATAGGAACTCATCGACGTATCCAAGGTGCAAAGTCTCAAACTGGGGAAATTCCAGCTCAGCCATCTTCAGTGCAGAGAACACCCCGTCTTTGGTTAGGGAAGGCTGGATTCGAACTTCATGTAATCTAGATACACAAATAAAAAAAATAAAGCACTAGCTAAATCTCACTATTCATCACGTTTATCCATTTGCTTAACTCAATTAGTGAGTTCTTTGCTTACCTGCGTGCAGCAGTGATGATGAGGTAGCCCAGGTCAACTTCAAGTGCATTCTTACAGGCACCAAATACAATAGTGTGCAAATTGCGAAATCCACCTGGGGCACAAAGGGTAGGTATAGCCATTTCATCTAGCATGTTCATGGAATGCATTTTGATGTGCAACATGTAAAAAAAGGATCCAGAATAATCCAATATATTTTTGGCTCTAGAGATTCATTTGCCTGCATGTTCATTTATATTTTTGCATATTGGCCTAAACTATGTTTGGGAAATCAAAACACAGTGCCTATTTTGAGGGGTGACCTAGCTAGTTAGCTACTGTTTGTACGTTAGCCGATGATGGCAGTTGCCTGAAGCATGATTCTATCATGACCAGGTTAGTTAAATAATGCTGTTTTATTGACAGTAACCTGGTAATGTTACTTGCTCATGTCTAATAGGTCCTTGGGACGTCCAACTGATGTCGCCCCATTTTACTTTCAAATTTTAGTCTTTAAAAGTGTCAGAACAACGCCACTTTCATGTACCACACGAGAAAGTGGGAACTCAAAACACATTAGCTAGATTGCTAACTCTAAATATGATTGTTGCTAGATAGCCATGGAATTGATCTAACAGTAAATGTATAATGTCCTACAAAAACTTCCATTGGTTGGCCTGTCAGTATGCTTGCGCTTATCAAAATGCATCTTTCCCTTCACTCCGTGTGCAAAAGGGAGGCGCAGGAGTGCGAGCCAGCAGCGAAACAGCAACAGGGCAAATACTTTCATTGCAGGAAGCAGGTTAATGCAGATTACTGTTGACGAAATAATGGTTTTAGAACACAAACATCTGCAGGGACGTTGTATAGCCTAATCACTGACAAAAGCAAATTGTGTCGATAAGAGGAGGCCAATGTCGGTGTCTGTAATTTTCGGTTTATTGTCCCAGGTCTAGTTAGTGCTGTTGTCTATCAAATTGTATAAGCTATCTACCTTGCTCTATCCTCTGGCAACCGCACGAATCGCACTGGCACACACAGAGAGCCACACATGCGGTTGGATAACTAACATCTTGAAAGTGCACGTTGAGTATTATTTGATGTTTTTAATTTTTTTATTTAGCCGCAGTGGCAACAATTAGGCAGTGGCACAATATAATGCAAAAACTGTAGTCATGGTCACATTTAAGACCTTTGAGAACTGAATTTAAGACATTTTAAGACTCGGGGCCTTTTTTACCCTTTAAAAAAAAACAACTTTATTTAACTAGTCAGTTAAGAACAAATTCTTATTTTCAATGATGCCTAGGAACAGTGGGTTAACTGCCTGTTCAGGGGCAGAAAGACAGATTTGTACCTTGTCAGCTCAGGGATTTGAACTTGCAACCTTTCAGTTACTTGGCAATGCTCTAACCACTAGGCTACCCTGCCGCCCCTTTAAAATCAGATACGTTAATGTAAGACGTTAAGGAACCGTGGACACCCTGATACTTATTGGACTGGTTTCCCAGACACAGATTTAGCCTAGTGCTGGACTAAAAATACCTGCTATTAAGGTTCCCTGTTGACCATGTTTTTAGTCCTGACTAGTCTTAATCTGGGTCAGGGAAACTGGCCCATTATTGAGCATGACACACAACACACCTCCAGATGTACTGAATTAAATATAATTACGATGGTCCATCCTTCCTTACCTGACCTCCAGCTGTCCTCCACCACATGCTGGATGAGCCCCCCCAGGAAGGGCACTCTGACCAACTCCAGCTGCTCCAGGTTGCGGGCCGAGGCAAGGCCTGTCACCAGGGGCACGTACTTCAGAGAGTTGGTGGGGCCAGCGCAGTTCCTCATCACAAAGGTCCGCAGGCTGACACACAGGAAGTCTTTGAAGGGCTGGGGCTTGGTGAGGCGAACCCACTTCAGGTACAGGTGTCTTAGCATGGAGACGCACGGGATCTCTGGCACATTCACCCCTGGGACGTAAGAGAGGAGTACATTGAGTTAGTACACTGGTGAGTGTCGTTAGTCTGGTAATTATTAATTATGCCATTGAGCACAACAGAGTTGGCGAAAGCCTACACAGATCTGCTACCAGTCTAGGGTGCCATGACCTAAACAGATTAGGAGATATATGCCTAGTCCTTGATACACTCACCGACAAGATGCAGGGTTTGTATTTTGGCTGCGATTGGGATGGTGAGCTTGTTTTCAGGGGGAATGGGGAACGCCCCGTTGCGGTTGCGGAACTTCCCCAGGATGTGGACCTGAGGCATGTAGTTCCAGATTGCCTCCACCAACTCCAGATGAGACGTCTCCACTCCCTGCAGATAGACAAAGACATCTTAGTGTAGACAAACCTAGCAAAACATATTTAGGAGTAATACAGTATCATAGCAATGGTATAACTCAAAATGGATCACATCAATATAAAGATATTTATGTCAACCTAAAAAGGCTTTCAAGATCACCTCACCTATTTTCTGAATTGAAAAACATGACAGTCACAATTGTTCCTTGCCCGGTCTGTTAGACCCAGACTCACCAGCAGGTTGGGGCAGGCCTGAAGTGCCTCCAGTACTCCTGGGATACTGAAGGCCTCGTATCCCCGGACTCTGCGGCGCTCCAGGTAGCGGGGATGAAGCCCATACAGCTGCTCCAGGTCTGGCATCTTCTTCAGCAGCATGAGGAAACTGCAGTCTGTGAATCCTGCTCCATGGCACCAGGCCAAAACAGTTTCAGAGGGTTAACTGAAGAGTGCATTGACACTTTTTTTGTAAGCCCACAATCATTCAATATCACAGAGTATGTATATATTACCTACAATCTTAGCTGCTTTAGACTTTAAGGTAGATTTATGTTTGACAGTGCTTCAAAATCAATTATCAACTATTCTGTACCCTAAAGGATGATATGCATCATCAATATCCTCCTGCTACTTTCCAAACATGCCATGTACCTCTCTGCCTACCTGAGGGCATGTACTCCCACCAACGGCTAGCACACAGGTCCACCACCTTCACCACCCGCAGGTACAGTGTCACCGCTTCCCGAAGCTTCCGAGAAAGGCACTCCATACACATGATGTCCTGCATGGGCAGATACCTGCATGGAGGGGGATAAAGGCGGGAAATATTTACAGCTACCCTATCCTGGTCATTGTGGCAGAGTATCACCTTTGAGGGTCAAAAAAATAAAAAGTTAAATGGTAAAATAATCAGATTTTGTAAAAGCACATTGAGATTTTCAGTCCAAGCAAGGACCAATGATGACATCACATTGTCATGTCAGAGGGTGAACAGTATCAAATAACGCTTATGTCCCAAATCGCACTGTATTCCCTATATAGTGCTCTACTTTTGACCATAGGGGTCCTGGTCAAAGTGAGTGCACTATATAGGGAATGGGGTGCCTTTTGGGGGACACCCCCATCGAATTCTGTTCTTTGACACTCACTGACCGGAATATGTGGCAGAGGACCTCATGGGAGAGTTCATTGATGTAGTCCTTGGGCTCCTCCAGTCTGTAAGGATTGGCAGCTCCCCCACTGGCGAGCTGTGTCTTGGTGGACTTCCGCCTCGGGCCCATCATGTCCAGGGCAGTGAGATATTCACCCAGAGAAGGTAACAAACTCACTCCCTCTCACGCGGGCCCTGTTATTCAGGCATGCACACAAGGACACGCAAACTCTCACTGATGACACTTCTGCAAGAGAACATTTTTTCCCCTCAGTCTGGGATAAAGATGCCGTACTTTGTGGACCAAAAGTGAAAGATACTTAAGTCACCAAGCATAACTTGAACAAAAAGATAGTAATAAGTAAATATGACAACGTTTGCAGACTCAACGATTTATGATGGAGTTGATCAGCGACTAGTGTGGGCTGACTGGAGAACTGACATCACATAAAAGTTTGTATAAACGCGGGCTATTCTTTGGATGCTGAAATACGGAGTTTAAGATAAAAAATACATTTCACATCGGAACTACAGTCCACCCACACTAGTCACTGCCATCTTAAATCATGGAGTTAAGTTTAGGTGGCTATAGCAGCCTGGTTTCATAGACTAGACGTAAATCTGAGACACTCAAATTAGTATGATGTGTTACATTTGGTATGGTTGGTCGGGGTGGATGGATGGACATATAATGTGAAGACTAGCAAGCCAAAGCTTGTGAGTTTAAATCATCACGGACAACTTTAGCAAATGTTCAACTACTTTCCACTTTTTAGCTATTTTGCATGTTAGTTAACCCTTCCCCTAACTCCTAAACTTAACCCTAAACCCTAGCCTAGCTAACGAAATGGGTGATGGACATCCATAAAATTAATACACACCATACGAAATGTAACATATCATACTAAATGGAGTGTCTTGGATTTACGTGCCGAATAATACGAAATGCTCCGAGACCAGGTTGGCTATAGAGACCCATGACTGACAAGCTATCTGTCAGGAATTGGCTCATACTAAATTTGTCATGTCAAATGCTAGCTACATATAGCTCACATACAATAAGCTTTTCACTTAGCCACATGCCATCTATTGAAGAGTTATTGTAATTTCATAATGAGATCGTCACTACAGCAATACAACTAGCCAATCAGTGAACCAGAATCTGGCCTTACAGGAGATGTTGCATATGGCGATTCTCCTTTATTAAGCCCAGTAAGTAAGGTTGTTATTCAATCTGGCTAGTTGAATGGCTGCTTCATGGGCTTAAAGGAGAGTCGCCATATTCAACGTCTCATGTAAAGCCAGGTTCTGGTTCAGACAATCAGTAGCTTAACTATTGAGTTCATTCAACAGAGTACCACAGTGTGAGTCATGTACCCATAAAAGCTAGAGGTCAAACAGGGAGATAGCGTCAATCATTTTTTCCACCATTCACTTCCCCCCATAAGGGATTTTCGAAAAACTTTAAAATAAGTGCTGTTTCTCATGTACATTGAATGACGTTTTGATAACCCTGTAAATATCTCTAGGACAAAGTGACTTATTAAATTAAATTAATTAGCTGCTAATGTGGCTATCACAAAGAACTACAAATTATATCATTTGTCTCTGGGCGAGACTGCAGAGGCAAAGGTGTTAAGAATCTCTGCATTAACAATCCAATGTTAGCAAAATGTAATAAACGGGCTACATTTATTTAAAATGGACAATTCTGTGAACTGTCTTGTGTAAGTTTTAAATTGACACAATACCTGGTAGCAAAGGTGTCCACTAGAGATGACATGCAGGAGCTTGCAGGGATTTGTAGTTTTGCATTTGTCTACTTTGATGCTTATTAGCATTTTAGAATCAGTAAATAGAGCAGGATATACTGACAAAAGTCACCTTGTCCTAGAGAGATTTACATGGTTATCAAAAAGTCATGCCAGGGTAAGCCTACACGAAACACAGCCCTTATTTTAAGTGTTTCTAAAAAAAAAACTATGGGAAAAATGAATGATGGAAAAACGGTTGGAACCATTTCCCTGTTGGACTACTAGGTTTTATGGGTATTATGACACCTCCACTGTGGTGCTCTATAGGCTGCTTAACACACCAATTAACACAATAGCCAGGTAGCTAATGCTAACTTAACTAGCTAGCAAGCTACTGTGTTCATTACAGTATTTCTGCATAAACTGAAAGCCATAAAAAGCCACCAAGGCTTCCTATTACATGACAGCATTTTAGAAGACTAAATACATCTCCAGCAAACGAACGAAACCCACTAAAAAGTGAGACAATGGACATAAATAACGCAAAGTAACAATTAACAAGCACGGGCCACCCCAAAACACAAACAGTTAGCAATGACTAGCTATTACCAGCTAGCTTTGTAGCATGTTTTGCTAAGCAACATTCACCTTTCAGGCTAGTGAGAATTCACGAAGAGAGGGCTGAGGAACATTTGATTCTTTCCAAGTTCTATACAGGTTCTCGTCAGTTGGCTTGCAAGCAAGTTGACTCTTCTTCGAAGCTTTCAATCGCTCAATACAGGTTGACTCAGACAGCTGGCTGGCTAGCTAGCTAGCTGGCTAACAACATCCCCACCCGACACCCGTGGAAGTAACTTAAAGCCTTTTGTGGCAGTGGCAAGCACTGAAAAACAGTTTTAGTTATCCGGTGGTTCTATCTGAACTAATCCTTGTCTGAGGACTTGGACCGGGCCTCTCTGTCTGTCTCCAGGAGGTCCGATAAACACAGCATATGAAAGATGAACTCGCACCTCGATATCTGCGCTCAGATCAGAGACGTACTTCCGCCATACACGCGTACCTCGATTTCTGCGCTCAGATCAGAGACGTGCTTCCGCCATACAAACGCTCCGCCCTACGGTGAATGTATATTAGATAGCGGTGCCGCTTAGGCCGCCCATTGTGACTCGCTTGTGGGCGTGCTGGCAGCATGTTCGATTGTGCGTCAAGAATTCAGCATAGCAAGTTTGTATGAAGGTCTAGTTATTAATTAGTACATAGTTCAATAGTAATATCCTCGAAAACGCTCTGGTGACAAACAAACTTTGCTGCCCTGTTTCCAATTGTCCACATGGCTGGGATAACCTATTCAAGTAAGTAAATACATTTCGAAAATGTAAAAAAAACAACGATATATTATTAGCTAACTAACTACAGTGCAGGCTAACTCAAATGAGCTGCTAAATGAGCTAACTTCACATACTGTATAGATATCTAGCTAAGTGAATGAAATATCACCATCTACCTAACTTCATATTAGCTAGCTATCTTGATGCATTTATCACTGTAAAAAAACAAACTCCAAATTAATTTGTAGGTAGCCAGCTAACAGCCATGGAGGAGGGTGATAGGATAGCAGCCCCAACTGTGAGTAGGCTATTCTGGTTAGGGCAGGTACTTTTGCGTAGTTCCTGTCTCTAGAAGTGAGGATGGAGATAATAGTAACATAATATTCAGTGCGGTGTAATTTGACTATAATGAAGTCTGTTTCTTGTGATGTTTTCTGTCCTCAGATAAAGAGGGCTATGAAAGCATGTCTACATATGAAGTGCAGTGGTTCTCAGTCCTGGTCCTGAGGACTCAAAGGGGTGCACATTGTTGTTTTTGCCTTAACACTGCGCAGCTGATTCAAACGATCAACTTATCATCAAGCTTCAAGTGGTATTTCTGTATTCATTTGTGATGCTATCCTTGATATGATCCTGTTATTGTCACATGCACATGTGCCCATGTATCTATCAATCCAATCTTATCATAATTTATTAGGGATATTATACTTTTGTAATCCACAATGACCTGGTGATGTAAAAGTCTAATTACATTGTCTTCCATATTCCTACAGATACCTTGTAACTGGAGATTTTTTCAAAATGAGTGCCTACAGTTAAGGTGTAGGGTACTGCAAGGTTGGGTGACCAGGAGGGCCATCTGGTACTGCCTCCTGGAGGAATTCAGGTGTGTGAAGACTACCTGTGTCCTGCATAACTTCATGAGGATGGACACGAGGACCAGGAGGGGATCTGCAGCTCGCTGCCATCTGCCAGAGGAGAAGTCTGCTGCTCTGCAGGATGTTTCAAGGATGGGGTCCAACAATGCAGCAAGAGGCAATCCTTGTGCGGGAGATCTTCACCTCCTACTTCTTCAAAGAGGGTGCTGTTCCCTGGCAATACCATAGACTACACGATGCACAAAGGTTCTTAAGAGTCATTCACATTGCAATAAGAATATTCTTCCATTTACTATTCTTCCATGTCAACTGCAGTTATTCAATTCCCCAGTTTCTCTCCCTTTGATTTCTACTTCTCAGGTGAGGGTGCTGTTAAGGTAAGGGTGTGATGTCTGTACAAAAACAGGCTATTTTAAATCACCCATATTGAAAGACACCCTATAACCCACACACTCGTATCAATCTGATTAATGGATTGTGTTGTGCAGTAAGCAGGCTCAGGTGTATAACTGTGGCTCCTTGCACCTCCAAAAATAGGCAAGAGGGCCAACCATGGAGAACAGTAAGACACTTCATTATTTCTATAACTACACTATATTGTTTGTTTTTCAGCAAACGTACTCTGCAGCCACTTAGTGTGGTGTGGACACCAGGTGAGGCCACACACACAGATTCCTGTTGAACACTGTCTTTAACTACCTTAATTTCTCAATAAGTCTCTCTCCTTCACTTCATCCCTCTCTCATCTTCTCCCTAAATCCTCTAGGTTATCAGCTGTGTCGGTGAACCCCTCCCTCATCTGAACTGGCTACATGGAGGGCACAGCATGATCAGAGATGAGGTCACTTAGTCAGGTCAACAGGAAGTATTATTAAAGAGATGCTTAATGTTGAAATACAGATATAGATGCAGTAGTCCCAGAGTTAATGATCCAAGGTCAGTTTTGCATTTCACCTCCTGATTATTATGACTAACAAGGTTAGAATAAAAAATTAAAACAAGGCTTAAACATGCTATCTGTCTCTAGTCTGCAGATATGTTTTGACGTGGGAGATGCCAACCCCCAGTCCCATCATTGCCACCTCACCCGCTTTTAAGATAACCTTCGGACTGTCTAGTTTCACTACTATGTAATTGTGATGAACTGAGAGAATATTTGGGTTGCACTGTGATTCATTAATCATATGCTGCCTTCCCTGCCCCTATGCCTTACCTCTTTCCCTTTCTGTCTTTTACACCTCTCACCACCTCTCTTCCTGTTTTTATAATGCACAACAGATGTGCATTGAAGTACAGATTGAACTTTTATTTATAATATGACAATTATATTTATAATGCATGTATTTATAACACTTGGATAATTAACTTCTTTCAATAAAGTGTTTCACATTCTCTGCTGGTTGAAATTAAGTCTCATTTAATTTATATCCTGTATATCAGGTCAATGCAGATGAAAGGCATTAGATATTGAGATTAACCAGTTTTAGAGTATTTACATGATGCATAGGAAGTGTAGTGTACTGTTTAAAAAAAAATATGAATTACAAATCAATCTTTAACTAGTTAAATCCTGTTTCTAGTCTTAGTTACAATGTGTAACCATTGATGTCCCAGGACCAAGATTAGTAAACACTGTTGAAGTGTATAATTGTAATACATGCATGCAGATATAGCATCTTTCAAAGATCTTTTGATACTCCTGGTATTGGATATGACTGAAAAATTCTCAGACATTCATACCTGAACTGCCCCTTTATTTGCAAAGGTAGAGTACATGATCAGTGAATATATTAAATGTACAGGCTCCAATGTGAGGATCTTATGCATGGTAATGTCTATACAACTTGCATCCTTAGCACAAAGTTATATTCTACTCAATCCATAGGCTTCATTAATATAATTCAGACTGTTTTGAAGTTGATACAACTGGCTATGATAGCTGAGATTCATAGCTAGGTTCTGAACTAATTTGTATACCAAACGTTTGGGTCCATACACAGATGGGGCTAGATAGCTAGCTACACATCCATACAGGTATTTTTTATCCTCCACTGCACAATAAGCAAAGAACATAGCTAGCTAGTTACGTTATTCATCTCTCTGCATTGCATGGCAAATATCAGCAAGGGAAGCGTACAAAAGTGTACATTCAATTTGCAGTAAATGCTTTAGCTAGCTAGATTCTTTACACCCACTGTTTCACAAGACGACAGCCTGATTTGCTGGTTGTTTCAGGAGTCCCTAAAACATGAAACAACCAGACTTACAATTTCATACTCATGTCACAACACCCATAAAGCTAGCTGGCTAATGTTAGCTAGTCAGCTAGCTTGCTAAATCGCTATTTTCGTAAATGAACTTTATGATATAATCGTTTGTCTCTACATTAACTAACATATTCCTGTCAACATTTTGTTGCATGATTCGTTATCTCGTTATAATCACTTACATTTGCTTCCAACCAAGTATTTTTGTCAGCCATCTTTGCAGAAGAAAGTCTCCAGCCTTGGATCGCATAGCGTCAAATTCGTCATGGGAACCACTCGATATGATTGGACATCCCCCAGCGGTCGCTGCATAAAGTTGGGAAAAGTTTATCATTGTCACCGCCTCCCACGCCACATCCGCACCGCCCAAACTTTGCGGAGGTTGCATTGCTTCGCAGTAAAACTGTGTAATAGTGTAAAAACAACACAGCATGTCACTTTAGATTAGAACTCGTGCATTCATTACACTGCAATCATATCAGGGAATGTACATGTACATTTGAAGTTTTGGATGTTTTTCTGTTCAATCTATGGCGCTAGTATTCCACTAGATGGCGGGAAAAAACAACACAATTTGAGGGTTTTATGCATGGTGTGAAACAGCCAAACTCCCTGGCCTTTTCATTGTAGCTATATAGATAGATACGTTGATTTAATTGGTAATCATAATATGTTAATTCATTAAAATAATGTTTTGTGACTATTTCGTTATCTCAGAGAGAGAAAAAAATACAACCAACAAACTAATTGGGCAGGTTGCCTAGCGGTTAAGTGCATTGGACAGGTAACCAAATGGTTGCTAGTTTAAATCCCCAAAATGACTATTTAAAAAAATCATGTTCCTGTTCCCTTGAACACGGCACTTAACCCTAAATGTTCCTTTCAATCTCGCTGGATTAGAGTGTCTGCTAAATTATAAAAAAAATATAGTGGAAGGAAGCGACATCAGGTTTGACACTGGGTTTGACCAGTGGTGTAAAAATACTTTAAATGACTACTTAAGTTGTTTTTTGGGGTATCTGTACATTACATCACTATTTATATTTTTAACAACTTTTACTATTACTTCACTACATTCCTAAAGAAAATGATGTAATTTTTACTCCCTCGCACATATCAAGAGAACATCCCTGGTCATCCCTACTGTTTCTGATCTGGCTGACTAACTAAACACAAATGCTTCATTTGTAAATTATGTCTGAGTGTTGCTCCTGGCAGCTGTAATAAATATATATATATTTTTAAGAACATATTTGTGCAGTCTGGTTTGCTTTTAATAAGGAATTTGAAATGATTTATACTTTTACTTTTGATGCTTAAGTATATTTTAGCAATTACATTTTCTTTTGATACTTTCACTTGAGTCATTTTCTATACTTTTACTCAAGTATGACAATTGAGTACTTTTCCAACACTGGGTTTCACAAATATCTGTTGTTCCAGTGATGATTTGCAGTTACTGTCTTCCAGTGAGAAACGGGGGAAGTAGCCCTGTGCACTGTGTCTGTGTAACCCTACCCTCATATTAATAGGTATCAAATCCTATTAGGAATATTTATTTCCTTGCCTGGTGTTGAACGCACAACTTGATTTTCCCAGAGCATTCCAGAGGATGTTAAACTAACAGTGGATGGAGGCCTTTCTGGGGAGTGTAAAGTAGCAAGTCAACATGGACCAGAATGGCACTCTGTTTTTTTTCACATTTCGTATGTAAACGTCCTCATTGAAATAGATTTTGCAAACACTACACAAAAAGTATAGAAACCATTTTTATTACAAAAATATTATTGTACAGTACTAAATTTACATGAGCACCAGAGTGAGTTTGCATCATGCAATGTTTCAGAGTAATTGCACAAGATTAACGTGACAATTTTAAAACACTTGGGTACTAGATTTATGGCTACTTGAGAGTAGGGTGAATGACTCTTTATTAAATTATCTTTGTAATGGTTGCCATGTTTTTCAACAAATAAAAAAGTGAAAATATATAAAGATATGGTCAGGTTCTTAATAAAATATGAGACAACTAGGCCAGTAGAATCTGTAATTCAACTTAACAATACAATCAACACTTGTCATATTTTTGTCTAAATCCAATCTGGAATAAGAATATAAGCAGAAGAGAAGACACTTTTATCCAAAGCAACTTACAGTCATGCGTGCATACATTTTTACATATGGGTAGTCCCGAGAATCAAACCCATTGACGTTACAAGTGTCATGTTCTACCAACTGAGCTACAGAAGAATAATGTAGGTTACAAATAAATATAGAACAATAAAATAAAAACACAGCTAAATAGCTTTTTTGTGAGTTTTTAAACCATTAGACAAAAGGTACAGTACAATACTTGTCCTACCTTATACAACAATATACCTCACAAGAATTGTAAGTAATATACACATCTATAGCGCTGCAAAAGAACTTGGCATCTGACAGACACTGTACAGAGTAAATAATAGTATTTTTCAGGCACAGTTGGATACATATTATACAATATCTGAATAAAAAAAATACTTTTTTTCACCTCATCCATTCATCCATCCATCTAATTTCCCTGATGAGTTGTACTTTCCTACATGAAACACACACATTTACAAAACCTCTTTAAAAAAAAATTATACCACCTATTTCAAAACAGAGGACACCACAGTTTGTGTTACTATTAGGAGAATATAAAAGCTCGAAAACACATTGTAAACATCTTGGCTAGATTTTGATTTGTCACAGTTACATTTTAAATTTTCTTTAAAAGCTTATAAATCTTGAATTTTCCAATTTAGACAAGCTTAAAAGTTCATCATATTACTTTATGCTTTGAAAGTTTGGACACAGGTACATGTTTAGATGAGTGTTATTTTTTATTTTTTTTATAGGGTTGGGGTCAATTCTATTAGAAACACTAATTTGTGTAAATTGGATGTCCTTTACCTAAATTGAACCTAACCCTGACACTTCTCCCATTAACTAATTAATGATTTCTCCAGGGCTACGTGCATCCAAACACACATCTAAATATTTATGTTTGAGTGCCCTGCATTTTGTTGTTTATATAGACATTCTATCATTTGTCCATTCCTTTCCATCCTTTAAAATACAATTCGCGTTTAATCTTAGTTGTCTGATATTAAAAAAACATAAATTACTCAATAGCAAACATGGGAGGGTTTCCCTGCCCTGAGACATCTCAATGAAGCGGTATTAGCTGGCAGCTTAGTAACATTTGTCCATGCCTATCCCAGGATCCAACCTGGTAGGGCTTCTGCCACCAAATGGTGTGTTAACACTGCTTATCATGGGAGGTGTAGTTCATATGAACTACAAGCCTTTCCTTGGTTCCATCTACCAGGCTCATTGTCCCTTGCTCATAGTCCATTGTTGGGTCAGAATAGCAGCAGTGGCTAGGAGACAAGGCCGTAGGTATGGGGTGGGATGAGAAGGGGCTGGTTAGCACTGGTAGTGGAAGTGCTGGTGTTGATGGACCTTACCATCCACATGGGCATGTGTGTGTGTGTGCGTGTGCATGTCTGTGTAAACCTTGGAGTAGATCTTAGGGGGCCCACTGAGGCCGGGGGTTCCCAGGCCCACCAGTCTCTGGCTGGGGTAGTCAGGGCTAGTCAGGGCACTACAGGGGGTGGTGGTGCTGGGCTCTTTGTCCGAGATGTGGTGGTCTCTGTGGACTACAGGTATGTGCCGGGGAGCCAGGGTGTTGTGGAGCCGACGGCTGTGGCACAGCCAGAGTACGATAGTGCCTACGATGAGGAGGGCTGCTGCAGGGATGCCGATGATCAGAGGCCAGGGCAGGCCGGAGCTCAGGTGGGGAGGCGTCACTGTGTTCTCCACCTGAGGGTCTAGACAGAGAGACAAATCACAGTGATATGAGAGACAGCTCTACAGATGTAAGTCTCCATCCCATCCCGTGAATGGCTGTACTCACCTGGCAGCACAGTAAGATAAGCACTGCGAAAGCTGTAGCCCATAGTGTTGGCTCCCAGGCAGATGTACATGCCAGCATCCTCATCGCGGGCCTTGACAATAGCCAACTTGTTGAGGTAGGAGCCGTCAGGCCGGGACCACACATCCCCTGTGGGAAGAACCACAAAATGCTGCCCGCCGACCTCCAGGGTGGAGTTATAGCGGTCCTGTGTGCCTGGGTCCACCCTCTTCAGCCACTGGACCACGGGCTTCACGTCACTGTGGACCTTACACTGGAAGGAGGCGGTGCCACCATACTCCACGGTGGTGTTGACCGGGTGTGTGCCGGTCAGAACAGGCTTGCAATGCGAGCGCTCTGTAGGGAGAAGGACAGGAGTTTATAAGCATGTGAATCATAATGACAATAACACAATTAATTTGGCAACATATGGGAGGTCTGGGTATAAATGAAATTGGAGTGTGATAGAGGAAACTGAAAATTATTTGTTGTGGTGTCGGTGGTGTTACCGATGACATCCAGCTTGTAGGTGGCATTGATGTGCCCTGCTGGGTTAGAGACGTGGCAAGTGTACTTGGCACTGTCCTGGGGCTGCAGGTTCTTCAGGGTGAGGGTCCACTGCGGGCGCTTGCCCTGGCGCGGGGGTGGCAGAGGGGTCTGGTCTTTCCACCAGGTAAAGACAGGGGGAGGGGTGCCCGTGGCCTGGCACTTGAGCCTCACCGAGCTGCCCACCGGCTTGTACAGCACCCGCCTTCGCATCTTAGTGGGCTGGCTGAACCGAGGCTTTACTGCAGAGATAATACATCATGGAGGTTAGGTAACACAGATGTCAACAGCATTTAGATGACAACGTGTACGAGTCTTATAATGTAGTGAAGTGAAGCAGTGTGCTGCTCACCCCAGGGCTCTCCTGTAGGGTCAGGCTGGGTGAGCTCAGCGTTGGGTTCCAATACAGCAGGTGGAGCGTCAGTCTGAGTCGCTGCAGTGTCATCTGAAAAACACAAAAGTCATTGACTGAGGGTTATTCCTCTGTCACTCACACACACACACCCATGCAGGGAGTATGAAGATTGTTTCATAGCGACCCGACCCGTTTCATTTTCACCCAACTTTTCACCTAAATCCAATGAAATGGTGACATTTTTTGTTGATTTCACATTGAAGTCAACCAAACGTAAATCCAAACTAGACGTTGAACTGATGTCTGTGCCCAGTGAGAAGTCTGAATAAATCTGATCGTAGGACTGTGAAAGACGATGCATTAATCTAGTATCTAAAAAAAACACCAAAGCAAAAAAGTTAGGGTTTATGTAGTCTTTCAAAAAACAGAATATTGCAGAAAGATGATGTACTCTCACGCTACAGAGCAAAGAAAGGCAATATAAAACCAATGGGTTCAAGAAAAGGGAGTTCTCCTACCCCCTGCCATTACCACAAAGTATCGTTTAGATATTGCCACATAAATCTAGCGGTCAGTTATCGTTTCAGTGATGTGAGGTATTTCACCCAAGATCCAAGTCTTAACGTCTGAAAATGGCGTCATGTAAATGGCACGGGGGTCTAGGGATGAGTGCAAACTGCTGAAGGATCTCTCAGATTTATTTGCCTTACTTTGAGCTCCAACAAGGACCCCTCTGTGTGACGCAGGATGAATGATTCTGCTTGGAGATCAGTGGACTGTGAGGTGTGTAAAATGACTGCGTGTTTGGCTTTCAGAGCGTATGAAGTTTTACAACTCTATGGGAACGATAAGCAGGCAAAGCGCTGGTATTATTCTAACTGGCTCTGTGAGGCAGGGGTGAGCAAACAGTGCCATA
The DNA here is from genome assembly GCF_057628025.1 of Oncorhynchus mykiss. Lineage (NCBI taxonomy): Eukaryota > Metazoa > Chordata > Actinopteri > Salmoniformes > Salmonidae > Oncorhynchus > Oncorhynchus mykiss. The sequence continues at coordinate 3,787,272 of NC_143035.1, read as the reverse complement.
TTATTGTTGCTTCTCTCAAGTTTCCACACTGTTTTAAACAAGACGGCGTGTTGACTTAACCCTGAGCTGGAAACCAATTAGCTGCCTTTAACCTAAACTGTGCAGGCAGGTCAGCAGGCAGTCAGACAGGCAGGCAAACAGGCAGACGGACAAGGCTGAAAGAAAGTGCTGCTTTGTTTGGGCCCGACCCACAGGAATGCACAGAGAACCTATTCTAACCCTGAGTCCACTGCTGACTGAGCTCACACACACACACACACACACACACACACACACACACACACACACACACACACACACACACACACACACACACACACACACACACACACACACACAGTACCAGTCAACATTTTGGACACATACTCATTCAAGGGTTTTTCTTTATTTTTACTATTTTCTACATTGTAGAATAATAGTGAAGATATCAAAACTATGAAATAACACATATGGAAACATGTAGTAACCAAAAAAGTGTTCTTCAAAGTAGCCACCCTTGATGACAGCTTTGCACACTCTTGGCATTCTTTCAACCAGCTTCACCTGGAATGCTTTCCCAACAGTCTTGAAGGAGTTCCCACATATGCTGAGCCCTTGTTGGCTGCTTTTCCTTCACTCTGCGGTCCAACTCATCCCAAACCATCTCAATTAGGTTGAGGTCAGGTGATTGTGGAGGCCAGGTCATCTGATGCAGCACTCAATCACCCTCCTTCTTGGTCAAATAACCCTTACACAGCCTGGAGGTGGTTTTGGGTCATTGTCCTGTTGAAAAACAAATGACAGTACCACTAAGTGCAAACCAGATGGGATTGCGTATCTCTGAGAATGCTGTGGTAGTCATGCTGGTTAAGTGTGCCTTGAATTCTAGAGTTCCTCTGTGGAGATGAGAGAACCTGCCAGAAGGACAATCATCCCTGCAGCACTCCACCAATCAGGCCTTTATGGTAGAGTGGCCAGACGGAAGCCACTCCTCAGTAAAAGGCACACGACAGACCACTTGGAGTTTGCCAAAAGGCACCTAAAGGACTCGCAGACAATAAGAAACAAGATTCTCTGGTCTGTGTACTAAGCTGATTGTCCACAATGTCTGCTCTGCCTAGCCGTGTCTTATGCCAACATCACTGTTGCCTGATGGAACCTCAGGTCACCAGGTATGAACGGTCAAAGTCATGTGTGTGTGCGCTTGTGTGTGTGCACTTATGTGCGTGTGGATACTGTTCTTTGTCCTGATTTAATCCTGGTGTTCTGGTCCAGGGGGCCATACGACAGCCAGAGGGCCGCGCCCTGCTTAACACTGCGTAGTGAGGTACAGGAGAGCCCAAAGCCAGCACCAAGTGTTTTTTGCTAGCCCCCATTGTTGCTATTGGCCCAGGGTTCTGGGAGAGTAAGCCTGGGTGTAGCAACGGTTCCACTGGCACGGGAGAGGTGGCTATTCAGCAACACCGAGGTGGAATTAGGGGGGCATTATCTTGTCGAAAGAGGTCTTAGCTAGGGCTCATATCTTTACTCTCTGTGTGCTGATGTTCTCTCGAAACAGGTGCAGAGGGACAGAACAGAGGTTTTCCCTTATGCAGCATTATTAGGAGAACATTGGACCATTTCCTATGTATTGGATATGACATTTTTCAGATACTCTATTTATACATTAAATACACATGATGCAATCTGTGACCGGTTTAAATTATTGGTTGGAAAAAGTGACTGGTTGATAAAGATTACCCAGTTCAAGAAAGTACGTCATACTTTCAGGCAGCGGTCAGTGGAATGGCCTGATGTGATGACTGAGGTAAAGCACGGCTTTACCTTACGGCTGGGCAGACTGTGCCAGCTCTGGCTCCTGTGTGTAGTGGAGCAGTGGAATGGAAAGTGGTGCTGGACTGGTGTAGCGCTAGGCTGAAGGACAGGGGACCCCTTTTCCTCTGCTCCAGTCCAGGCCCACAGAAACACACACAGAGGGGCAGTGAGGGAGGGTGGAGGTGGAAACGGCGGGTCTGGGCGAGAGAGAGGGCGAAGGAGGGCAGCCCAAGTCCCAGTCCCTGAAGCTCCTCATGTGGAAGGAGTGTTTATAAGGTCACATATTATTCTTTCCTACTGGGAGAACTTTAAAGGGTCACCCCTCAAAAAGGCCCATTCTTCATTCCTACCGGGTACCCGTGTTCAAACATACGTGCCACTGTGTCTCATGAAGCACTCTCCATCTGAACATGGGCCCATATCGAATGCAAAACAAACATGGTTTCACAGTGATTTTCATTAGTGACGGCACAGCTGACGTTTGAAGATAACGGAACAGTTGGTCGTTCAATTTATCTTAGAAATTGAAAGAATAGAGTATTAAGTGGCAGTTCCATTCCACACACCATGGTGGTGGTGAACTATTACCAGAACAATAATGTTAATGAAGAGAAAATGATATAAGATTTAAGCAGTGATATGGACCCGAATGACATATACATTAGTTCAACTTGAGCAAAGCAATTCACAGACTAGAAAATAGTCATAGAACTTGTCAAGAACATTAAAAGCAGTTCAGAAGTTCAGAAGATTTGAGGTTCAGATTTGAATTATAACAAAGGTCATTGTTCGATGTACAGGGCATTCGGAAAGTATTCAGACCCCTTGACTTTTTCCACATTTTGTGACGTTACAGCCTTATTTCAAAATTGATCGAAATAAAAATGTTCCTCATCAATCTACACACAATACCACAATAGAATGACAAAGCAAAAAATGGTTTATAGAAATTCGAGCAAATTAATTAAACATAAAAAACATACCTTATTTACATAAGCATTCAGACCCTTTGCTAAGAGACTCAAAATTGAGCTCAAGTGCATCCTGTTTCCCATGGTCATCCTTGAGATGTTACTACAACTTGATTGAAGTCCACCTGTGGTACATTCAATTGATTGGACATGATTTGAAAAGGCACACACCTGTCTACATAAGGTCCCACAGTTGACGGCACATGTCAGAGCAAATACCAAGCCATGAGGTTGGGTCAGTCTGTTATATTTCGTCTGTCTTATCCGGTGTCCTATTTAATTTTAATTCTCTCTCTCTCTCTCTCTCTCTCTCTCTCTCTCTCTCTCTCTCTCTCTCTCTCTCTCTCTCTCTCTCTCTCTCTCTCTCTCTCTCTCTCTCTCTCTCTCTCTCTCTCTCTCTCTCTCTCTCTCTCTCTCTCTCTCTCTCTCTCTCTCTCTCTCTCTCTCTCTCTCTCTCTCTCTCTCTCTCTCTCTCTCTCTCTCTCTCTCTCTCTCTCTCTCTCTCTCTCTCTCTCTCTCTCTCTCTCTCTCTCTCTCTCTCTCTCTCTCTCTCTCTCTCTCTCTCTCTCTCTCTCTCTCTCTCTCTCTCTCTCTCTCTCTCTCTCTCTCTCTCTCTCTCTCTCTCTCTCTCTCTCTCTCTCTCTCTCTCTCTCTCTCTCTCTCTCTCTCTCTCTCTCTCTCTCTCTCTTAAGACCATGCCTCAGGAATACCTGACTGCTTGTTGTCACCTATGAACATTTGAACATCTGACCATGTTCTGTTATAATCTCCACTCGGCACAGCCAGAAAAGGACTGGCCACCCCTGGCCTTCTAGGGAGTTTTTCCTAGCCACAGTGCTTCTACACCTGCATTGCTTGCTGTTTGGGATTTTAGGCTGGGTTTCTATACAGCACTTTGTGACATCAGCTGATATAAGAAGGGCTTTATAAATAAATCTGATTGAGGTTGATGGAATTGTCCGTAGAGCTCCAACACAGGATTGTGTTGAGGCACAGATCTAGGGAAGTGTACCAAAAAATATCTGCAGCATTGAAGGTCCTCAAAAACACAGTGGACTCCATCCTTCTTAAATGGAAGAAGTTTGGAACCACCAAGACTCTTCCTAGAGCTGGCCACCTGGCAAAACTGAGCAATTGGGGGAGAAGGGCCTTGGTCAGGGAGGTGACCAAGAACCCGATGGTCACTCTGACAGAGCTCTAGAGTTCCTCTGTGGAGATGGGAGAACCTTCCAGAAGGACAACCCTCTCTGCAGCACTCCACCAACCAGGCCTTTATGGTGGAGTGGCCAGATAAAAGCCACTCCGCAGTAAAAAAGCACATGACAGCCTGCTTGAAGTTTGCCAAAAGGCATCTAAAGACTCTCAGACCATGACAAACAAGATTCTCTGGTCTGATGAAACCAAGATTGAACTCTTTGGCCTGAAGGCCAAGCGTCACGTGTGGAGGAAACCTGGCACCATCCTTACTGTGAAGCATGGTGGTGGCAGCATCATGCTGTGGGGATGTTTTTCAGAGGCAGGGACTGGGAGAATAGTCAGGATCGAGGGAAAGATGTACAGAGCAAAGTACAGAGAGATCCTTGATGAGATCCTCCCTGCTTTATAGCACTCAGGACCTCAGACTGGGGTGAAGGTTCAACTTCCAACAGGACAACGACACTAAGCACACGGCCAAGACAACGCCGGAGTGGATTTGGGACAAGTCTCTGAATGTCCTGTAGTGGCCCACCCAGAGCCCGGACTTGAACCCGATCGAACATCTCTAGAGAGACCTGAAAATAGCTGTACAGCGACGCTCCCCATCCAACCTGACAGAGCTTGAGAGGATCTGCAGAGAAGAATGGGAGAAATTCCCCAAAGACAGGTGTGCCAAGCTTGTAGCGTCATACCCAAGAAGACTTGAGGCTGTAATCAAAGGTGCTTCAACAAAGTACTGAGTAAAGGGTCTGAATATTTCACATTTACATTTTTTATAAATTGGCAAACATTTCTAAAACCTGTTTTTGCTTGGTCATTTATGGGGTATTCTGCGTAGACTTATGAGGAGAAAACAACAACAATTGAATCCATTTTAGAAAAAGGCTGTAACAAAATGTGGAAAAGGTAAGAGGTCTGAATACTCTCAAGTTCATCAATTATCAAGACTCAATTACAAATCTCATTGAACCATGTTTCTTTCAATGTGAAATTGACACACAGTATTTAGGTGCCGATACCTATTTCCAGCAGGACACATCTGACTGAGTGTCTGTTCTGGCTCACGTCAATTGAAACCAGAGAGTTAGAGAGGCAGGCAGGACGGCAGTCAGGCAAATTAGAAAGCGTCGTCAGCGTCCCTCCACACAGCATGAGAGGAAAGGCTAATTAGAAGTCTCCTGGTATCTTTTATAGAGCTATAAGCGTATTGCAGCAGCAGGCGCATGGCGACTCCATAGGAAATTACCCACCTAATGTGCCTTTTCTTTTCTTCTCTGTTGTGCCTGGCTGAGGGGCGAGGTGGGGCATGGAGGGGGAGAAGGGGCGGGCCCCGGTGCATCCTGCCTGTTAAGGTCCCAGCCCAGGCCCCCAGTGAGTCAACCACCATGAAAATCTGGATGAAAGCTGCTTTAATGTGGCGACCCCGTCAAGGTGGCTAATTTGCATCCTTCCAGTTTAATTAAACCCTTGGATCAAACCCTTGGATCTAACAGTAGAGAAGCAGAGGCTGGCAGGGTTCTGTTGGGTCATGGAGGGCCTAGCTAGCCACCCAGGGCCTGGGGTGTGTGGGGGAGGCTTAAGGGCCACTGGTTAGAGATTGGGGGACAGGGGTCTCAAAGTGAGGGGTTATATTGGAGTAATGTTGACTTTAAGCTGAAACGCTACACTTGTAATTATTATGGATCTGGACAGCATCTGTTCTGAGCTGTTCTCACTAACATTAAATGAAAACAGATAAGAGTGTAAGGGTGTCTTTGGTACAGAGAGCATATTTATGGTCGCACAATGATAAGTGCACCATATTACGTATTGTACTGGATCTAAAAAAAAAGAAGTAACTTTTACATTATCGTGCAGTTATCAATTAAATGGTCCGACGGTAAAGTGGACATACTCGGCATTCATATTCTGAAAGAAAGAAATGATCTCACTACAATACATTTTAATAGAAAGTTAGCCAAATAAAATAAGATTGTGCTACCATACACTTAACGACTTGTTTTTTTTAATTATATGAGCAAAAAATATTCCACTTTATTTGGAAAGGCAAGGCAAACAAAATTAAATTAGCCTGTTTATATGATGAATATGAATTTGGAGGGCAGAAATGATTAAATATTAAAGCATTGGACCTCTCACTAAAGGCTTCAATCATACAAAAAAATATACTTAAATCCGAACTGGTTCTCCAGTAGATTAGTAAAAATGGCTCACCCAGGGGTAAAAAAATTGCCCTTTTCCCTTCATTCAGATTACAACCTCTCACTTTCGGTTACTTGAAAATGAAATCATCTCCAAAACATCGCCATTTTTAAAACAATAGAAAGCTGGTTGCAATTTCAATTTAATCCACCAGAAAAGACAGAACAAATATTTCAACAAATATTATGCGTTACCGCAAAGATAGAGGAGGCAAGTGGAAAGAGGCTCTGCATTAAAGACCAAAATTGGCTAAAGAAAATTGTGATAAATAAAAAAGTATACCAGTTTCATTTAAGGACTCAAATAATGACAGCTGCACAGTGCAGGTTGCAAAATAGTTGGGAGGAGATTTTCGATGTACCGATTAGAGGTCGACCGATTAATCGGAATGGCCGATTAATTAGGCCAGATTTCAAGTTTTCATAACAATCGGAAATCGGTATTTTTGGACACCGATTTGGCCGATAATTTTTTTTTTTACACCTTTATTTAATCTTTGTTTAACTAGGCAAGTCAGTTAAGAACACATTCTTGTTTTCAATGACGGCCTAGGAACGGTGGGTTAACTGCCTCGCTCAGGGGCAGAATGACAGATTTTTACCTTGTCAGCTCGGGGGATTCAACCTTACAGTTAACTAGTGCAACGCTCTAACCACCTGCCTCTCATTGCACTCCACGAGGAGACTGCCTGTTACACGAATGCAGTAAGCCAAGGTAAGTTGCTAGCTAACATTAAACTTATAGGCCTCTTGGGTGGCGCAGTGGTTACTGCAGGGTATATAACAAAGTATTGAGATAAACTATTGTTATTGACCAAATACTTATTTTCCACCATAATTTGCAAATAAATTCATAAAAAATTCTACAATGTGATTTTCTGGAATTTTTTTTCTAATTTTATCTGTCATAGTTGAAGTGTACCAATGATGAAAATTACAGGCCTCTCTCATCTTTTTAAGTGGGAGAACTTGCACAATTGGTGGCTGACTAAATACTTTTTTGCCCCACTGTAGAGTGATTTGATAAATCATAGTCAATCGATCAATAATCTAATAATACACCAAGCAAAGTTATTTATCTTTAATTTACAAGCTGTAGGAGCTATGAGAATAGAAAGGTTCAGAATTTTTCAGTGGGAAAATGTATGCCAGCTAGAAATTAAAACTGGGTGGTCTTCAGAGATAGATTGGAGGGAATCTGAATACTGGGACAAAAACAAATAAAAATATAACATGCTGTCTGTGAAATGTATGTAGTAGCCTAATTATTGTTTGATCACTCCAATAAGGGGAGTTTTAAAAAAAACGTTATTTAACTAGGCAAGTCAGTTAAGAACAAATTCTTATTTAGGAACAGTGGGTTAACTGCCTTGTTCAGGGGCAGAATGACATATTTTCCTTGTTAGCTCAGGGATTTGATCTTGCAACCTTTTGGTTACTAGTCCAATGCTCTAGGCTACCTGCCACCCTGGGTTAGTAGGGTTAGTGGACAATAATAAAGAAGGAAAATATATTTTTAAAATATATATATATTTCAAATATTATATATGAGAGATTGGAAATTATGCAGACAATTACATTGATAGAAGCCACAATCTGCAATATTAAAGCTGATATTTTTAAATGATTGCACAATGAAAATTCATTGTATTGCAAATTGCAATTAACATGTGGTATTGTTTTGACCAATACTAATGTTAACCTTGACCATGAACCCTTCTGGCTCTCAGCCAAACCCTCTCCTAGCCTTACTATTAACCTTTAACGTATTTACATACTTAACCTAAACCTCACCCACATCCTGGCACTATCTTTAACCCTAACCTCCCTATAGCATTTGCCCTTGCCCTAGGTCTCAAAGTCTAGACAGAACTGACTCCCTTACTGCTTGTCCTGCTACCCACACTTATTTACAACGGAGAACTCTTTCTCTGTCTCTCTCTTTGTTCAGCTTAATTTCATATGAGACCGAATGGTTTCAATTTCATCAAACATCCTTTAATCTTTCCCCCTTTCCCCCCAACACAGGCCTTTCTTCCACTACTCACAAGCATGGATTCATTTGTGTCCATATGTGTTTGTGCTTTGAACTTGCCTCAACTTCCCTACAATGAATGAGGAAAAAAACAAACATGTTCTAGGAGGCCCGGGTGGGTCGGGTTGTCGTGGGGTTCGGTGTTACACGAGCAGTAATCACAATTAGAAATTAGATCATTGTCACGTCGGTGGAAACATGATCAAAGGGGCGACTCAATCCCTCACACGCATATTTCACTGTTCGGATGAGTTAATGTAACGCCTCCAGTTTCAACTGTATCACTGAAACCACTACTCACTGTCAAGAGCTTTTTATCTCTCAACATGTTAACAACTCACAAATCTTACCTCACCGATAGTTCACGGGCTGTTAAGAGAGAGAAGAAACAGGGAGCTGCCTGGAAAAATACATGTAAATCATTCTCGCTCCAAATATTGCCTGGCTTGGAAAGAACAGAGAGGGAAAAGAGAGAAAAGACGTGGATTTAAAAGCCAACGGATAGGGGTTTGTGGTGGTAATTGTTGAGTCACTCTATTTCCAGGAGTATGGTCAGTTAGGTGGAGGGAGGAAACTGGTGGAGGGTGTGTTCAGTTTTAACCACACAGAGTAATTTATTAACACTGGTGGCTGTGACTCCTGGCAACTAACCCCCCCACCCCTTTTTCCTTTAACATGGCACAACCCAAAGTGTGCCTGCATTTCTGACAAACTCCACTGAGGCCGCAGCAGGCTGAACCCCCCGCCCCAGCCTGGCTGCCCCCCCTGCTGTCCGTCCGTCTCGTACAGAATTCTAGAGCTGGGCCTGCCAGTATAATTTCGATACAATTATCCATTTAGGTGAGGGAGGCGTGGGCTAAACTGCAACACATGTACCTCACCGCCTGCAAACAAAGAACAAAAGGTCTGGGGCTGGAGCTGCTCCACCAGGCCCTCTAGAAAACCTTCAGCCCTAACTCACTGACCGACTGTCAGACCGCACTCGCCTCCCGTCTGACCAGAATCCACAGTCTCATAGCCATAGAATAGAATGCCTCTCTCTCTCCTACCATGTGTGGTTGTTTAGAGTCAACATTTACACAGGGCATATATAGAACAGCAAGGTCATGCAAGCCAAATAGACTAATCTGCCTAGTATCGAACTATACATGACTGTTCTTCCATTTCTGTTTCAGTGGGTCTGGTAGACTTCCGTTGCCTCTTGTATTGGTATGGTACGTGACCCAGAACTGGGGCAACAACTGTTACTGACTCCATCCCTTATTTACAACTGTCGAGGGAGAGCTTCAGTCCTTTCCTGCAGAATGCCCAAGCGAGGCACTAGTGCTGAGCATTAACAATGTTGGCTGCGTGAGGCCTGGCCCTAAAACAACAGGGTTTCACAGCAGGGGACTGTATTCCTGCAGACAAAGGGACCACCAAGGCTACAGCCAGGGGTGCAGCCAGTGGTAGGCTACAGCTAGGAATAGGGGTACAGCCAGGGATAGGGGTACAGCCAGCCAGGCCCTGGGGGAGATGGAGGGGCTATGGGGCCTGGGTGCTGTGAGTGGGACACTGGAGACTAGGGAGGGAAATAGAGTGATGAAGGATTTGTCCCCCTGCCGGACAGGATATCCAGAGTGAGTGGTGGGAAGGTCACAAGAGGTCAGGGTCAAGCTTTACCTCTCCTGAACTCTGACAGCTTCCAAATGTTTCAAACATCCCCTGACAAAATAACACTTTTACTACCATGGAGGTAAAGAGGGAGACATTGTAAATCCTTGTTTTTGCAAAGGAGCAGCACATTACACAGCAGCAACAACCCAGCAGTACTTACCCAGCAGTGTGAGATTGGACCTGTGTTTATGATGTCATTAAAACATATCATGCAGCTGCAAAAATGCAAGTCAAGAGCACAACTAATACCTATGGGGTAATTTCCTGCTGCCACTATTGTGGGAAAAACATGTTTCTATTTACACTTGTGTGCAGAAAGGCACAAAGAAAAAGTACTTCAGTGAGAACTGTGGTCTATGTGTTAAAAAATAGTTTTAAAATTACTGTTACCTCACTCGGGTTTACAGCCAAATTACCACACCGAGGCATCAAGAGCCAAGAACAGAATATCAGCTACAGGGATAAAATTACATTTTTATGACAAGTATGCTCTACTCAGTGTGTTGCAGGATTGCAGCAGTCATTAAAAAAAAAGGATCGGAACTTGAGGTTAGACTTGCCTCTCTGCCCGTGCTTGCTATGAGGAGGAGTTGATAAGATTGGAGACATGTTGACAACAAGTGCTATTGAATGTCACCAAATACACTATATACAAATGTATGAAGACATCCCTTCAAATTAGTGGATTCGGCTATTTCAGCCACACCCGTTGCTGATAGGTGCATAGAATTGAGCACACAGCCATTCAATCTCCATAGACAAACATTGGCAATAGAATGGCCTTACTGAAGAGCTCAGTGACTTTCAACATGGCACTGTCATAGGTTTCCAACAAGTCAGTTCATAAAATTTCTGCCCAGCTAGAGCTGCCCTGGTCAACTGTAAGTGACATTATTGTGAAGTGACAACGTCTAGGAGCAACAACGGCTCAGCCGCAAACTGCCTCTGGAAGCAACGTCAGCACAATAACTGCTTGTCGGGAGCTTCATTAAATGGGTTTCCAAGGCTGAGCAGCTGCACACAAGCCTAAGATCACCACGTCAGCTGGAGTGGTGTAAAGCTAGCCGCCATTGGACTCTGGAGCAGTGGAAATAATGGTCTGGGGCTGTTTTTCATGGTTCAGGCTAGGGCCCTTAGTTCCAGTGAAGGGAAATCTTAATGCTACAGCATACAATAACATTCTAGACGATTCTGTGCTTCCATCTTTGTGGCAACAGTTTGGGGAAGGACCTTTCCTGTTTCAGCAGAACAATGATCCCCATGCACAAAGCGAGGTCCATACAGAAATGGTTTGTCGAGATTGGTGGAAGAACTTGACTGGCCTGCACAGAGCCCTAACCTCAACCATAAGACTCCTGAACAGGTGTCCCGCCACCAGCCAACCCCCTCTTTTACACTGCTGCTACTCCCTGTTTATCGTCTATGCATAGCCACTTTAACTATACCTACATGTACATTTTACCCCAATTAGCCCGACTAACCGGTGCCCCCGCACATTGACTCTGTACCACCTGTATATAGCCTCGCTACTGTTATTTTCACTGTCATTTCACATGTATTTCTTTACTTATCTATTGTTTACCTAACGCCTACTTTTTACTTAACAATTGCAATGTTGGTTAGTGTTTGTAAGTAAGCATTTCACTGTAAGGTCTACCTACACTTGTTGTATTTGGGGCACGTGACAAACTTTGATTTGAACCCCATCAAACACCTTTGGGATGAATTGGAACGCCGACAGTGAGCCAGGCCTAATCGCCCAACATCAGTGCCCGACCTCAGTAATGCTCGTGGCTAAATGGAAGCAAGTCCCCACAGCAACATCTAGTGGAAAGCCTTCCTAGAAGAGTGGAGGCTGTTAAAGCAGCAAAGGGGGAACCAACTCCATATAATTGCCCATGATTTTTTACTTTTGGTCAAGTCAAACATGAGTTGGCTTAGAGGTGTGTCTTGATGTGGTTGTTTCTTGGGTGTGCCCTTGTCACCACCAAGACACACCTATCTGTCAGAACCTTGCCTACAGCCATTTCCCCTTCTTCGATGAGGTTTAACAGCGGTTGGCATCCAATAAATGTTGCATTGCTGCCACCAACTATACTGAAATAGAACTCCCTTATGCCTTGCTTGAAAAAGTTAATCAACAAATACCCTACCATCTAACCCTACACTCATTAAAAACCCACCACCCTACTCCACTATTTAAACCTATCTAGTCCTACCTCAGGCCAACAGTCTGAAAGGACGGGGCACCACCACTCAACACACCCTGTAAGTCTTCTGATGTCAAATCTTGTACACCCAAATATTTCTCTGCAGTTGCCACCACTACCTCTATTTTCTGCAACTTAAGTTTCATCCCTGCAATACAGTTGATAACCATTGCTATGAATGCTAAATAGCCAATCGCATATCACTCTTTGGCCTTTCCATCTGTACTGATACAGATCTGGTAACCTCAACCTGCCTCTCTCGCAGCGGACAGTTCAGATTCCCAACCCTACGGGCACGCACCCCTACAATTAACACATACCGCTTCTTTCCCCAATGCTACACATTCGTTTGTCTCCCTTCTGCACACTTCTCACACCTTGGAACCTCCCTCCTGCACACTGCTGCCACATTCCCATAAGCTTGACACCTGTAACAACGTAATGTATTTGGCACATAAGCTCGTACGGGATAACTGAAATATCCTAACATGAATTTGTCGGGCAGGGACTCAACATCAAAACTCAAAAGAACAGACAATGACTCTTCTGTTTCACCACTCACGCCACCCTTTCTGTGTCACACCAAATTACAAGCATCACAAACACAGGGAATCTTCCCCTTCAGTTGGTCCACTTTCACCGCTACCACAGTGATCACTCTTTTCAATTTGCTCAAGAGCAAAACAAGTCACATCTCTTGTCCCAATTAACACAAAACCACTTCAGTTTACCTTCACTGATTCCATAGCACCCAATTGTTTTCACCCACCCTGAAATCACAAAAGGCAGGCGTCCACCTTCTACAAAAATGTCACACTCACCTTTATCCTCTGAGGATTTCACCACACCTGCTACCTCCGATAATTCGCCCTCAATTCCATTCCTCCTCCAGACCTCGATCCGGAATTCGACTCATTCTGCTTACACTTTCTACCATTCTTCTTCGACAAGCCATCTTCCTTTTTCCCCAAATTTTTACCCGACTCAAGCTCACCCTCTTCCTCCCTCTCTTCGACTTCCTCTGCCTATATATGTCTCCTTATGATAATATTGAACTTCTCCTAACATATATTTCATTTTTGCACTCTCAAGGGACACCATTTCAGCTGTTTTCCCCCACTCAACCAAAACAAACAAACCTCCTGCACATTGAGTTCAATAACTAAAGGCAGATAGATGTATGATGAGATGTCAGAGGAAGCTTTGAATAGGTAGCCCACAGTAGCCCACAGAGTAATATGAGAATGCAATTGCTGAATAAACAACCCTTTACATAATACAATAGTAGCAGTGTTCAGCTAATATAACAATGTGTACCTTTCATTGTCATTCCCAGCTGATGCAGATACTGTACCTCTCCCTCCCCATATTGACGGATACCATTCAATTCAATAATACAAAAGACAATGCAAGTCAAAGTTGTGTCTAGTAAAAATTTTATGCCAAGTGCCAGGTTTCTCTACATTTACAGACATCAGTTTCAAGCCCGTCTGTCAGTCTGGACATCACATCATCTTGCAAGCCTCCATGTGTTGGCTCCATACATGTTTCTGTGAACACAGTCACTGTTCTATTAACAGTGGTAGTTAGGATAGGTCATATCTGACACACAAACAGGTACTGCGTTGAAGTTTGAACAGGTCAGACTAAACCTACCTAATTATGGTCTCCCCATCACGATGGTTGGTGAGCAGGCAAGAGGTGAGGCCTTTGCCAGTGCCCCATTGATGGGCATGGCAGTGCAGATCAGCTCCTGGCCCCTCAAAGATACTGGTCGGTCACACACACAGAGCACTGATTACGTTATTAATGGTTGTTATGGTTAGCCTGTTGGAACCAACCTGATCACTGCATTCACCTTTCTATTTCATATTATGATATCGGAAGTGAAATAGAATGGTAAACGCAGTGATCAGGTTGGTTCCAACAGGCTAGATTATGAAGGTGAAGTGGGACAAAACTCGAAACTGTTTTGACCTTCGACCAGGTCAAATTTCACCAACCTGTTTCCATTTATAGGAAAGCTCACAGCGGGGGCATATCTACATGATGCTGAGAGTTCCTTTGCTGGTCTTTTCTATGTTGCATGTTCGGCTGCAAACTGGACATCTCTCGAACAACTGCAGCAGGCAATCCTTATAAACACCACCTCATCTTATGAGGTGGTGTTGACTGGGAGGGCCTGTGACATGGGGACAGCCAAGTACAAAGGTTTTCGATAATGTACTTCACAACCAAAATGACTCTACTACCTGTATCTGCTTGGCTGGGCAATTAACCTACTAGTTCATCAAACCGGGTATTTTTTTCACACAACACACATTAACATTGTTGATGAAGACGTCTGTGTCATCAGGCAGTTTCTCGGGTCAAGCTTATTCTAGGTCGTCCGTAACCTTAAATTAGGGGTGTCAAACATACGAGGGGGTCCAATCCAGCCTGCGGGTGGTTTGAATATAAAATATTATAAAAAATGACAATGTAGAATAATAGTGGAGATAAAAAAACTATGAAATAATACACCCAGCTCATATGTATATACTGTACTCTATACTATGCCACTGTATCTCAGTGCAATGCCGCTCTGACATACATGTATTTATATTCTTAATCCATTCCTTACTTAGATGTACGTGTATTTGGGGTATATGTTGTGAAACCGTTAGATATTGCTGCACTGTCGGTGCTAGAAACACAAGCATTTCGCTACACCCGCAATAACATCTGCTAAACACGTGTACGTGACCAATAAAATGTGATTTGAAGTTCAAGTTGAGGAGTGATTTGAAAGAGTAAGAGCATTTCAGCGAGACAAAATCCAATAACGGTAAGATAGTGGAATTTATTGTCCTACTTGCTATGGGCGTCACGCCTGACATTTGGACCAGCAATGTCAGCCCCGAGAGCATGCCGAGTCAGACAGCACAGTGGGTTCGACGAGGATTTCGTACTGAGGAAAGCCGTATTGCATGCTCAAGAATGTGCTGGTTTTCATACCAATGCTGCCATTTGAGAACATGAACACACTCCTAGCGCCATTCGAACAACTGACTCGAGAAATAAGCTAATCAACTGTGTCTGCAGCAGACGTGATACCATCTGTCATGGCATTGAAACGCCTGCTCAACAAAACTGCCGACACAGACCGTGGGGTTAACTTACAAAAGTACTCGAGGCTGTGAACAAGCGATTCGGTGGTATTCTCTCTGAGCCTCTTTGCGGTGTTGCCACCATGCTCGATGCTAAGTACAAGGCCGCTACTTCGATGCAGACAAGAAACATGGTTTACGTGAAATGTTACATACACAGCTGGACAAGAAGGAAATGGACACAGTGACAATGCGCACAGAGGAAGAGAGGCCACGGACAGACAGAGCTGAAACTTCACTGCTTGACATGATTAAATCCTGGTTGAGAATGAAACGACTGAACAACGAAAAAGCACAGCAAGTAAGTGAAAGAAATAGGTTTTGATTTAGTTTTACTGGTAATGGGGACATTTGTAAATTCCAACAAAACAACTTTTTGGTCAGTGTGGTGTGGTGTGTGTGTAACCTTTATTTAACAAATTCTTATTTACAATGACGGCCAACCCCGGCCAAACCCAGACGATGAAGGGCCAATTGTGCACCGCCCTATGGGACTCCCAATCACGACCAGATGTGATACAGCCTGGATTCGAACCAGGGACTGTAGTGACGCCTCTTGCACTGAGATGCAGTGCCTTAGACCCTTAGACCCCTGCGTCAATGTGTGTGTTAACTATTTAACTGTACTAGAATGCTTAAAAGGCCGCTAAAATGTAAAATATCGGTTATTGGTATAAAAAAAATTTGGCAAGGAAAATATTGGATATCGGTGTCGGCCAAAAATGTCTCATCAGTGCATCCCTAGTTACTACATGACTCCATTGTGTTATTTCATAGGTTGTTAAAACTTATTTTGTCTTCAGCGAGGTCCGGAGGGCCACACTGAAAACGTGTTATATTTCCTTGCCATCAACATTTTATGAAAATAGAATCCATTGTTTTGGGGGTTTTCGATGCTTCCTGACTGTCCTAGCTTTCATTCTGGTTGTTTTAGTGAGCTGGACACAGTCAAGAAACTGTTTGAATGTAGGCCCATTATCATTTCTACACAGTTTCGATTTGGTTTGAGTAATTTTCAAGTATATTGAGTTTGTTTTCCCCAGCGACGGGATCCAATCCGGCCTGCGGGTGGTTTGAGTAATTATATTTTATTTTTTTATACACTACCGTTCAAAAGTTTGGGGTCACTCAGAAATGTCCTTGTTTTTGAAAGAAAAGCAAATTTTTTATCCATTCAAATAACATCAAATTGATCAGATTTACAGTGTAGACATTGTTATATTGTACATGACTATTGTAACTGGAAACAACTGATTTTTTTATGGAATATCTACATAGGCGTAAAGAGGCCCATTATCAGCAACCATCACTCCTGTGTTCCAATGGCACGCTGTGTTAGCTAATCCAAGTTTATCAGTTTAAAAGGCTAATAGTACCCGCAAAACACCAGAAGAAGAGGCGACTCCGGGTTCCTCTGTCCAGTGTCTGTGTTCTTTCGCCCATCTTAATGTTTTCTTTTTATTGGCCATTCTGAGATATGGCTTTTTCTTTGCAACTCTGCCTAGAAGGCCAGCATCCCGGAGTTGCCTCTTCACTGTTGACATTGAGACTGGTGTTTTGCGGGTACTATTTAATGAATCTGCCAGTTAAGGACTTGTGAGGCATCTGTTTCTCAAACTAGACACTAATGTACTTCTCCTCTTGCTCAGTTGTGCACCGGGGCCTCCCACTCCTCTTTCTATTCTGGTTAGAGCCCGTTTCCGCTGTTCTGTGAAGGGAGTACAAGTACTGAGTACAAGTACTGTGAAGGGAGTATCTTCAGTTTCTTGGCAATTTCTCACATGGAATAGCCTTCATTACTCAGAACAAGAATAGACTGACGAGTTTCAGAAGAAAGGTCTTTGTTTCTGGCCATTTTTAGCCTGTAATCGAACCTACAAATGCTGATGCTCCAGATATTTAACTAGTCTAAAGAAGGCCAGTTTTATTGCTTCTTTAATCAGAATGGGGCATAATTGATTCATCACCCCCAACGTTTTCAAATGATTACGGAACCTATACGGATTGAACATGCCTCCACAGCCAAAGTTTTATGGTATGCATGCTCTGCCGAAGAACCCTAGTATGTGGAATAGGTGTTTGGAGTTCGTCGGTCCCCAAGTCTGCACCAGTAACGCTAGTTTGGTGTGCAAAGACCAGTGGTAGTGAGTATAGCCAGAGATACTGGAATATAATGACCTCTCTGGTATAACTTTGCTAACATTATTGCTGATTTATGTAAGTAGCTATCTTTTAATAAAGCGAGAATGAGTAGCTAACGTTAGCGTACTCATTACAACTTAATTAGGTCGTAGCTCATAAGTTTGTGTAGATACTGCTGGTTATGTGACGTTAAAATTTGGTAATGATGGCTAACGTTATCCTACAAGTCGGATTTGCAAGTTAATTGTCTACATACTTTTTATATACATTACCGTTCAAAAGATTGGAGTCACTTAGAAATATCCTTGTTTTTGAAAGAAAATTTAAAAAATGTGTCCATTAAATTGAATTGATCGGAAATACAGTGTAGACATTGTTAATGTTGTAAATGAAACGGCTGATTTCTTTTAATGGACTATCTACATAGGTGTACAGAGGCCTATTATCAGCAACCATCACTCCTGTGTTCCAATGGCACGTTGTGTTAGCTAATCCAAGTGTATCATTTTAAAAAGGCTAATTGATCATTAGAAAACCCGTTTGCAATTATGTTAGCACAGCGAAAATTGTTCTGATTATACACTGCTGGTTATGTGACGTTAAAATTTGATAATGATGGCTAACGTTATCCTACAAGTCGGATTTGCAAGTTAATTGTCTACATACTTTTTTATATACATTTGAGCCAATCAGTTGTGTTGTGACAAGGTAGGTGTGATATACAGAATATAGCCCTATTTGGTAAAAGACCAAGTCCATATCATGGCAAGAACAGCTCAAGTAACAGACACATCTCCACATCAACTGTTCAGAGGAGACTGCGTGAATCAGGCCTTCATGGTCGAATTACTACAAAGAACCCACTACTAAAGGACACCAATAATAAGAAGAGACTTGCTTGGGCCAAGAAACATGAGGAATGGACATTAGACCGGTGGAGTCCAAATTTGAGATTTTTGGTTGCAATTGCCACTCTGAGACGCAGAGTAGGTGAACGGATGATCTTTGCATGTGTGGTTCCCACCGTGAAGCATGGAGGAGGAGGTGTGATGGTGTGGGGGTGCTTTGCTGGTGACACTGTCAGTGATTTATTTAGAATTCAAGGCACACTTAACCAGCATGGCTTCCACTGCATTCTGCAGCGATACGCCATCCCGACTGATTTGGGCTTAGTGGGACTATCATTTGTTTTTCAACAGGACAATGACACAACACACCTCCAGGCTGTGTAAGGGCTATTTGACCAAGAAGAAGAGTGAAGGAGTGCTGCATCAGATGACCTGGCCTCCATAATCAACCGACCTCAACCGACCTTGAAATGGTTTGGGATGAGTTGGACTGCAGAGTGAAGCAAAAGCAGCCATCAAGTGCTCAGCATATGTGGGAACTCCTTTAAGATTGTTGGAAAAGCATTCCAGATGAAGCTGGTTGAGAGAATGCCAAGAGTGTGCAAAGTTGTCATCAAGGCAAAGGGCGGCTACTTTTAAGAATCTAAAATATTTTTTGATTTGTTTAACACGTTTTTGGTTACTACACGATTCCAGATATGTTATTTTGTAGTTTTGATGTCTTCACTATTATTCTACAATGTAGGAAATAGTAAAAATAAAGAAAAACCCTTGATGAATGAGTAGGTGTCCAAACTTTTGACTGATACTGTATATCTGCATCAGTGGAGTCTTCTCAGAGGAGGAAAGGGAGGACCATTCTCCTCAGTGAATTTCATAAAAATACAAATAGTAAAACATTTAAAAAGTTGTCATTGTTAGATAAAGCTATACTAAACATATTCACGTGACCAAATAATTTATTTAAACACACTGTTTTACAATGAAGGTCTAGAGTAGTCTCAACAGCACTCTGTAGAATAGCACCATGGTGTAGCCGGAGAACAGCTAGCTTCCGTCCCCCTCTGGGAATATTGACTTCAATACAAAACCTTGGAGGCTCATGGTTCTCACTCCCCTTCCAATGACTTACACAGTAATTACGACAACTTCCAGAGGATGTCCTCCAACCTATCAGAGATCTTGCAGCATTAACTGACATGTTATCCACCCAATCAAAGGATCAGAGAATTAATCTAGTACTGAAAGCACAAGCTACAGCTATATAGCACTGCCGTGCATACAATGCGGTGAGTAGTTGACTCAAAGAGAGAGAAAGACAGTAGTTTAACAGTTTTGAACAAATTAACTTCTTCAAAAATGAAGGAAAAGCAAGAGAGAGATAGCTATATTTCATACTTTTTTTCTTTGCTACCAAATGCAACTAGCTAGTTTAGCCTACTCAAACACCCGGCTCAAACAGAGGGAAGCTATGTTAGCTAGCTGGCTATGACTATCCAACACAACACTGGAACTCTTCCAAGTCAAGGTAAGCTTTTGTTTTACTAATTTTATTGCCCCCGGAGCCTGCCAGTGTAACTGCTAAAGTGCTTACTGAACTGCTTACTGATTGTACACTGTAACGTTACTCCATAATTGTAGCGGGTTTATATTAGCTATGAAGATGTGGATGTCACTTAAGGCATAAGGCAGCCCTGCGCACCTTTCTGATTCAGAGGGGTTGGGTTAAATGCAGAAGACACATTTCAGTTGAATGCAGTTGTACAATTGACTAGGTAGCCCTTTCTTTCTTTCTTTCTTTCTTTCTTTCTTTCTTTCTTTCTTTCTTTCTTTCTTTCTTTCTTTCTTTCTTTCTTTCTTTCTTTCTTTCTTTCTTTCTTTCTTTCTTTCTTTCTTTCTTTCTTTCTTTCTTTCTTTCTTTCTTTCTTTCTTTCTTTCTTTCTGTTGGCTATGACATTACTTTAGCTAATATGGTGACAACGATGTAGGCTGTGTGTAGTGGTTATCATATGATTTGGCATGGAATTTTTTTTTCTTCGCCTGCTTACACAGCTGATTTGTTATTCATTGAAGTCCAAAAGTGGAGGGAAAAGGTGAGAGGAGGAGGGTGCATAGATGCGAGAAGGAATGCAATGTGGCTGTTATGAAAGTGAACTGTGTTTACATGTGATCAGGGGTGTAATCAATCCGTCGATTCTGTTGAAAAATCTTTCTTAAACGGAAGCAAACGAAACGGGAATAAACATACCTGAATTTGTCCAATAGACAATAGACACTTGCCTGCATCAGCTAGATGCAGGCAAGAGTGTGCAAGGCAGTGCTGAATGTGTCACTGTCTGATTCCTCATATTTTTCTCTCAACCTATGTGCACCTACGTTGTAAACTTTGATTCGTAGGCTAGTTGTAGTAACCTCATGATGGGTATAGCCTAAACCTATCGATGATACATTGAACTGGGTGAATGGAATATGAATGACAGTCATTCAATATGATGTAATAGAAATAAAGCCATGCTCATGAAAAAATGATGTGGGTTCTCCCTCATCTTAAACGGCAGCGAACGCCACTGATCTGATCAGTGTTTTTTGTTGCAGGGGAGGCCCTGAGTGGAACCAGTCAGGGGCCTAGGAGGGGTCACTCGAGTTTTTTCATACTCCGTTTAAACTTAATTCAACAGATCGAATTTGGCAAAGTCACATCCCTTGCTTTGTGTCACAAACTTACAACAATCATAAACCATCAGCCCATATCCTTCACAAATTGCCCTGAGCCTCTGTGCTAAACACATACTGAAACTACACATTTTAGCCCGTTTTGTTCCAGGGCTGTTCTAGGGCTATTGTTAGTTAATGACTTCAGTAAGACTTCAGCACAGTGAGTCCCAGAGAGAGCAAGGCCACTATAACTCACAGTTCCACATTACTCCAGGGGACCAAACAGGAAAGCAGCAGGCTACCTTCACTCCCCACGCAGGGAGGCTGGAGGGAGGGGAGGCCCTGTTCAGAGTTCGAACAAGACGAGGAGGACACAGAGGACGAGGTCCGTGGAGGTCGATCAGGGCCAGTTCAGCCACCTCAGTCATCAACCGAGTAATTACCCTCCCTCCTCCTCTATATCCTCCACACACACACACACACACACACACACACACACACACACACACACACAGTGCAGCTGCTCTCCTCACCCGCCCCATGGATCAGGCCGACCAAGGCCAGCACAGGAAGGGCTGGGGGCTCCGTCCCGCTCAGCGCTCCTCACAACTTCTCAGTCTTTCAGCATCACTGGACCGGAGCAGATTTATAGTGGTGCAGGCGGCAGGACGTCTATTTCAGCGGCCTCCTTGACGAGTGCTTTGGCAGAGAATGCCCGGTCTACAGTCCCCCAGCAGCCATCCCTCCTCAATCTCAACCAGAAGTATTTAGCAAAAGCTACACTGCCAAAACCCTCTACCCCCCTCTCCAACCACCTTCCAGACAGAGTTCATTCTTTTACCACACAACCTCACACACTGACACACACACGCAACATTAATTTCTCATTGTGTCAGAGGGGGGTGAAACCCCCGACAGTGTGTGTAAAATAATTGAACACTGGATTAAATTACCGGCACTATAAACAAGCACCAGGGTGTAGTGTGACAGGCGCAGCCAGTAAAGAATCCTCCCTTTGTTCTCCTGAGGTTTGATATGAAACCTGACAGAAGAGCTGCTGGGGTTCTGTAATGCTAACAAGTCATAAATTGGCATTGTTACAATGCTCACTTGTACATTTTCATTTTGCATCGGTTACGTAAATGAAACCATATTCTTTTAATAACGCCAGGGCTGCCAGTCATGTCGGTTCTGTCAAATATAATCACATCTAGGGGCTAACGTGGGGCCAGTAGGCCTCCTGCATTACAATCCCTCTTAATGTGCACTGTGAGTGTAGAATCAAGGCTAGGTCACACTACTAGACCAAGGTACCGGGGAAATGTTGTCGTCATTTTATATGGACATGTCTTAGTAACATTTCAGGGAGTATGTCTGATATGGGACAGGTTTGGAGTTATTCAGTTAACTGGCTAAGGTATGAAAGAATATAGAGAGCTACGTATTCATTAAAGGAGTCACAGAGAATTGGAGCATAAGGCATGTGTGTATGTAATGTGTGTTTACATGATGTGTATGAAATGTAAGTGTGTGGACATTGACTAGGGATGAGATCAGACGCTCCTTGGCCCTACCGATGACGATGAGGGTGTAGTTGAGGGCGATGCTTCCGAAGCCGTTGGTGACACGGCACATGTACACCCCCGCATCCCCCAGCTCCACCTCTTTGATCTTCAGGCTCTGTTTCAGCACCCGGTAGCGGCTCCAGCCCGGGTGGACGTTACGCCCGTCCTTCACCCACAGAATCAGGGGAGGAGGGTCACCCTCTACGGGGCACGCCAGCCGCACTGTCTGCCCCAACCTCGCTGTCTGGCGCTCCTCCACCTGACGACTCACCCACGGGGGACCTGAGAGAGAGGCAGACAATGATCACATCATTTTTTTCTCTACAGCTTTTTTATAAAAAAAATATCCGAATCAGAATAATCTTTATTCGCCAAGTTCATTTACACATACTCGGTGATACGGTGCTGCTAGTGACAGGCGGGGTACGGTGAACATAGAGTTGTAAGAGAATGAGCAGTGGATAAACAAATATACAGTTTTAGCTACAGTAGCAATATATACGTCTATCTAAATGCAGAGAGGGGAACAGAGTGCAAATGGAGCATAGTGCAGTTATTTTGTGTGCAGTACACCCTTTGTCACATTGGATCATGATGTCATGGTGTATAATCACAGACACAAATGATAGTTTCTCCTACAGGTACATTGTTTTGTGGATTACTTATTCAGAGGAGTTAATCGCCAGACCTGGGCATCTGGTAAGACATACTAACGTTCTGCTAATGAAAATAGCCTGCAGTGGACGAGGGTCCATGTTTGAATCATGCTCCAATGGCCTTGCTGGACAAGCAGTTCAATTCATACAGCAAAGATTGTCATTGGAATCATAGCATAGTTTCCTTTCATAATTCCCTCGGTTTTCATGACATTTCCATGTTATTCTATCAATGGGCCTTGCATAGCCTATTTGCTGGTTAAATCATTTAAATTAACTGACTATAATTCCACCATTCAAGAATATTCAGTACTGCATGTTTCATTTGCAGTTTAATTCAAACACACGTTGATGTTTTGCTGCACCTTGTAAATAAAACACCTTCGTTAATCATATGAAACATTCTATTCATTCTGTTGCTGCTGGCGACACAGGGTCTAATGACTTTGGGCAGGTGTGCCAGATGAACCATGGAAAATATAATGGAATTAGAGAGGCAGACCAGAGACCTGCTTCCCCCTAACTAACACTAAGCCTGTCTCTGAGTCAACTGCTGTCTGACTCGGTGAGGGGGGCCCTGTGTCAACTTCACTTCACACACATGCATGCACGCACCCACACGCACACTGTATGTGCCCAGGCCCCCAGACACAGATGTGTAAGAAGGTGTGTATAGAACCGGGTTAGGCTACCTCAAGGGATCTTTCCTATCAGCAAAACAAACCAACTTGGGTACGCCTAAAGTCCACTCAAAAACATAAACCTTCTCAAGAAGAGCGAGGGGCAACTTTGGGGTCTTTTTCTCAACTATTTGAGGGGGAATCTCTTTTTTTTTTATCCGGTCCTTGCGTGCACAAGGTTCTTTTCATCCTGTTCATTCAGAACTCTGAGACTCCCATGAGAGCTCCCTTTCCATTTCCTCTGGCCCTCCTGAGCTGCCTCAGCACTGGGGCCCGGGTGTGTGTGTGTTGGACGGCAGTGGGCCGGGGTGTGTGTGTGTGTGTGTGTGTTGGACGGCAGTTAGGTGGTGTGTGTGCGTGTTTGTGTGTATGTAAGTGTGTGTGTGTGTGTGTGCGTTGGACGGCACTGCTCATTCATGCCTGGTACTTTCACATCCTGTAGCAGTACCAGCAGCTGCTGTGAGAACTGCCAAGATTATAGGAATCTAAAAACAAAACTCCCTCCTCTAAAAAAAGTATCTCTCTCTTTCTCTCTCTTTTCTCTCTCTTTCTCTCTCTCTGCGCTACACATCTCTGTGGAGGAGTGAAGTGTTTTCACCTGGTGTCTACTGGTTGCCATCCAGGAAAGTGGCAGAAAAAGTAAAGATTGTTTTGGTGCTGGAGTTAAATTACAGCACATTCCATAACGTTAGGCCGAGAGGGTTTCACTGACTGCACCAAGTATAGAATACAATTCCTCCGTCTCCATGAATAGAACATAAAGGTAGACATTAAAGACCTATTCCAGCAGGTTTGAATGTTAACACAGCATTCTCTCGTAAACTGATCCTTACATTGACCTTCGCTAATTCACCTCACTGGGAAAAAGGTTGGCTTGAAGACATTCAGACTGTATGTAAGATTTGGCTTAGTATTTGCTGGTTGGTTGGTGTCTGGTTGTCACACAAGTTGGCTCAGAGACTGGCGGATCGGAGTTGAAGTGGCCTGGGGAGCTGAGAGAACGGTGGAGTGGGGCGTTGGGCCGCTCTTGGGTGCTAACAGACACTACACCCCACTGTAGACACACCGAGGCTGGGGAATGGATGGGGGATGGAGGGGTGGACAGACAGAGACTCCTACTACCACTCTGTGAGCCTGACACACACACACACACACACACACACACACACAGCTGGGTGCTGAGAGAGATCAGAGACAAGTGCTCTAATGTAACAGGCCTGGGGGGATCGTAGGGCAGGGTGGGAGTGATATGACTGTCTGAGACTTGGTCATGGCCTGCCTAATGTATAGAGTGTGTGTGTGTGTGTGTGTGTGTGTGTGTGTGTGTGTGTGTGTGAGAGAGAGAGAGAGAGAAAGAGAGAACCTCCACTAATACACCCACCCAAGCCCCATCCTGCAACCTAAGAGGCATTCACCAGATGCTCCGCATGCTCTGCTGAAACCTAATGGTCTGAGCCTAAACCACACGGATAACAACAGTGAACACTATGGAACACAAAGCTTTGACTATCTCATGCTGGAATATACAAGGTCTGAGGTCATTTGTCTTTGGCCTGAAGAGCAGAAACCCAGATCACCAAAATACAGACATTGTCATCCTACAAGAATGACAATGTCTGTATGGTATAGAGGTTGCCCTCTAGGTTACAGGGAGTAGGTAGTCCCATCCACCAAACTACCAGGTGTGAAACAGGGAAGAGACTCAGACTGTTCATTTGGTATAGAGCAGACCTAACCCACTCTATTAAATTAATCAAAAGAGGAGCATTTTACATCTGGTTAGAAATAAATAAGGAAATTGTAAAAAATGTAGCCATGTGTGCTACCTACATCCCCCCAATAGAATCCCCATACATTAACGATGACAGCTTCTCCATCCAAGAGGGGGAGATCAACCACTTCCAGGCCCAGGGACATGTACTAGTCTGTGGCGACCTAAATGCCAGAACTGGACAAGAAACTGACACTGTCATGCCCTCAGACAAACCATCAAACAGGCAAAGTGTCAATACACTAAGATTGAATCGTACTACATAGGTTCTGACTCTCGTTGGATGGGGTAGGGCTTGCAAACTATTATGGACTATTATGGACTACAAAGGGAAACCCAGCTGCGAGTTGCCCAGTGACGCGAGCCTACCAGATGAGCTAAATGCCTTTTATGCTCACTTCGAGGCAAGCAACACTGAAGCATGTATCAGAGCACCGGCTGTTCCGGAAGTTTACATACACTAAGTTGACTGTGCCTTTAAATAGCTTGGAAAATTCCAGAAAATTATGTCATGGCTTTAGAAGCTTCTGATAGGCTAATTGACATAATTTGAGTCAATTGAAGGAGTACCTGTGGATGTTTTTCAAGGCCTACCTTCAAACTCAGTGCCTCTGTTTGACATCATGGGAAAATCAAAAGAAATCAGCCAAGACCTCAGAAACCTCCACAAGTCAGGTTCATCCTTGGGAGCAATTTCCAAACGCCTGAAGGTACCATGTTCATCTGTACAAATAATAGTACGCAAGTATAAATACCGCTCAGGAAAGAGACGCGTTCTGTCTCCTAGAGATGAACATACTTTGGTGCGAAAAGTGCAAATCAATCCCAGAACAACATCAAAGGACCTTGTGAAGATGCTAGAGGAAACAGGTCCAAAAGTATCTATATCCACAGTAAAATGGGTCCTTTATCAACATAACCTGAAAGGCCGCTCAGCAAGGATGAAGACACTGCTCCAAAACCGCCATAAAAAAGCCTAACTACGGTTTGCAACTGCACATGGGGACAAAGCTCGTATTTTTTGGAGAAATGTCCTCTGGTCTGATGAAACAAAAATAAAACTGTTTGGCCATAATGACCATTGCCATGTTTGGAGGAATGAGGGGGAGGCTTGCAAGCTGAAGAACAGCATCATGTTGTGGGGGTGCTTTGCTGCATGAGGGACTGGTGCACTTCCCAAAATAGATGGCATAATGAGGGAGGAAAATTCTGTGGATATATTGAAGCAACATCTCAAGACATCAGTCAGGAAGTTAAAGCTTGGTCGCAAATGGGTCTTCCAAATGGACAATGACCCCAAGCATACTTCCAAAGTTGTGGAAAAATGGCTTAAGGACAAAAAAGTCAAGGTATTGGAGTGTCCATAACAAAGCCCTGACCTCAAGCCTATAGAAAATTTGTGGGCAGAACTGAAAAAGTGTGTGTGAGCAAGGAGGCCTACAAACCTGACTCAGTTACACCAGCTCCGTCAGGAGGAATGGGCCAAAATTCACCCAAATAATTATGGGAAGCTTGTGAAAGGCTACCCGAATAGTTTGACCCAAGTTAAACAATTTAAAGGCAATGCTACCAAATACTAATTGAGTGAATGTAAACTTCTGATCCACTGGGAATGTGATGAAAGAAATAAAAGCTGAAATAAATAATTCTCTCTACTATTATTCTGACATTTCACATTCTTAAAATAAAGTGGTGATCCTAACTGACCTAAGACAGGGATTTTTTTACTAGGATTAAATGTCAGGAATTGTGAAAACCCGAGTTTAAATGTATTTGGCTATGGTGCACGTAAACTTCCGACTTCAACTGTATATACTAGGCGGTGTCAGAGGAAGGCCCAAAAAATTGTCAGACTCCAGTCACCCAAGTCATAGTAAGCATTTCACACCTGTTCTATTCAGTGCACGTGACAAATACAATTTGATTATCTTAGAGAAGAGTCCCATCAGCAAGCTGGTCCTGGGGCTCTGTTCACAAACACAAACAGATTCCACAGAGCTCAGGAAAAGCAGCCCAATTAGACCCACACAAATCATGAGAGAACTCGACACATTTCAAAGAACAAACCAAAAAACATTGGCTTTGGCAATGTAAACCTGTTTCCCCTGTGGATAAAGCATTTTGAATTGAATTGAGCTAGAGAAGGGGGGTGCAACCCATTTACTGAGATAAGGAATAAGGGCAGTGTGGTGTGTGAGAGGAGGGAATGTTGTCTTTTTTTACACATATACAGTGCCTTGCGAAAGTATTCGGCCCCCTTGAACTTTGCGACCTTTTGCCACATTTCAGGCTTCAAACATAAAGATATAAAACTGTATTTATTTGTGAAGAATCAACAACAAGTGGGACACAATCATGAAGTGGAACGACATTTATTGGATATTTCAAACTTTTTTAACAAATCAAAAACTGAAAAATTGGGCGTGCAAAATTATTCAGCCCACTTTCGCAAGGCACTGTACATATTTGCCATACTTTTTAAAAAGATGTTTCACATAAATTCTGAACCTGTCTAATCGCATAGTATCTACAGTTGTAAGTTAAATATTTTTTTACTGAAAGTATTTTTATATTGTTGATTGATTGACTATTGTTTTCCAAATCTCCAGTGCTATATTTATGGCAATTTTTTTTGATAAATGTTGTGATTTTTCAGCCATTCCTGAACCTGTGACCAGGAAGAAGCTCCATAGAGGCAATACCAAAATAATTGATCTAATGATTCTGTCTCTTCATAGCAAAATCTGCAGAGCTGACATGGTTGTTTGCCCCATCCACATAATGTTCTGTTTGCGGCACCAATTTTGCATAATAATTTAAATTGAAAAACTCTTAAGTTTTGAATCAAGTGTTGTTTTGCTTATCAGTTCATAAACCACGTGCCAAGGAATCGGCACGTCGAAAATCTCGTCCCAACTGTTTTGCAACCTGTATTGTGCCACGGTCAACATTTTGGTTCTCAAGTAAAACTGATAGATTTTTTTATTTATGAAAATAATATTGTTGTCAATTTTGGTCTTTAATAAAGGGCAAACAAACAATTTCCCTACCTTCTCCCTTCTCCCCTTTCCACTTTTCTCCTCCATTTTTGCAGTAAAGCTGCAATCAGTTGGTTGTAATTTTGGATAGAGCAAACATTTCCATATACTATATGTTTGGTAACTGCACGCGACATAACTCCACCTTTTCTATTCATAATATCATTAACAAAGATAATTCCTTAAGAAAAATAATCCATAAAGATTTTTTTACTTTTATCAATTAGTATATTTTAATTGAACCATATTATTTGTTCGGTCTTTTCTGGAGGATGAAACTGGAATTGCAACCAGCTTTGTATGTGTCACGCCCTGACCTTAGTTATCTATGTTTTCTGTATTATTTTGGTCCGGTCAGGGTGTGACGAGGGTGGGTATACATGTATGTGTTTTTTCCATGTCTAGGGTTTTTGTATGTTTATGGGTTTTACCTGGTCTAGGGGTTTATATGTCTATGGTTGCCTAGATTGGTTCTAAATCGGAGGCAGCTGTTTATTGTTGTCTCTGATTGGGGACCATATTTAGGTAGCCATATTCCTTGGACAGTTTGTGGGTTATTGTCTATGTGTAGTTGCCTGTTTCAGCACTCGTTGTGTATAGTGTCACGCTAGTTTTTGTTCTTTTGTTTAAGTGTTCTTCGGTAATAAAAGAAGAATGTATTCTAATCACGCTGCGCCTTGGTCTCCTCTCTACGACGAACGTGACAGAATAACCCACCAAAAAAGGACCAAGCAGCGTGCCAAAGAGGAGTGGACATCTTGGACCCGGGAGGTAATGGCAGGGACAAGACCCTGCCATGGAAGCAGCTGGAGAAAGCACAGGAAGAACGGTGACGATATGAGGGTACACGGCTAGCATGAAAGATTTTTACAGGGGGGACACCCAAGGAGATTGGCTGAGTCAGGTAGGAGACCTGAGCCACTCCTCGTACTTACCGTGGGGAGCGTGTAACTGTTCAGGCACCGTGTTATGCAGAGATGCGCACGGTGTCTCCAGTGCGCTATTCTAGCCCGGTGCGCTCTATTCCAGCTCCTCGCATTGGCCGGGCTAGAATGGGCATCCAGCCAGGAAGGAGGATGCCTGCTCAGCGATCCTGGTCTCCAGCATACCTCTGGACCAGGATAGCCTGCGCCGGCTCTGCGTGCTGTGTCTCCGGTGAGTCAGCACAGCCCAGTGCATCCTGTGCCAGTACCCTGCATTTGGGGCGAATAAACATCCAGCCGGGACAGGTTGTGTCAGCTCTACACTACAGACATCCAGTGCGCCTTCACAGTCCAGTACGTCCTGTGCCTGCTCCCCGCACTCGCCCTGAGGTGTGTGTCCCCAGTCCGGTACCACCAGTGCCGACACCAGCACCAGGCCTACAGTGCGCCTCGGCAGTCCAGAGCGTCTGGCGACGGTACCCAGTCCAGAGCGTCAGGCGACGGTCCACAGACCGGAACCTCCGGCGACTGTCCACAGACCGGAACCTCCGGCGACGGTCCACGCAGCGAGGGTCCCCAGCCGGGGGCCTACGGCGATGATCCACGGGTCAGTGCTACAAGAGCGGATGGTAGATGCCCACCCGGACCTTCCCCTATAAGTTCAGGTTTGCGGTCGGGAGTCCGCACCTTTGGGGGGGTATAGTCACGCCCTGACCTTAGTTATCTATGTTTTCTGTATTATTTTGGTCAGGTCAGGGTGTGACGAGGGTTGGTATATTGGTTTTTGTATGTTTATGTTTTGTTTTTTTGTAGTCTAGGGGTTTATGTCTATGGTTGCCTAGATTGGTTCTCAATCATAGGCAGCTGTTTATCATTGTCTCTGATTGGGGACCATATTTAGGTAGCCATATTCCTTGGACAGTTTGTGGGTTATTGTCTATGTGTAGTTGCCTGTTTCAGCACTCGTTGTTTATAGCTTCACGTTCGTTTTGTTGTTTTTGGTTAGTTTGTTAAGTGTTCTTTGTTAATAAAATAATGTATTCTAATCACCCTGCGCCTTGGTCTCCTCTATGACGAACGTGACAGTATGGCTTGTTTCATAAAAGGGCGATATTTTGAAAAGGTTTTCAATTAACTGAAAGTGAGAGGTTGAAATCTGGATAAAGGGGAAAAAGGCCATTTTTGAACAAGGGTTGAGCAATTCTGATTAACCTACAGGAGAACCAGTTTGGGTTTAAGTATACCTTTTGTATGACTGATGCTTTTAGTGAGAGATTTAATCATTTTAGCCCCTCGAACTCATATTCATTATATAAATAAGCACATTTTATTTTTCCTGGCTTGCCATTCCAAATAAAGTTACATTTGTTTTTGCACAAATAATTTAAAATACAAATAGTTCTGCATGGCAATAAGTAAATAGGTAAACTGGAATATGACTAAAGAATTAATCAGGGTGATTTTTCCACAAATAGTATTTACCTTTCCATGGTGGCAAGATTCTATCTATTTTTGCTAACTTTCTGTATAAAAAAAAAATTGTAGGTTCTTTTATAGCTCCAGCTGGACTGGGACTCAGCGAGTGACCTGACTGACCACTGGCTCCACAAAGGCAGCTCCTTCCTTCTATAGAGCCCTGCTCCTAGACGCCTGCTCATAGAGCCCTGTTCCTAGACCCCTGCTTATCCTGTTCTAGAAATGATATAAACAGCCTCCCTCCTTATTGAAATCTAAAACAGGGGCTCTGACTGCTGCATCGCACCAAGTCCACTGCTTGCTTTCTGAACTTAAACACACTGCAGGGTGTTCTCTGTCCAATAGCGACAGGGCGGTATAAGCGTGGAAGGAGCATGGAGTGACGCACACAAACACACACATGTGTAGTGGCATTGATTTGAAATTAATGTCAGGCTTGACCTCTCTCTTTCCTCATTTGTCTTGTTAAATGTCAAAGTCTTCCCCGGTTGCTTTAATCTAAGTTTAAGGGATCCAGAGACAGACATGTACATGTTGGTGGTTGAGCTGACGAGCTGAGAACCCTAACTCCAACCATAGATGGGCTTTTGAATGGCAAATACCCTGACAGGCAGACCTCCCAGTACCACGACCTACAGCATACAACAGCATATTATCCAGACATGTAACGGCATCAATAGAAACAAAGGCAATTTCAAATTTATATTTTACATTTACATTTTAGTCATTTAGCATACGCTCTTATCCAGAGCGACTTGCAGTCAGTGCATTAATCTTAAAATAGCTAGGTGGGACAACCACATCACAGGCATAGAAAGTACATTTTTCCTCTAGAAAGTAGCTATCAGTAGAGTCAGAGCTAGGGGGGGGATCAAGCACAATTTTTGGGGGGGATTGGGGAGTCGAGGTGAGGAGGATTATTTAAAAATACTCTTTGGAGAGGTAGGGTTTTAGATGTTTTCAGAAGATGGGCAGGGACCCTGCCCTCCTAGCTTCTGGGGGAAGCTGGTTCCACCATTGGAGTACCAGGACAGAGAAGAGCTTAGACTGGGTGAGCGGTAGCTGCCCTCCCATAGGGGTGGGAGGGCCAAGGGACCTGAGGTGGCAGAATGGAGTGCTCTGGTTGGGGTGTAGGGTTTGAGCATAGACTAAAGGTAGGGATGGGAAGTTCCTCTTGCTGTTCCGTAGGTAAGCGCCATGGTCTTGTAGTGTAGTTTAGGGGAATCTAATCACAACAGCTGGAACCATCCAAGACATTTAATCTGTGTAAGACAGAGGGAGGACCCCTAACCTATGGATAACCAGGGATCACTGTAAAGCGTCACTGTGCTTGTCCGCTCGTGGCCCACTCTGTTTTAGACATCTTGATAGAGGTTTTTGATTTCAAGGAGGATTTATGGGGAAGGGAGGCCTCCCCAGAACCGCAGCCCCAGAAGAGCTTTGAAGCCGAGGCAGCCGAGGCAGAGTCACGAGGAACAGTGCTGGGCTGGTGTTGTACGGAGAGCTTCAAACAGACCTCGACAGCGCTCTGCCTAGATAAATTATTATGGTAAAATAAGTAGCAGAGCTTTGAGATGAGGGGGGAGAGAGAGAGGAAACACTAAAACAGAAATACACTAAGAAAAAAGAAGGAACAGCATGTCAGAAAACAGCTCAATGTGATTGAAGAATCCATAGAATCAAGTCACTTCTGGGAAAATTGGAACACACTAAACAACAAGGCGGTCGTCAGTGAACAGGGAGTAGAGGAGGGGACTAAGCACACACCCCTGAGGGGCCCCAGTGTTGATAGTCAGCGTGGCGGATGTGTTGTTGCCTACCCTCACCACCTGGGGCCGGCCCATCAGGAAGTCCAGGATCCAGTTGCAGAGGGAGGTGTTCAGTCCGAGGGTCCTGAGCTTGGTGATGAGCTTGGAGGGAACAATGTTGTTGAATGCTGAGCTGTTGTCAATGAACAGCATTCTTACATACGTATTCCCTTTGTCCATACGTATTCCCTTTGTATAGATGTGTGTGCTACTGGGCGATAGTCATTTAGGCAGGTTAACCTGGCATTCTTGGGCACAGGGACTATGGTGGTCTGCTTGAAACAAGTTGGTATTACAGAACGGGTCAAGGATAGGTTGAAAATATCAGTGAAGGCTGGGCCTCCCAAGAGGCGCAGCAGTCTAAGGCACTGCACCGCAATGCTAGAGGCGTCACTACAGACCCGGGTTCGATCCCGGGCTGTATCACAACCGGCCGTGTTCGGGAGTCCACATATGGCCAAGCGTTGTCCGGGTTAAGGGAAGGTTTGGCCGGGGGGCTTTACTTGGCTCATGGCGCTCTAGCGACACCTTGTGGCGGGCCGGGCACCTGCGGGCTGAACTTGGTCGTCAGGTGAACAGTGTTTCCTCCGACATATTGGTGCGGCTTACTTCCGGGTTTAGCGGTCGGATGTTAAGAAGCGCGGTTTTGGTGGGTCATGTTTCAGAGGACAAATGACTCGACCTTAGCCTCCCGAGGCCATTGGGGAGTTGCAGAAATGAGACAATATTGAAATTGGCGAGGAAAAGGGGGTAAATAAATACATAATGTCAGTGAAGACACTTGCCAGCTGGTCAGTGAATGCTCTGAGCACTCATCATGGTATTCCATCTTGAACTGAAATAAGTTCCTGCCAAGGTGCCCTCCATCTTGAGTTTGATCTGTAGCTATTAACTCATTCAGAGAGCAACCCTGCTTATCTCTGTACTCAGATCCTGGCATGGCAGGGGGGGGGCATTAGACCAAACAATGACAGATCTCAGTCTAGTGTGTGGAATTCAGGTTCCTTATCACCGATGAGAGATTACGCAGTTGGAGTCAGAGGAGACAAGAGGAGGGCTTGGTAAACAGAGCTAAGTAAACAATCCCCTGTTTACCTCTGGTTTACCCCAGTGTTTCTCACTCCCACTCCTCTCAATCAAACACCCACCCAGTCACTCCTCACTAGTAGTAATCAGGCTATTTGTGACGTTAAGGTCCCATATCCACTTCCCATAGGTCTTCTTCAGTCACTCTGATACCTTTCTCATCTCTATTGAGTGACATCTACTTGAATACTTCTTCGATCCTACACTTGGCGAAAAGGGTCAATATCAGAGGATCTATATATTTCCGGATATCTGACATTTTATTTGATAAAATGAGTAGACATGCTCCAGATACGCATGCTCTTAATTTCATATATGGAGCTAGGATATTCTCTGTAATGGGACAGTTTCTACATCCACATCCGGCTTCTTCACCTGTGGGATGGTCTGAGGTCAGACCAGACAGCTGATTAAAATGTGGTTTTGCACAACCGAAAAATGTCTGCACAACTGTCAGAAACCGTCTCAGGAAAGCTCATCTGCATGTTCGTCGTCCTCAGCAAGGTCTTGACCTGACTGCAGTTTGGCTATTAATCGACTTCAGTGGGCAAATGCTCACCTTTGATGGCTACTGGCATGCTGGAGAAGTGTGCTCTTCACAGATGAATCCCAGTTTCAACTGTACCGGGCAGATGTCAGACACTATGGCGTTGTGTGCACAAGCGGTTTGCTGATGTCAACATTGTGAACAGAGTGCCCCATGGTGACAGTGGGGTTATGGTATAGGCAGGCATAAGCTACCATCAACGAACACAATTAAATTTAATCTATGGCAATTTGAATGCACAGAGATGCAGTGACGAGATCCTGAAGCACATTGTCGTAACATACATCCGCTGCAATCACCTCATGTTTCAGCATGATAATGCACGGCCCCATGTCGCAAGGATCTGTATGCAATTCCTGGAAGCTGAAAATGTCCCAGTTCTTCCAAGGCCTGCATACTCACCAGACATGTCATCCATTGAGCATGTTTGGGATGCTTTGGTTTTACGTGTACGACAGCGTGTACCAGTTCCCGCTAATATCCAGCAACTTTGCACAGCCATTCCACAGGCCACAATCTACAGCTTGATTAACTGTCGCACTGCATGAGCCAAATGGTTGTGACTGTTTTTTTGATCCACGCCCCTACCTTATTTTCTAAGGTAACATATGACCAACATATGCATATATGTATTCCCAGTAATATGAAATCCATAGGGCCTAAGTCATTTTTTTCTATTGACTGATTTCATAATATCAAGTGTAACTCAGTAAAATCTTTGAAATTGTTGCATGTTGCGTTTATATTTTTGTTCAATGTATATGAAAGCAAGCTTTACTTTAATACTTCCAACACCATCAGGCTTGATTGAGTGAGCTGTTTCGTGTTGCCCGCCTGTATATCTATAAACCTTAATATATTTCATAACATATTTCTTGGTCAGTAGGTACCGTACCTAACATAACAAAAGGAGGAGGTGTTTTCGACACAGTCACTCATATAGATATAGAGGTCTATAGAGCATCCCTGTCGAATGCCTTCAACACCTTGTAGAGTCCATTCCCTGACGAATTGAGGCTGTTCTGAGAGCAAAAGGGGGGGGGGGGGGGGGGGGGGTGTGCAACTCAATATTAGGATGGTGAATATATACTATTTTAATAGCAGGACACTGTAAAGTCCATTATCCCTCCGAAGAGTATGAATTAGGCTGTTTGAGAAGGTTTGAATCCTAAGCAAGCTGCCTACACATTGTTGGAAGACAGTGGAGGCTGCTGAGGGGAGGACGGATCATTATAATGGCTGGTATATTTGATACCATTCCACCAATTCCGCTCCAGCCATTACCCCGAGCCCATCCACCCCAATTAAGGTGCCACCAACCTCCTGTGTTGGAAGTACATAAGACCAACATAGCTACTGGAGTAGGTCAAAGCTGTGTGCTGGAAAACCTTGGTAGAGTATGGGTGAAATTCCTTTCTTTTTTGTCTTCAAACCAATGCTGCCTTTTTAAGTTTTCATGGTTTTTACCCCAGAAGGTGATTATACAACTATCACGTTTCAGGAGAAGACCCAGATGCAGACAGTGTCGAAGTAACAAACGTTTATTACTAGAACGGGGGGCAGGCAAAACGACAGGTCAAGGGCAGGCAGAGGTCAGTAATCCAGATCAGATTCCATAAGGTACAGACAGCAGGCAGTCTCGGGGTCAGGGCAGGCAGAGGTCAATAATCCAGGGTGGTGTGACAAGGTACAGAACGGCAGGCAGGCTCAGGGCACGCAGAATGGTCAAAACCGGGAAAACTAGAATACAGGAACTAGAAAAAGACAGGAGCAAGGGGGGAAATGCTAGGCTTGACAAACTAAACAAGCAACAGACAGAACAAAAGGTATAAATACACTGGGGGTGGAAGATGGGCGACACCTGGAGAGGGGTGGAGACAAGCACAAAGACCGATGAAACAGATCAGGGTGTGACAGTACACCCCCCTCTAGGGGGCGCCACCTGGCGTCCTACCTGAACGCATACCTGGTTGACCGGGGTGCCGGCGTTGGAAATCAGCAATGAGGCTTGGGTCCAGGATGTCCCTGGCGGGGACCCAGAACCTCTCCTCCAGGCCATAACTCTCCCAGTCAACAGGTACTGGAATCCCGTGCCCCAAGGTCGAACCTTCAGGAGACGCCTCACCGTGTACTCCGGTTGGACGTCAATGAAACAGGGGAGAGGGGTGGGCGTGGAAACAGGAGAGAA
This sequence comes from Oncorhynchus mykiss, assembly GCF_057628025.1. Classification (NCBI taxonomy): domain Eukaryota; kingdom Metazoa; phylum Chordata; class Actinopteri; order Salmoniformes; family Salmonidae; genus Oncorhynchus; species Oncorhynchus mykiss. The sequence continues at coordinate 3,750,676 of NC_143035.1, read as the reverse complement.
AGGGCTGTGAGACATTGGTTTGATCCTAGACACATGAAAAGTGGGATGTATACAGAGGGTACGGGGCAACAAAAGACGAACAGCAGAGGGGCTAATGATCTTGTAGATGGGGAAAGGGCCGATAAACCGGGGGGAAAGTTTGCGGGACTCCACCCGGAGGGGCAGATCTTGGGTGGACAGCCATATCCTCTGCCCAAGACGATACCGGGGAGCCGGGGTCCGGTGGCGGTCCGCTTGTCGTTGATACCTGGAGGTGGTCTTGAGAAGAGCCGACCGGACTGTCTTCCAGGTACGACAACAGCAGTGGGCAAACATCTGGGCTGAGGGTATGCCGACCTCTTCCTCTTTCTCCGGAAAGAACGGGGGCTGATAAACTAGGGAACACTCAAAGGGTGAGAGACCCATGGCAGAGCAAGGAAGGGTGTTGAAGGGCATATTCGACCCACCCTAGTTGCTGGCTCCATGTGGTGGGGTTGGAGGAGACCAGGTAGCGAAGAGTCATCTCCAGGTCTTGGTTGGCTCGCTCCGACTGGCCATTGGACTGGGGGTGGAACCCGGAGGATAGGCTGGCCGACAACCCAATGAGTGTGAAGAACACCTTCCAGAACAGGGGCGACAACTGAGGACCCCGGTCGGAGACTTTGTCCACTGGGAGTCCATGGATCTGGAAGACATGCTTCACCATGAGATGGTCCATCTCTTCAGCAGAGGGTAGCTTACGTAGAGGATTGAAGTTGGAAGTCCACTACTGTCAGGATGGCGGTGTTGCCATCAGACGGGGGGAGACCCGTGACAAAGTCCAGGGATATGTGAGACCAGGGATGGTGAGGAACAGGCAGAGGTTGAAGGAGACCAGCCGGAGCTTGTCGGGGAGTCTTGTTCTGTGCACAGATCGTGCATGCTGAGATGAATGTGGAGATGTCAGGAACCATGGTAGGCCACCAAAAGCATTGTCACACAAATGCCAGGGTCTGACGGGAGCCTGGACCGAGGAGCGGACAGTGCCAGGAGCAAATATCTGGTTATCTGGGTCCCCCTTGGGTTTGGCTGGGAACTCTGCACCTCACGAACATGCTTCCCTATTCCCCAGCTGAGTGCCGTCAGCAGGCACGAGGTGGGAAGGATGGCCTCTGGTTCCGTGCGTGGAGCCGCGGGGCTATAACGGCGTGACAGCGCATCCAGCTTGACATTCTTGGATCTCGGTCGGTATGAGAGGGAGAAGTTGAACCAGGTGAAAAGCAGGGCCCACCTAGCTTCACTGGAATTGAGACACTTGGCGGTGCAGAGATATTCCAGGTTCTTGTGGTCTGTCCCCACAATGAACAGATGTTCTGCCCCCTCCAGCCAGTACCCTCCACTCCTCCAATGCCATCTTCACCGTGAGAAGCTCACGTTTCCCCACATCGTAGTTCCTCTCCGTGGCGTTGAGGCGATGGCAGAAGAAGGCGCAGGGATGTAACTGGAGGTCCAGGTAAGAACATTGGGACAGTACAGCCCCCTCTCTGACATCCAAAGCATCGGCCTGTGCAGACAGGGGGGAAGCCAGGGTGCTGTAACCCCGGGATAAAGCGGCGATAAAAGTTGACAAATCTCAGGAAATGTTGCAGTTGCATTCTGGACATACGCTGGGGCCAATCCACCACCGCTCTCACCTTCCCGGGATCCATCTGTACACTCCCTGCAGCAATGATGTAACCTAGGAAGGGGATGGTGGAGCAATGGAATTCGTACTTCTCTGCTTGCACAAAAAGCTGGTTCTCCAGGAGGCCTGTCGGATGTGGAGCACGTGTTCTTGGGCAGAGCGGGAGCAAACAAGGAAGTCGTCGAAGTAGACGAAGATGAACCGGTTCAACATGTCGCGGAGAACATCATTCAACAGAGCCTAGAATACAGCAGGGGCATTGGTAAGACCAAATGGCATGCCAGATACTCGTAGTGGCCGCTGGCCGTGTTGAAGGCAGTCTTCCACTCGTCCCCTTCCCGTATCCACACCAGGTGGTAGGCATTCCGTAGGTTCAGCTTGGAGAACATGGTGGCCCCCTGGAGTGGCTCGAAGGCCAAGGAGATGAGTAGTAGCGGGTAGCGGTTCTTCCCTGTGATGTCGTTGAGGCCCAGGTAGTTTATGCACGGGCGCAGGGCAAGCAGAAGGAGGGATGAACCCTGCAGCTAGGGAGTCCTCAGAGAGTACAGTCGTTCCCGGGGTAGAGTGGTGCCTGAGAGAAGGTTGATCCCGCAATCATAGGGTCAGTGTGGCGGAAGCGAAGTGTCCCGGGCCTTACTAAACACCTCCTGGAGGTCCTGGTATTCAGCGATAATGGCGGAGAAGTCCTGGGCAACTTTCGAGCCCCCAGGAAGACATCCTGGGGCAGGCTATTCAAGCAATGAGCATGGCAGAATGGGCTCCAGCCCATGATGGCACCAGAAGACCAGTTAATAAGGGGATTGTGTCGCTGGAGCCAAGATAATCCCAATACCACAGGAACCTGAGGAGACTTAATAAGGAATTAGAACATCTCACTGTGGTTCCCTGACACACGTAGGTTGATGGGGGTGGTATTGTGGGTGAACCGGCCTATAGAGCGCCTGTCCAGTGGGGATGTCCAGATCGGATGCCAGGGTAGTGTCCATAAAGCTCTCATCGGCCCCAGAGTTGATGAGTACCTGGAGAGATTGTGACAGGTTCCCCCACAGCAAGATGGAATGAAAAGGAATGCAAGTAAGGAGAGAGGAAAAGTTATCCGTGTGACCCACCAGAGTACTCGCTACTACCGGTGAGCCTGGTCTTTTAGTGGACAGGTGGCCACGAAATGCAATACAGGCAACTCTTTGTGTGAAGCCTGTATAGCCGTTCGGCTGGGGACAGCCTAGCTCTGCCTAATTGCGTCGGTTCGGGGAAGAGGTGAATTGGCAGACTTCTGAGACTCTCGGGGGAACTCGGGTAGCCTCAGGTTCTCTCGGCAATAGAGCCGTCGGGGACTTCCAGGATGTCGAGGCGAGGTGGATGCCTTGGGCAGGCGAGTGAAATCGAACCTCCTCTCCTTCCCTTGCTCCCGTAGTCGCCCATCGATCTGAATGGTCAAGGCGATGAGTGAATGGAGATCAGTCGGTAGTTTCCGAGCTGCAAGCTCGTCCTTTACTTCGTCCGATACTCCGTGCAGGAACATGTCGAACAGCGCTACCGGGTTCCAGGCACTGTCAGCTGCCAACGTGCGGAAATCCACTGCATAGTCAGCCACACTGCGGGAGTCTTGCCGAAGCTGGAGTAACTTCCGGGCAGCCTCTCTCCCGGACAATGGAGCATTGAAAACTTTCTTCACCGCCACGATGAACTCCTCCAGACTGAAATATACGGCCAACTGCTGATCCCGTAATACTGCCGTAGCCCAGGCGAGAGCACTCCCGGACATCAGTGTGATGAGGTATGCTATCATCTTACAGCGGTCTGAGGGGAAGGAGGAGGGCTGCAGCTCGATGATGAGGGAACACTGAGCGAGAAACGTCCGACAGGTGCCCGACTCTCCACCTTCCGGGGAGGTAAGCAGGGTTCACGAGAAACCGGGGTGGCGGTGCTGCTAACAGCCGTGTTACTGAGGGGCTGGGAGGGTACCTTTGTGGTAGGCTGACTAACAGGCAACCCGCGGAATTGCTCCAGCAATGTGTCCAACGCTTGGTCATGGCATTCGGCCAAGGTCTGGAACCCTTCCACAAGACCATGAAGCAACTCCTCATGCCTTCTGTTGGTGGCTCCTTGGGAGGAGATGGTGTTGCGGAGCTGGTCCGAGTCTGCTGGGTCAGTCATGGCCAGTTCGTACTATCACGTTTAGTGAAGACACAGATGCAGACAGTGTCGAAGTAACAAAAGTTTATTACTAGAACAGGGGCAGGCAAACGACAGGTCAATGGCAGGCAGAGGTCAGTAATCCAGATCAGAGTCCATAAGGTACAGAACGGCAGGCAGGCTCAGGGTCAGGGCAGGCAGAATGGTCAAAACCGGGAAAACTAGAAAACAGGAGCAAGGGGAAACCCGTTGGTAGGCTTGAAAAACAAAACAAACAGGCAACAGACAAACAGAGAACACAGGTATAAATACACTGGGGTTAATGGGGGAGATGGTGCGACACCTGGAGGGGGGTGGAAACAAGCACAAAGACAGATGAAACAGATCAGGGTGGGACAACATTATAATACAGCAAAACAAAGCAATAAATGTAAAGTAAAAGTACACAATAATGACAAATGGCAACAGAAATAATGTTGTTATTAGTATTTATTTAATATTAACAGCCGATTTTCCAGAGGGAATCAAAAAACCAGAAACCCATTTAAGCTAATATGAAGTAAACAGGATTGTTTTTCTCTACCCATGTTCTTAACTGACTTGCCTAGTTAAATACATACATACATACATACATACATACATACATACATACATACATACATACATACATACATACGTACCTACGTACGTACGTACGTACGTACGTATGTATGTAACTATTTACATGAAAATACACTTTAAAGTTTACTGAGGAAAGGCCTTCTACTATATTACATGTAAACAACAGTGAGTTATTACAAAATATACAATTTAGAATCAAACATACATTCATCAGATATAGTAAACTTTGTACATACAATTCAGGGAAGGTCACACTTGCTTTTGAAGAGCCACAGGGTTCTGCAGGCTTTCTTGTTGAAGCCCAGTTCTACCACACCTGATTTTACTATTCAAGGTCTCGATGAACAGCTGAGTAGTAGAATCAGGTTTGGTAGCACTGGGCTTGAACAAAAAAGCCTGCCTAACCCTGTGGCTCAACTTGTCATTAGCCATTTTGGTAACTCCTGATACAAACTGTGACAAATGACAAACTGCTGAGAAACATCTGTAAAATACAAAGTCGTTAGACAAGTACAAAACACTTTTAAGAATAATTATTTACAAATCTGACATTGGATAGGTGCTTTAAATCCTTAAGATATAAATGTCCTTAGAAATGCTCTACACGCTTGTTCAACTCCAGTAAAAGAGCACACATTCCCACATTTATAAATGGCAGTATAAATATGAAAGCAGATGGGAGTACTCACAGATTTGGAACAGAACATACATAAGTGCTACTGATAGTGTGCGATGTACTGTGTGCATACGAATAAGCGTAAGTCGTTTGTCAGCTCCACGTGGGCCGGTTTAACAGATTTCTTAGCTTCTGATAGGAAGCAATGTTTACAACCTGCCAACTTATCGTGTACCGTAGGGATGGCGTGCATGTGACAGATGAGTGCAACGACCTTGTCCTTGAAAGTTTGAGAGATGGTCTCTCCACGTTCTCTCCTCTGTAGTAGCGAGATGAGTGCACTAGTACTAATTGCCACTCAATGAACCCAAAGGTGCTTTTAAGAGACAACTAATACAATAAAATAAGCACACATCGTGTGTGTGCGCATCAGCATGTGTGTCAGGAAAGAGATCTCAAAAACTATACATGACAGAGAATGGTCAAAATATCCCCTCCGGCAGACCTTCAAATCTTAGGGCGGTAACTCTAACTATTGCGCTACAAACCCTGTTATAGATATGGCAACTTGACATTATTTAAATGAACAGTCTGATAACGACAGCACAAGTTTGTTCCAAAATATTTTGTTCATTCACTCAGTACTGATTGATTACTGATTACATAGCTAACCAAGTTAGCAAGCATGGTGTTTTCATTTGACTGGCACAGGTTGCGCAAAACAAGCAATGATTATTATGATCCACACACCTGTTCTGGTGTGTGCATTTATTATAAATTAGCAGAGTGGCAGTTTTCCCCAAGTTTGGTGGATCTAACTGACTATAAAAGCAGCCAAGGACGTTCCCTAGCTTATTTGTTTGTGCTCTGGTTACACACAAGTGTCCAGATCAGCAGTTTACACAGATGACTTCAGCCATATGAAAAACATTCCATAGAAAATGATATCTACCTACTAGCTAGCTACCTTCCTTTTCCATCTACTAGGTAGCTGTTACTGTTGAGCAGCAACTGAGTTGCACCTGGTTTAAGAACTCTTTAAAAAAATATATATATATTTCACCTTTATTTAACCAGGTAGGCAAGTTGAGAGCAAGTTTTTATTTACAATTGCGACCTGGCCAAGATAAAGCAAAGCAGTTCGACACATACAACAACACAGAGTTACAGATGGAGTAAAACAAACATACAATCAATAATACAGTAGAAAAAAAGTCGATATACAATGTGAGCAAATGAGGTGAGATAAGGGAGGTAAAGACAAAAAAACGCTATTAGCATGATTGGTAATGTTTCTAAAACAATACATATATTACTAATAAGAAGTAATATGGTATATTGTTTCATTTCAAAATATCAAAAATGTCACATGCCCTTTAACGGTGGGAGGTTACGACTGTGGTAATGCAAATCTTCTGAGAAGCCGGAGGCTAGCGAGTAAACTCCCAATGCCTTCCATTCTCCTTGCTAATGTGCAATCGTTAGAAAATAAAACTGATTACTTACTATTAAGATTATCCTACCAACAGTACATTAAAAACTGTAACATCTTATGTTTCACCGAGACATGGCTGAACGAAGAAACGGACAATATAGAGCTGGCGGGATTTTCCATGCACCGGCAGAACAGAGACGCTACCTCTGGTAAGACGAGGGGTGGAGTTGTGTGTCTTTTGTTAATAACGGCTGGTATGCAATGTCCAATATTAAAGAAGTCTCGAGGCATTGCTCGCCTGAGGTAGAGTTCTTCACGATAAACAGTCGAACACACTATCTACCAAGAGAGTTCTCATCTGTATTATTCGTAGCCATCTGTTTACCACCACAAAGTGATGCTGGCACTAAGACTGCTCTCAACCAACTCTATAAGGCCATAAGCAAAGAAGAAAATGCTCACCCAAAATGCTCCTAGTGGCTGGGGACTTTAATGCAGGCAAACTTAAATCAGTTTTACAACATTTTTACCAGCATGTCACATGTGCAAACAGGGGGAAATCAATCCTAGACCACCTTTACTCCACACACAGAGATGTATACATTTGGCAAATCTTACCACAATTCTATCCTCCTGATTCCTGCTTACAAGCAAAAACTAAAGCAGGAAGTACCAGTGACTCGCTCAATACGGAAGTGGTCAGATGACGCAGATTCTACACTACAGGACGGTTTTGCTTGCACAGACTGGAATATGTTCCGGGATTCATCCAATGGCATTGAGGAATACACCACCTCAGTCATCGGCTTCATCAATAAGTGCATTGATGATGTCGTCCCCACAGTGACTGTACATACATATCCCAACCAGAAGCAATGGATTACAGGCAACATCCACATCGAGCTAAAGGCTAGAGCTGCCACTTTCAAGGAGCAGGAGACTGATCTGGACACTTATAAGAAATCCCCCTATGCCCTCAGACGAACCATCAAACAAGCAAAGCGTCAATACAGGATTAAGATTGAATCCTACTACACCGGATGTGGTATGGCTTGAAACTGAAATTTGAAACCTAGCCACAAGCTGCCCAGTGATGCGTGCCTACCAGACTAGCTAAATGCCTTTTATGCTCGCTTCAAGGCAAGCAACACTGAAGCATGCACGAGAGCACCAGCTGTTCTGGATGACTGTGTGATAACGCTCTCGGTAGCCGATGTGAACAAAACCTTTAAACAGGTCAACATTCACAAAGCCGCTGGGCCAGACGGATTACCAGGATGTGTACTCAAAACATGCACGGACCAACTGTCAAGTGTCTTCACTGACATTTTCAAACTCTCCCTGACCGAGTCTGTAATACCTACATGTTTCAAGCAGACCACCATAGTCCCTGTGCCAAAGGAAGCGAAGGTAACCTGCCTAAATGATTACCGCCCCATGGCACTCACGTCGGTAACCATGAAGTACTTTGAAAGGCTGGTCATGGCTCACATCAACAGCATTCTCCCAGACACTCTAGACCCACTTCAATTCACATACCGCTTGTAACGGTCGTCGTATGAAGGAGAAGTGGAGGACCAATGCGCAGCGTGGTAAGTGTCCATATTTAATAGAACTAACTGAACACGACAAAATACAAAAATAACAAAGTGAAATAACAAACCGAAACAGTTCCGTGTGGAACACACACAGACACAGGAAATAATCACCCACAACTCAAAGGTGAAACCAGGCTACCTAAGTATGGTTCTCAATCAGGGACAACGATTGACAGCTGCCTCTGATTGAGAACCATACCAGACCAAACACAAAAATCCCAAATTAAGAAAAATGAACATAGACAACCCACCCAACTCACGCCCTGACCATACTAAAACAAAGACATAACAAAAGAACTAAGGTCAGACCGTACCCCCCCACCCCCACCCCCCAAAGGTGTGGACTCCGGCCGCAAAACCTGAACCTATAGGGGAGGGTCTGGGTGGGTGTCTGTCCGCGTTGGCGGCTCTGGCGCGGGACGTGGACCCCACTCCACCATAGTCTTTGTCTTCCTTTTAACCCGCCTCCGTGGCCTCTTTAAAGCGGCGACCCTCGCCACCGACCTCGGACTGGGGACCCTAGCAATGGGTGCCAAATGGACGGGAGATTCCGGCAGCACCGGACAGGCGGAAGACTCCGGCAGCTCCGGAGTGAAGGGCAATTCCGGCAGCACCGGAGTAACGGTGCCTGCAGCTCTGGCAGCTCCTAACTGACCGGCAACCCACCCAACTCACGCCCTGACCATACTAAAACAAAGACATAACAAAATAACTAAGGTCAGAACGCGACACCGCCCCAACAGATCCACAGATGACGCAATCTCAATCGCACTCCACGCTGCCCTTTCTCACCTGGACTAAAGGAACACCTATGTGAGAATGCCATTCCATACAGCTCAGCGTTCAACACCATAGTGCCCACGAAGCTCATCACTAAGCTAATGACTCTGGGACTAAACACCTCCCTCTGCAACTGGATCCTGGACTTCCTGACAGGCCACCCCCAGGTGGTAAGAGTAGGCAACAACAAGTCTGCCACGCTGATCCTTAACACTGGGCCCCCTCAGGAGTGTGTACCTAGTCCCCTCCTCTATTCCCTGTTCACCCACGACTGAGTGGCCAAACACGACTCCAACACCATCATTAGGTTTGCTGATGACACAACAGTCTGATCATCGACAACGATGAGACGACCTATAGGGAGGAGGTCAGAGAACTGGCAGTGGTGCCAGGACAACAACCTCTCCCTCAATGTGAGCAAGACAAAGGAGCTAATTGTGGACTACAGGAAAAGGCGGGACGAACAGGCTGTAGTGGAGCGGGTCGAAAGTTTCAAGTTCCTTGGTGTCCATGTAACAGATGTGAAACGGCTAGCGGTGGTGCGTGCTAAATAGCATTTCAATAGGTGACGTCACTTGCTCAGAGACCTTGAAGTAGTAGTTCCCCTTGCTCTGCAAGGGCCGCGGCTTTTGTGGAGTGATGGGTAAAGATGCTTTTAAGGGTGACTGTTGTTGATGTGTGCAGAGGGTCTCTGGTTCACGCCCGGGTATGGGCGAGGGGACGGTCTAAAGTTATACTGTTACATCCACATCACCAAACATACCAAGACAGTTGTGAAGAGGGCACAACAAAATATTTTCCCCCTCAGGAGACTGAAAAGACTTGGCATGGGCCCCCAGATCCTCAAATGGTTCTACAGCTGCACCATCGAGAGCATCCTGACCGGTTGCATCACCGCCTGGTATGGCAACTGCTCAGCATCTGACCGCAAGGCGCTACAGAGGGTAGTGGGAACGGCCCAGTACATCACTGTTGCCAAGCATCCTGCCATCCAGGACCTATATAATAGGCGGTGTCAGAGGAAAGCCCATAAAATTGTCAGAGACTCCAGTCACCCAAGTTATAGACTGTTTTCTCTGTTACTGCACGGCAAGCGGTACTGGAGCGCCAAGTCTAGGACCAAAAGGCTCTTCAACAGCTTCTACCCCCAAGCCATTAGACTGCTGAACAATTCATAAAAATCACCACCAGACAATTTACATTGAAACCCCCCTCACCCCCCACCCTCTTGTACACTGCTGCTACTCTCTGTTTGTTTGTTACCTATGCATAGTCATTTCACCCCCACCTACATGTACAGATTACCTCAACTAGCCTGTACCTCTGCACACTGACTCAGTAATGGTGCCCCCTGTATATAGCCTCGTTATTGTTATTCTTATTGTGTTACTTTTTATTATTACTTTTTACTTTAGCCTACTTGGTAAATATTTTATTCTTCTTGAACTGCACTGTTGGTAAGCATTTCACGGTAAATTCTACACTTGTTGTATTCGGAGCATGTGGCAAATAAAGTTTGATTTCATTTGAAACCATGTAAATAGTCAAGGAACAAAATATCAACATTTCACTTCAGTAGACTTGTTTCAAGTAAATTAGACCAAGTGTTGTGCCTGTGCGCAGCGCTTCTAAAAATGAATCTTTCACTCAGCTTTTCACAGCCTCCAGCCAGGTAATTTTGCAGCACGAGGTGGAATAGGCTATATAGGATTCGTAGTTCTTTGACTTTGTGCGATTAATTTACCAGCTATGAAACAAAACAACAGAAATACTTTGAAAACAGCTACTGCAGCATTTATTTTACTACGTGGTCATACTTGACTATTTTTATTCACAGATGCGAGTGAAATGCTCGCACTGTGGAGTCCTGACCAAAAATAGAAATAGATATCTTACACTGCCTAAATCTACCCGCATCCGGCAGGTGACAGTGTTAATTTTAGGCCCTGATAAAAACTGTTGCACCTACAAACTTGCGTAGAGGGCAGGTCACTGTTTTCTGGGCTTCCAGCTTCATTTCACTCACTCACTCTTCTTCTACTCCACCGTGTGGATGTAGCTGTGGATGTAAATGCCTAGCAGAGTGTGTGTCTGTCATTCTTTCATTGGCTCCATGTCCATCCATCCACCTCACCCCGCTAGAGCTCATCCAAGCCCCCAGCTGTCTCTCAGACAGACATCATAGAACATCGTCTTGGAATCTTGGAAGAACACTCTCCCCTACCTTAGAAAAAAATACAGAAACCTGGTCATTCCTCAAAAGCAAACCATTTAACATTTCTGGAGGGTGGCGTCGAGTGTCTGCCTCTTTTTAGCTCTGGCATGTTGTTGGAGCAAAGGCTATGCCCGCTCCACCTCCACTGGTGCAGAAGCTGGAGAGGGCACAAGGCCTGACTGTTGGCCCTGACGCCAGGCCTATGTGGGTAGCTGGGTGTTTGGGTTGGTGTGGGGGCAATGATGTACCCACCTCTGACTCTCCTTTCCATACCACTGGCCCTAACACACTCTCACTGGAGCAGATATAAATGTTAATCTCTTATTTCAGTCACAGGAGGGAGTTTTGGGCACTGGGCGCTCTATGTACACACTCTATCTGAATCATAGAGGCTCAGATTCTCTAGTTGTGTTGTTTCCCATCAGATTTGGGAACGCTGCTCTCCTCTGCTGTGAGGGTAAGACAACCCAACCAACAGCCTTGGCCTGAAGTTACCCAGTGGTGGTGGTATGGGACCCCCATGTATCTGTTCACACACAGGTTGGACCACCAGCAGCTCAGACCACACAAACAGAGCCACAGCTCCACAGGGATTCTGGGTAATGTTGTAGAACGCCGGCCCCGTCACAAATAACGAGCACCTGCTTATTAAGCACAACCCTTTGTGTCAACAGTCCACACCGACAGACAGCTATTATCTCACGCATGGTTCCTAATTCTGGTTTGGCTCTCGCTATACACAGTATGTAATGTTTACATGTTCGGGTGTGGCTCACACTCACAGACCCAGCAAGCTACTGCTGCGGCTGCTGGTCTGTCTGTCACTGCTGAATGTGAGTGCCAGAGCAGAGCAGACTAGGCAGGGAGGGCAGGGCAGCTTGCATAAGAATCACCCAGACAAGACCGTGCAGCACAGGTCCAAGGAGGAACATGCCAGGTGGTGATACTGATCAGTGGCTCACCCTCACTCTCACCACTGTTTTACCCAAACCTGCTGCTGCTGTCGGCTCAGAGTAGGGCCGGGTGGGCGCTCCCTCTCTCTCTTTCATCAGGGTACACTTTAAGCTCTATGTATGGCCACTTATTGGTAGCAGACTGAAGAGAGGCCCGTCTTCCTTGTTGTAGAGCATGTTTTCTTTGCTGCTTAGTCCCAGAACATTGTGTAACCTATGGCGCTGAACCAGGGCCGGGCAGAAGTGGGCCATGCCATTGAATGGGTGAAGCAGCAGCAGAGCCGGGGATGAAAGCCATTAAGGAGGCCCTTCCGTTGAGCCACAGGTTCTAAATGCCTGGAATGTCGGTGTTCTGAGAAAACCACAGGATTCTAAAGAGAAGCCGTCCACTGCCCTGAGTCAATGGGACAAATGCACGGAATGGGAATATTCCCTGCTTCTTTTCTGTGACATTTTAAAATGCCCAGAGTGTAGGGCTATGAGGAGTGGTGATGGTTGGAAGGGTTCTGCAATCCCCCTAGTTAAAGGCTGTGTAATCCCACCTTTACCCAGGGACAAAGAGACTGCAACAAAGCAAGCTTCCATTAGGAAGAGGGGCCCCACATCAAGAACAAATTGCTTGTGACGAACACTCAGCCTCACTGGTCTTGTGCAAGCACACTGCTCCGACAAGTTAAGTCCACGGGAATGGAGAGAACAATTCACTCCAAGGTGCCCTCTCCCACCTGTGCAAACAGTGCAGTTCCGGGCTCAAGTAGGTAAAGAGCACACAAACAGGGTCCACGCAAGATGACATCTCGCTGACCTCCAGCGGAGTGGGGCCTTTATCTAAACCAGGGTGAGGAATGTTTGAATACCCGCCGCTAACCTTTGTGTTTTTTATGCCTCCACTATAAATACCAAACACTTCTCTAATAGCCGTGCTCAAGCAATACGTTTCAAACCAAATGCAGCTCATTAACTGCCTTGTTTACGTAAAGTTCCATTCCCCTCACGCGAAACACCACAGACTTGTTTTAAGTGTACACGTTTAACAGAGATCACAGCTACAAAGAAGACTGGGACCTACTTCAAAACAAACATTTAAAAAATATGGAGTGAGAGATACAAAATGAGGTTTGGCAAGCTGTGTTCATGTGGACTTGTAAGAGCCGGATGTTAACACATTGGTTTGTGCACCACACACTCTGAGATCTGCCACAATGAAAATCATGTTCAAATCTAATAACGAAGCTTTATGGAGCCAGAGAACACACACAGTCAGGAGCATCAGCCAAACTGTCGGTTCCCAGGCCAAAAAATAAGTACATTAAAATACAATCGCAAACGAGGTGGGCTTGTGTTAACTTTGAATGGGAGCATGTGTGTTGTAAAATGTAACTGTGTAACACCTGACAAATCCTTTAGCAGTGTCATCATGGTGGACAACATGCTTGTATAGGCCAGGCCCACAGTAATGGTTTGAGTTCCCTCCATCTACAAAATTGACAACAACAAAAAACAGTTTTCTTCTATGCTTGACCCATGAAACATAATTTAAAACATCAGCCACATTAGCATTATATTATATCCTTGCTGACATCAGTCGCTGTAGGGTTGCAATGCTACCAGTAATTTACCAAAGTTACCGGAATCTTCAGTAATTTTTGTAATTAAATGTCACGTCCTGACCATAGAAACTTTTATTTTCTATGGTAGAGTAGGTCAGGGCGTGACTGGGGTGTTGTTCTAGTTTATATTTTCTATGTGGGGTTATAGGTTTATTTTCTATGTTGGTGATTTGTATGATTCCCAATTAGAGGCAGCTGATTATCATTGTCTCTAATTGGGGATCATACTTAAGTAGCATTTTTTCCACCTGTGGGTTATGGGATATTGTTTATGTTTAGTTGCCTGTTAGCACTGCATTGTCGTCACGGTTCATTTATTCTTTATTTGTTTTCTCTTGGCTAAAGTTTCACTTTAGTCTTTAATAAATATGTGGAACTCTACATACACTGCGCCTTGTTCCGACCATTATTACAAAAGATGTGACATTAAAAGAAAATTAAACTTTGGAAATGTATACTTGAATAACTTAAAATAACATTGATTAATATACAGTATTCATTTATTATATCGGTGTCCATATTGTCCATGAGTTTCTAGTAGATAGACCATATGGTTCAAGAGAAAATAGCCAAATTAATGAAAAAAGCATTTAATCAATAATGGAATTATTTTCATTTAACTCTGCAACTTCCAACTATTGGAACTACTTCCAACTGACACCAGTTTGACGCCAAAACATTCCCAACAAATACATATTGAAATAGTCAAAAAAATCTTAGTTTGTAAAAAAAATATATAGAAAGGATATTTCATGCTGAAACCCTCATATTAAACACCAATGGTATTCACTGTTTATGGTTTATATTTAGGACAGTGTTTTACAGCTTTGTACTTCTATTTCTTATTTTAAAATCATGTTATTTAATTATTTCATATATTTTATATGTGATAAATCCACATAGAGGGCCAGAGATTATAACAGACACCTGTGATAATCTGAAGTAACCAAAAGGGCCACTAGATGTCTTGTGATAGATTACATCTGGTAAATTTGAACGTTTCCATTAATATACTCTCCCTTTGCAACCCTAATCGTTCTTCTGGAACAGTCAAGTCCTCGGTGTGAAGACTGGACGGGCATCTGATACGGTTTAACTGTGTGCACACATTCAAAGCAGGACCCTGCACCGAATCAGACATCCAGCTGGAAGAGGTACTAGCAAATAGCACTCAGATGGATCAGGGAAAGAGATGAGCACTGATGATGTTCTGAAGATAAGGGAGCTACAGAGGAAAACTGACAGAACACTGTGGACTCATCACAGATATAATTGGAATTTTACTCAACAAGTGGAATTGTGTCAGACTGAGCTGCTGTCCATCAAAGGCTGCTGAGGCCAACCCAGTCTACAGTCTCCAGTTAGTCCCCATTGCTCCAGCAGAGGCTGTGTATAATCAGCCGCCAGGCTTTGTGATAAGCAGGAGGCCTGCAGTGCCACATTATCCACCATTATCTGCCTAATGAGCTGGAGGAGCATGATACCTGGTGAGAGAGGCCCACAGCAGTGATAGGGAGCTCTGTTTAGTACTACTACAGCCCCAGAAGACTTCATCACTGAGTGTACTAAGTAGTAGACTACTGCTTATTGCAGCATTGACAGGATGGATGACCTGAACTGGAAATAAACAGCCACAAGCCAGGCTTAATTTCCTGGCCTATCAGTTGAATCCAATAATCTCATATTTATTAAGTTGTTACAAGGTTGTTTAGGGATCTTGAGTGGCCAGAAGGCCTTTCTGTGCTGTGAGGTCTCTGAGAGGAGAGGCCATGGGCCATGACACAAAAACTCCCTCACCGTGCAGTATGCAGCATGTTACTATGTCTCATTTAACACC
The DNA here is from genome assembly GCF_057628025.1 of Oncorhynchus mykiss. Lineage (NCBI taxonomy): Eukaryota > Metazoa > Chordata > Actinopteri > Salmoniformes > Salmonidae > Oncorhynchus > Oncorhynchus mykiss. The sequence goes on along the minus strand of NC_143035.1, from coordinate 3,735,233 downwards.
AAATAGACTCCTCAAAACCATTTTCAGATTGAAAGGCTTAAGCGCAAGGCAGATGCTTTGATGGATGTCCAAGAAAGAAAAAAGGAAAAAGAAGAAGCATGTGGCTGTCGCTGAGTCTGAGATAGAGACACTGTTTCTTCAGAGAGTTTTGTACTGCTGAGTGGAAGTACATAAATCAAACGGCTTCCTACTTATTAGCTTTTGATACGGTCTGCTTGACTTGGTCCTTCAAATCGGCTCAGAGCCAAGCCTGCAATCACCAGGCCCATCTGAGCATGCACATCCGACAGACGGCTGGCTGGTCCTGGAGCTGTGATAGCCAGGCACAGAGCCATGACGCTGGGTGAGAGAACAGGTGAGCACCGGGCTGAACTGCATTGGGTTGGCAGCTAGGCTAGCTAGAGCCTTAGCACCTGTGGGAGGCTCACTCACAGTCAATGTGGGCCACTTCTCTCCAATCCAAATGTCAAAACGAGCCAGTGAGGAACAGGAACTATGTGACGGCATGAGGGAGAGAGAGAAGCCAGAACATTCCGCAAACTGTCTGTGTTCGCACTTTATCTCCGTTGGCGGGTGTGTGGAGCGTATCTATGTTATCCCATCCAAGGATGTGCCTAGCTCCTGATGTGCCTAGCTCCCTCTCTTCATTCATTGAGGGCCAGCCAGCATGAACTTGTTTTTTATCAGCGGCAAATCGCATGCATGGTGCCTGGACTTTCTCTCGCGAGCCCTGCTTATAGCACTCTTGGGAGTCATAACTTTGAATAGTTGAGTATTCCTACCGTGAAAATGGGAAAACTGAACTTTGGATTAAACCTTCATTGCGAAACTGGAAACGCTGTATGATAACAGTTATGTCAAGCACACTCATGCAGATAAGTGGAAGCCCTTCAAAAAATGACTTTCTCTGCTGGGAGAAAAAAAAATCTCAATGAAATTAGGATTGTCAATTTTTTATCTGACCCACCGGAGTAACAAGAGGTATTTGTGTATCAGGCTAGCCCAGAACAATCCCTAAAACCGAGAAGAAACCCAATAATAGGCTGCATCTCTCACCTGGATCACAAGCAACACTTTACAATGCACCCATTCCAGACTCAGACCTCCCGCATGACACCTTTTATCTACATTGCCAGAGAGAGACACACTGCATAACGTCCTGGGCTCTGAACGGGCATTCCTAGGATAACTCCGACAAGGCAGAAAGGAAAGGAGCAATCCAAGGACAACACAGATTGTGTGTGTGTATTTCCTTCTACCACCCACCCACTCCAGCACACGTACACACACACAGCCACACAATGTGAAAGAAGTGCAGTGAGCAGATACCAGGGTCAACAGAGAAAACAATGGACTGATTACTCCACAGAGTATGGTCAAGATCTATCTGATTTGCCCAGCAGTCTTGAGGTGGTGGTGGCCTCTCTGAATGTGATCAGGTAGCTTTAGTTACAGCCCACCTGGATGATGATAGACTAAAACCATGAGACACAATAGTTTGAGAATTCTACAGTAGGGGCCAACTTTTGAAACATATCACAGGTGTCATACTGAACTGAATAAAATGTTTGTTTTTTTTTAAACGATCAAGAAATCCTTGAAGAACCTGATTTCGAAACATTTGCATCACACTCAAATTCACATAGTCAATTAATTTCCATATTAACATCAAAAGGGAATTCCAGTAGTATATATATTACAATACAAAATGAAATGTTGTTTCAAATCAAACAAACAATAGCCATTCCCCTTGGACTGGGCTCGTTGCATGTTGAACGCAGTTTGTATTTCCTGCCACTATGGGGACATGGGACACACTCTTTTCATGCCACTTCGATTCAAAGTGATTTTCGAGGCAGGTTAGGAGAGCCTTTTCGCTAACCCATTTCCTAACCTTAACCTCAGTCTCCTAACCTGCTAAAAAAACTCACTTCGATATCGAAGTGGTGTGAAAAGAATGTTTCCCATGGGGACATTGCAATGCCAGTGACCCTGAGTCTAGTACAGTCAGCAGGGTATAATAGAGGACCACAGAGGCCTGGCAAACAGCTCCTCGCTGCATAAAGCAAGACTTCTTCCCCTGGTTTACGCACACAGCCCAGTAGGTGTCATCAACCCTGCTTTGATGTATGCTAACAGGCTCTTCAACTTGGCAGGAGATACAAACTTATGCACCTCTAAATTCCTGCAACGATTCCAAGAAAAGGCATGCTTGTTTGGTTTCTGACGGCCTCCCTCCGCTGATGCAAACTGGGCTTCTTCAAAAGCCACATTTATGTGCAGCCCCATGGTCTGTGTTTTGTCTGTAAACACGGCACAGGGCCACTCTCTCTGGGTGCGCAGTTAATCATTAAACACATTACCACTGAGAGGATTTTTTTGTTTCTGTTGACCTTAGGGCAAATTTGAATGTGGGGTTGGAAGCCAAGTAGAGTTCACAGAATTGTTAAATAAATTCCTGTGAATTAAACATGTGATAGAAGAGGTCACTCTAGGTGGAGTGTAGACTCTGTCTCTCAGTGTTGCAGACACAAACATTCTCAAACAAATTCACTGACAATAGTCTGTGGAAACAGACTATGGTGCCAAAAAATAATGTTTAAAAGATTATATTATCTGACAAAAATGTGAGACACACATGTATTATTCAGATTTTCATCTGGATATCCATTTTCATAAGTATTTGTACATCAATGAGGACAGACGAAACATAATTCTTTCCACATTTCATTGGGTTATTTGCGGGACAATGTTACAATGTAGTAACACTACAGTAAGATAATAAGCAGTTTATCTTACCTCTAGCCTCGCTTGATGTTAGAATCATTAATATCACTGTACACACAGCCAGACATCCGTCCTTAGAGAACATTTTCAGCAAACTGCAGTTTGTGTCTGTTCTGAAGAAAATCGGCAAAATAGAGAATTCAATGACAAAAGTACCGTATAACATCAAGAGACTTGATTGACTTGACCCAATGACGTTTAAATTACATAGCCACACTGACATAATGTAATGATCATACACACGCAATTTGAGTGAAGAGCGCAGATTAGTGGGCATACTCACGTGTTGTCCTCTGCCAGGCAGATGCTTTCCACAAAATGTTTGTAAACACAATGGTTCACTGTAAAGTCTGACGTATTAATCAAATGTCTTGTACAATAAAGTATACTGGTATTCATAACATCCTCCACGCGGGAAATGTAAATAAAATGTACTTCAATATCATATCAATGACATCTCGGCAAAATACTGTCTAATAAAACGTTTAACAAAAAAAAAAATTCTCGCAAAAAAAGGTAAATAACAGGTAGGCCTAATGGTGAAGTTTTCGGGTTTACTTCTTTTTCGGGCTTACTTCTCTCACCTCATCCCTGGTGTGCCCTTCTGCATCCTTTTGCCATGAGGAGCAGTATAGAAGTTTCCAAGAACAGATGTGGAATTCCATTGGCCAATCGTGGACCGGATCGAGCTCTGCTCCTCATGGACAACGTTGCGCTGCAGCAAAGCACGGGCGCCCCCCTCCGGGTCGGGTCGATTCATGTGCAGCACACATGACCTCTACAGTCCTGGACGAAAGTTGAGAATGACACAAATATACATTTTCACAAAGCATATACTCCAGAATGTTATGAAGAGTGATCAGATGAATTGCAATTAATTGCAATGTCCCTCTTTGCCATGCAAATGAACTGAATCCCCCAAAAACATTTCCACTGCATTTCAGCCCTGCCACAAAAGGACCAGCTGACATCATGTCAGTGATTCTCTCGTTAACACAGGTGTGAGTGTTGAAGGGGACAAGGCTGGAGATCACTCTGTCATGCTGATTGAGTTCAAATAACAGACTGGAAGCTTTAAAAGGAGGGTGGTGCTTGGAATCATTGTTCTTCCTCTGTCAATCATGGTTACCTGCAAGGAAACACATGCCGTCATCATTGCTTTGCACAAAAAGGGCTTCACAGGCAAGGATATTGCTGCCAGTAAGATTGCACCTAAAGGGGCCTCCCAGATGGTGCAGTGGTCTAGGGCACTGCATCGCAATGTTAGCTGTGCCACCAGAGACTCTGGTCGTGGCTGGCTCTGTCGCAGCCGGCCGCGACCGGGAGGTCCATGGGGCGACGCACAATTGGCCTAGCGTCGTCCGGGTTAGGGAGGGTTTGGCCGGTAGGGATATCCTTGTCTCATCGCGCACTAGCGACTCCTGTGGCGGGCCAGGCGCAGTGCACGCTAACCAGGTCTCCAGTGCACCGTGTTTCCTCCAACACATTGGTGCGTCTGGCTTCCGGGTTGGATGCGCGCTGTATTAAGAAGCAGTGCGGCTTGGTTGGGCTGTGATTCGGAGGACGCATGGCGGGAGTTGTAGCGATGAGAAAAGATAGTAACTACTAACAATAGGATACCACGAAATTGGTGAAAAAAGGGGGTCAAATTCAAAACAAAAAAAAGAAATTGCAAATATTGACTCTTTGCATCAACTTCATGTAATTGTCAATAAAAGCCTTTCACACGTATGAAATGCTTGTAATTATACTGCAGTATTCCATAGTAACATCTGACAAAAATATCTAAAGACACTGAGGCAGCAGACTTTGTGAAAATTAATACTTGTCATTCTCAAAACTTTTGGCCACGAGCGTACACACTGTATCAAATCAAAATGTATTGGTCGTGTATACATATTTTGCGGAATGTTATCGCAGGTGCAGCGAAATGTTTATGTTTCTAGCTCCAACAGTGCAGTAACACCTAACAATACAAGACAATACACAAAAATGAAAAGAATTGAAGAAATATCAGAACAAACAATGTCAGTCCAGAATATAAATATATACAGTATATATGTAAATAATGGTGTATATAGACAGTATATGAATAGAAAAGGCGTGTACTGCAGTAGGTATATAGGATCAGCCTTGACTAGAATACAGTATATATACTGAACAAAAATATAAATGCAACATGTAAAGTGTTGGTCACATGTTTCATGAGCTGAAATGAAAGATCCCAGAAATGTTCCATTCGCACAAAAAGCTTATTTCTCTCACATGTTGTGCACAAATATGTCTAGATCCCTGTTAGTGAGCATTTCTCTTTTGTCAAGATAATCCATCCTCCTGACAGGTGTGATATACCAAGATTAAATAGCATGATCTTCACACATGTGCACCTTGTGCTGGGGACAAAAGGCCACTCTAAAATGTGCAGTTTTGTCACAACACAATGCCACAGATGTCTCAAGTTGAGGGAGCGTGCAATTGGCATGCTGACTGCAGGAATATCCAACAGAGCTGTTGCCAGATAATTTAATGTTAATTTCTCTACCATAAGCCACCTCAACATTTCAGAGAATTTGCCAGTACCTTCAACCAGCCTCACAACCGCAGACCACGTGAAACCATACTGCCCAGGACCTCCACATCTGGCTTCTTCACCTGCGAGATTGTCTGAGGAAGGGGTGTGCTGCTGAGGAGTATTTGCCCTTTCGTGGGGGAAAAAAACTTGACTGGCTGGGTCTGGCTCCTCAGTGGGTGGGCCTGGAACCCAAGTGGATGGGCCTATTCCCTCCCAGGCCCACCCATGGTTGCACCACTGCCCAGTCTTGTTAAATACATAGACTAAGGCCTAATGATTTGTCAGTCAACTGATTTCCTATGAAATTGTTGCATTTATATTTTTGTTCAGTATACATAGGAAGTGGGTAAACTATGTAAACAAAGTAACCAGTGTTCAATGATTATGCACACATATAGGGCAGAAGTTTTTAAAGGTGCAGGGTAGAGTACCGGGTGGCAGCTAGCTAGTAACAATGATTAAGTCCAGGGCAGGCTAGCGGCGACTAACATTCTGATGGCCTAGAGAGGGCGTTTCTCTCCGGTCTCTTGGTTCCAGCTTTGATGCACCTGTACGGTTTCCGCCTTCTAGATAGTTGCGGGGTGAACAAGCCGCCAGCGATGCGTTGGGCTGACCACACCACCCTCTGGAGAGCCCTGCAGTTGCAGACGGTGCAAATGCTGTACTAGGCGGCAACACAGCCCAACAGGATGCCCTCGACTGCGCATCTGTAGAAGTCCCGAAGGGTTTGAGGGGCAAAGCCTCAATTTCTGCCTCCTGAGTTGACTGTTGTACCGTCACACCATCTGTGTGGACGGATGATTTCAGGTTGTCAGGGATGTGCACACCTAGGAACATGAAGCTCTTCACCCTCGATGTAGATGAGGTCGTGCTCTCGCTGCCGTTTCCATGTCGACAATCAGCTCTTTTGTTTGATATTAAGGTTATTTCCTGGCACCACTCCTTCCTGTAAGTAGTATCGTTGGTGTTCAGGCCTACCAGTTTAACTAGATTCTCCCTCCCCTAGATAGGGATACAAGGCGGGCAATTTAGATTGATTGACTAGTGGGGGGGCGGGTGCGCGTCAGAACAGTCATTTCTAGCTGAACAAGCCCATGTAGAAAACATGCAGAATAGGCAATTACATCAGCATCGCCCATTACAATTATCTGCAGCAGTCAGTTACTCAACATGGCCCTGGTTTGGTTATATAAAAAACTGCCATCAATGTAAGAACTACAGTTCTTCACTATAACCATCAGTCAAATCCCCACAGCCTGTTTGTGAAAAGATCATTTGGTTATTATTTCAATAAAAACCTCTGCTTTTAACCAAAATCAATTATAATTAAAAACAAAACGTACAAAGGTCAATTTTATTGTTCACCGCTTGACACTGTTCCACTGTCTATGCAGTTGGGACCATACATTCAATTCATTATGTGGTACATTTGTTCAGAAAACACTGACATTGCAAGACAAGAGGATTATGCAGTGACACTCCAGGGTTAGATGTATCAAAGGGCCATGTGAACAAAGCTGGTGGCGGCTGAGCCAAACAGTCTGGCCTGGAGTTTCGTGAATCTGCAGGGTGTAACATTCTGTTCCCCACCCAAGTCCAGAAAGAAACAATCCTGTTGACACATCAATATACATTCAACATATTGCAAATGCAAGCATCTCAGCTCTACTAATCAGATGTTGTAGATCAACTACATGAACTGAAGTCCTGTTCTATTCTCCCTGAATTTAAAAAAAATATAAACTGCCTGAAGATCTTATAGGTACATTAACTTGAATAAAGTTCAAGCATCAATTACTGTCCAAGCAGCTTCCTGCCTTTTCTGTCTTTGGAAGACAAACACGAGAATGTAGACAGTGAGCAATTCAGGAAAGAACTGTGCTCAGGGTTACATAGATTCTGCACTAAGCAATAAGTAGGCGATAATTGATTTAGCTGAACAAAATCTGATCCAACCTCACCTTCAATGGAGTTGTCGCATTCCATACAATCTGCATGTCTACCAGAAATAAAGGAATCCAATTAGTCCCAAGTAAATACCATGTAGCCAGAAACTGACATTTTGAAATTGTGCTCAGAGTTAGAACATAGTGTTTTCACCAACAGTAGGAAGACTGGGTTAAAGCTACTAAGCCCTCAATGCACAGTACAATATAATATACTACTTGCGTTCACAAATTCAAATCAGATGTTTGTGCATTACCTTGTATCGACTCAACGAAATATCAATCCAGTCCAAGCAGTGCCATGTTGTCTGCCTTATCCCAGTGGAGGACAAAGGAAAATGCATATGAGCAATGTATACATAACATAGGGAGCGAGCCATTAAGAACTGTGCTCAATGTTCTGAAGGTTCTTCACTATACAATAAGTAGGCGATAAACTCACTGCAAGTACATGTTTATTTTGTTAAGATACAATTCTTAACCATCCTCACCTATGCTTCAACTCGATTGAATGTAAAACACACATGTATTCCTGAAATGCAAAGACAGGAAGTTATGAATAATCTTAGTCTAATATACAAATACAATTTATATATAGTATACAAATACAATTGAGGCCATAACAGCCATTACAAATTGTGCTCAGTTAGGACAGTGTCTTCACCAACAGTAAGAAGACTATGGAGTTTACCTGGATAATTTCCTGCTGAAATGCAAGCAGTCCACCAAATTTCATTTTTCCTGAAATGCAAATGAATAAAATGACTAAAGCCCCAACAGTGAGTCATGTAGGACTACAATGTAAATATTAACCATTTTACATTGTGCTCAGAGTTGAAAAGTCTTCACCAACAGTAAGAAAGCTGGGTTAAAGCTGTAAAGCTCTCATCAGTGCACAGTACATGTTTAGCTATAACAATTCCCATCCTCACCTTTAATACCCTTTCCATTTAACCAACAATCCAGTCCCAGCAGTTCCATGCTTAGTCTACATTAGAGGAATAAGAAACCTAGTGAGCAGTAGATAAATACAGTGTAGACAATACCAGCCATTAGAAATTGTGCTCCGAGTTAGAACATAGTGTCTTCACCAACAGTAAGAAGACTGGGTTAAAGCTATAAAGCTCTCATCACCGCACAGTGCATTTTCATGATAGCACTAGGGTTTCAAAATCAATGTAGACATTATAGTACATTACCTTCACATATAATGTATACAGTAACAGACATGGGGATGTGCACATAATCTCAGTTTCAAAGTCAACAGTAAAGCTGGGTTAAAGCGATAAAGCTCTGTGCACAGTACATGTTTTTGTAGCTATAATAATTCAGAATCAGCTATGGAGTTTACCTGGATAATTTCCTGCTGAAATGCAAGCAGTCCACCAAATTTCATTTTTCCTGAAATGCAAATGAATAAAATGACTAAAGCCCCAACAGAGAGTCATGTAGGACTACAATGTAAATATTAACCATTTTACATTGTGCTCAGAGTTGAAAAGTCTTCACCAACAGTAAGAAAGCTGGGTTAAAGCTGTAAAGCTCTCATCAGTGCACAGTACATGTTTAGCTATAACAATTCCCTTCCTCACCTTTAATACCCTTTCCATTTAACCGTCAATCCAGTTCCAGCAGGTCCATGCTTAGTCTACATTAGAGGAATAAGAAACCTAGTGAGCAGTAGATAAATACAGTGTAGACAATACCAGCCATTAGAAATTGTGCTCAGAGTTAGAACATAGTGTCTTCACCAACAGTAAGAAAGCTGGGTTAAAGCTGTAACGCTCTCATCAATGCACAGTACATGTTCATGGTGTTTAGCGATAACTACTGAGCCATCCTCACCGTCAAAACGCATTGACTAGAGTTGAATCATCTTCAATGGAGTTGACGGCGCATGCTTTCCTGGAATGCAAAGGAAATGCTCAACTTACAATACCCGAAACGATGTAAAACATTTGATAAACAGTAACAGGCCTTAAATATAGTGCTCAGTTTTTTTTATATGAATTCTCTTCACCATACAATAAGAATGATGTGTTAAATAAGCATCATGGCACAGTACATCACATTTGTATAAACAAAATTGTTATTTATGCTCACCTTAAGAGTTGATGCAATTCATTCAGTCCGCATGCTTGCATGAAATGCAAAGGAAAGGATGAGGTCATTAATGTCAGGACTTAGAATAAAGTATCTACTCATATGGATTGCTTTAATTGTATATTTGTTAACCCTTCTACTAGGGCTGCCCCCGTGTGTAGGTGCAGACCACTCTCAGAAGGGCACAGTTCTGCTACAGCTCAGCACCAACAGCCACTAAAACAGCGTCTGCTGGACCAGGCCACTTTAGCAGAGCCTTCCTCTTCCAGCAGTGTAACACTAGTTCAGGCATTGGCTGGCCTGTACAGCTGACTACCGCTGGATTACTGAAACAACCCAATCACGAAAACCTAATTAACCTTTCATTTTTTATGTAAGGATGTGAGAGACAACTACCTTGAAGGGGGATCGTGTTATTCCCATTTGCAGCCCTCCCATGTCTGAAGACCTGAATGGTGGCACAACCTGTGAGGGTAAAGACATGGTATGCATGAGTTGCGACAACGTTATCGCGTTATAACAAATGGTATCCATCTCGGTTTTACACACTGGCTAGCCAGCTTGGCTACAGTATTTAACTAGGCCCATCTTTTGCACGCCACCACGTGTCATCTAGGCCTTGCATGTGAAACTTGCCAGTCATTTTACAGGCTAGTTCGCCTTGGATACCTATCGCCAAAACTACTAAATGGATGCCAATGCAACACAACTGTTAGCTAACAGAGTTAGCTGGACGTCATTTTAAATTACTTACCTAGATATATTTTAGCCAGTGCTAGAGGCAGCATTGGTTTTGCATTTTTTGTTTATTGTTTAGCTAGGAGCTTCCTTACCACTTAAGGCTTTAGCAATTTGTCTTACCTGACGACTAAAACTCAATTATTCCGATCTGTTCACTTGGTAACGTTAAATAGCTACTTCATTGCGGAAAGAAACTAACCGCCGCAGCGTTTGGCCGGAGCAAGGCTAGCCAGCCAACAACAGGCTCCATTCCAAGTTCCATGAAAGCAAGCAACTATTGCCATAAACGAAAACGGACCTCCTTTCCTTCTCATGTCTGCAAAAAAAAAAGACAGCTGGTTGGGCACATGCACATTTATAGTCTTCCTCGGCACCATAGAATACATGTTCCGGAGTGAATTGTGGGATAGGTCTGTACCTCCCAGAAATGTGGGCTATTACTGCGTTCATATAATAATCTGAACAAGGAAACTCGGAAATGTCAAACTTTCTAACTGGTCCATTTTTCCGTGGACTATTAGTACATTCAAGACAACTGGGATTTGGGAAAATAAGAGGTGAAATCATGACGTCAGTGATCTTCAAGTCTGAAAATTGGAGTTCTAAAGAGTCTTGAGTTCCCGAGTTGGAGCTCGTTTCTTCCCGTGTTCCCAGTTGTCATGAACGCACTGAAATCAGAGATTTCCGAGTACAAAACAACTGGGAACTAGGGAAAAAACGAGTTCCCGAATGGGAAACATCTTTTGAACGGACATCCAACCCTGAACGCACCATAGCATATAGGCCTACCTCCAATAAAAGTAACCAGCTGTAGCTAGGTTTCGATCCAATTGGCATTAGATTTTCATGCAAATATTCTAAAATCCACATAAAAATAATATGCTGCAGAGTTATGTTTCCATCAAATGACTTGTTGCAGATTAACGGCTGTGTGTGATGTACCAAAGGCAAAAAACATTTGCATTTTCAACTCTACTGATGGTTTTATCACAAAAAAATATGGTATTATATACAATGAACCAAAACATAAACTCAACATGTAAAGTGTTGGTCCCTTGTTTCATGAACTGAAATAAAAGATCCCGGAAATGTTCCATACTCACAAAAAGCCTATTTATCTTAAATGTTGTGCACAGATTTGTTAACATCCCTGTTAGTGCGTATTTCTCCAAGATAATCCATCCACCAGACAGGTGTGGCATATCAACAAGCTGATTCAACAAATGCACCTTGTGCTGGGGACAATAAAAGCCCACTAAAATGTGTCAAACAGCACAATGCCAAAGGTGTCTCAAATTGAGGGAGCGTGCAATTGTGCCCCATGGTGGTGGGGTTATGGTATGGGCAGGCATAAGCTACAGACAACGAACACAATTACATTTTATCGAAGGAAATTTTAATGCACAGAGATACAGTGACGAGATCCTGATGCCCATTGTCATGTTATTCATCCCCTGCCATCCCCTCATGGTTCAGCATGATAATACAAGGTCCCATGTCGCAACGATTTGTGCACAATTCCTGGATTGCATGAGGAAAGTAGAGACCCACAGTGGAGGTGTCATAATATCCATGAAACCTAGCGGTCAAACGGAAATGGTTCCAATTGTTTTTCCACCATTCATTTTTCCAATAAGGGATTTTAGAAACACTTAAAATAAGGGCTGTTTCGTGTAGGCTTACTGTGACGTTTTGATAACCATGTATATCTCTCTCGACGGGCCTCCCGAGTGGCGCAGTGGTTAAGGCACTGCATCGCAGTGCTAGCTGTGCCACTAGAGATTCTGGGTTTGAGTCCAGGCTCTGTCGCAGCCGGCCACGACTGAGAGACCCATGGGGCGGTGCACAATTGGCCCAGTGTCGTCTGGATTAGGCAAGGGTTTGGCCGGCAGGGACATCCTTGTCCCATCGCACACTAGCAACTCCTGTAGCGGGCCGGGCGTAGTGCACTGACACTTCGCCTGGTGTTGTGTTTCCACCAACACATTGGTGGGGCTGGCTTCTGGGTTAAGTGGGTATTGTGTCAAGAAGCAGTGCGGCTTGGTTGGGTTGTGTTTCGGAGGACGCACCTCCTTCGCCTCTCCTGAGTCCGTACGGGAGTTGCAGCAATGAGACAAGACTGTAACGTGGATACCATGAATTTGGGGAGAAAAAGGGGTAAAAAATAAAATAACAATCTCTCTCGGACAAGGTGACTTTTATCAACATACACATCTCTATTTACTGTCATCAGATTCAAAAATGCTAATTAGCACAAATGTAGACATCATGCAAGACTACAAATCCCTGCAAGATCCTGCACGTCATCTCTAGCTGACACCTTTGCTAACATGTATTGTGTCAATATAAAACTTGCACGAGACAGTTCACAGAATTGTCAATTTAAAAGAAATATAGCCAATTTATTCACAACTACATTTAGCTAACATTAGATAGTTATTCCAAAGATTCATACCTTTGCCTCGATTCGGCTGTCTCCCCCAGATCATGGCATGTGTAGTTCTTTATGACAGCCATTTCATCAGCTAATTAGCATTTCATTTTTGTGGTGTAAATACAGGCAAATATATTGATAAAAGTCACCTTGTCCTAGAGATTTAGGTGGTTATCAAAACGCCATGTCTGGGTATGCCTAGACAAAACACAGCCCTTATTTTTTTTAAGTGTTTCTAAAATCCCCTATGGGAAAAATTGTGAAGAAACGATTGGACAGCAAGGTTTGGTAGTATGACTCGTATTATATAGTCATACCAGATTCGGACTGATTTACTGATCCATGCCTCTACCTTAAAAAAAAAAAATTCTGTGACCAACAGATGCATATGTGTATTCCCAGTCATGTGAAATCCATAGATTAGTGCCTAATGTATTTCAATTTGACTGATTTTCTTATATGAAAAATTACATATTTGAAATTGTTGCATTTATATTTTTGTTCAGTGTCGATTAACTTTCTTTGGCTTTCACAAACCAACAATCTAGCTTGCTAGACAGCTAGCGAGTTAACTTAGGTGGTGAAGCAAGATGTTCTTATGTTTGTGTAGCAGTGTGATGTTGTTCCTCTTGATTATGCACCAAATTGCACACAAGGACCAATTCAAATAGGCCAGGTCAAGAGGGGATGTTAATAATTTGATAATAATAATTCAGTGTATTTTTTTTATTTAATTACAGCTGCATAGCTAATGTTTTTCTTTGGTGTACAAACACTTGTTCATATTAATATTGTACATACATGTGATTGTAAAAGTTTGTATATTTTGGTTTTGCCCATCGCGGGTTATCTGTATTTCCGTACCCCTTTACTGTTGTCTTTTGCCTGTCATTCGGCTAGCAAGGTGAGCTAGGACTGCGCCAAGGGTTAACATAATGTGTGTCGTCTCTTCGTGTGCAGGGCAAATAAAAATAAGTCCACTAGCAGACCTTCAGTTGTGGCAGCGTCCTAATTAAAAGTACACAACGCAGAACGAACCACGCTACATTTGTATATGTGGGTGATGGGTAAGTAGCCTATTTCAAGTACTACTTGACTTGTAGTTACTTTAGCTAGTTGTATTATTTTGGTCTGGCATTTTAAGAGGTTTCAGAGATCAACTGATTTGCATCCTCTCTTGAGTCAAGAGTTTGCTTACTGTACTATGGGAAGACTGATCTGTTTTCTGTTACCCTCTGGCCAGCAGTATAGCTAGTAGGCAAGGTTATGTAACCTTATTTAGTCCTACCTCCTATGGTGGGTTTTAAATTAAATGGTATTCACGTTTTTTTTTAGGTACAATTACTGTTACGTTATTGATGCCAAATTGCAAACCTTAGTTGCACCTTCTGTATTCAAGAACCAATGGGTGTGCCTGTCTTATCACCTCTTAACTAGGTAAACTGTTTCAACCTGGAACACTATTATTTTGCTTTGGTCTGTTTCAGTCATTGAGTGTATGAAGGGTTTTGTCCCTGCCCATCTCTAACACCTGACTTAAATAACCAACATAATTAATCACGGCGATAGGCTATGATTTGTAATCATGTATGAGATGGGCTGGAACAAAAGCTTCAGATCTTCTCCATGTGTAGGCTATTGTACTGGCCTGTGTGGTGCAGTCTTTCACATGTGTAGTTGTAGTTTTCCATTTGTGTCAACTTTAAACTCAATCTAAGCCACAGACTAACTTTCTCCATTTTGTAGTTAATCTTTATAGACACAGACCCGAAGACATTCAAGCAGAAAGCATCCCAAGTCTCTAATGGTCCCGGTACTGGTTGATATGCCGGCCTAAGTGACCACACACTCAAATGGACCTACAGCTGTTGGTTGGGGTAAGATTCTTCCATCATTCACACACAGTAGACATAGTGTAAATCACCATGTTATCAACAAAATGCTGTCCTTAATTCTTAATTTGTATTGTGTAAGGATCAATTTGTTAAAATGCTGTTTTAAACTCATCTTTAATGTTGTGATCCAGACACACGATGAGCATGATTTGAATGCTGCAACTGAGACTGAATGATGTTTAGGGACACGTGCTGAGATCGTGTGACTGGACATGGGCCGGGTATTTGTGACCACGACCTACAAGGGGTGAAAAAGCACAGCAGCAACCACTTTTTTTATGTTTATTCCATCCCTCTAGCTACCCCTTATTCCACACTATGCCTTTTATGTTCCCTCAACTTCGGACACTTTGGAATGCTCCATCTTCTCTCAATAAACCCACCCTACCTTCACCCATTTTCCCTATACTGGTTCCTTCACTTGTTCTTCCCCCTCATTTGATAACATCTAGACTCTAACACATTTAAGTGTTGTGGTGTACTGGTTTTGCAAGCTTTTTTTTTCACCTGTGTAATGAATGCTGTCCTGCTTATTCTGTGGTTCATACTAAATGTAGTGGTAAATGTGCTTCTCACAATTGACAGCAGCAACATGGAACTGTTAAATTGAGAAGATGAGTGTTGACATTACTTTAGGCATGGCTTCCATGTTTTGAGTATGTTAGATGATTTTCTCATTTGATCTAGTACTTTTTAAAATTAAACCTACTTTAAGCATCCAGTTGTTTTGTCCATTTGTAACTCACCCACCAAAAATCATAATATGCTGTTTTACATTGTGTTATTTGTGGTGGTCTAATTCCTAAAAATGAAAAGCAGAAGAATATGTTGGCTCTCGCATAGTAATAATAGATTATATGGTGCTTTTCGATGTCACAGGTTTGTGACATTGATGAATAATTTAATCTTTACCTCAAATCAGATGTTTATACAAGAAGTTTGACTTGATGGCTGGGTGACTAGGTGCATTCTCGTCAAATACATTATGCTTATTTATTCATGAATATCTGCAATGAGTTAATCTGGCTTTGAATCTGCAACAGAACATGTCAGCAAATTAGTTCTGAATTAATACAGCAGTGCATTCGACTCCATGACTTGACATGGATTTCATATAGTATATAGTTGGCAGAAATTATAAATATTAAATATAGAGGATCTGGTAAAATAAAGTTGTTGCTAATATCATCTAGGTAGCTTGCTAGCTTCTATGCAAAAACTAACCTAGTATTCGTGGCAAATTGTAAATATCTGGCTGCTACTAGGACAGTATTTTGTACAAGACACAACCAATTGCATAAAAGCTAAGAAATATTAGCTTAAAATATTGAACAGTAAATTAAAATGTCCTATATCTTTAGTTTTGGATCAAGGTAACGTTAGCTATTAGCTAGATAGCTGACAGCAAAGGTGTCGGCTAGAGATGATGCAGGAGTTTGCAGTCTTGTGTGATGTCTACTTTGCTGCTAATTACCTTTTTTTATAATCTGAGAGTAAGTAGAGCCATATATAAAAGTCACCTTGTCCGGGAGAGAAGTGGTTCTAAAATGAGTGTTAACTCCGATTGGAACCGTTTTTGTGTTTGACCGCTAGGTTTTATGGGTATTATTTTATTTGTCACATGAGCTGAATATAACTGGTGTAGACTTACTGTGAAATGCTTGCTTACAGGCCCTTCCCAAAGATGCAGAGTTTAATAATACAAATAAAATAGTAACACAAGGAATAAAATAACCAAGAATGGAGCTATATACAGGGAGTACCAGGTGGCATCCTATGATGGTGCCATGCTTGAAAGTCACTGAGTTCTTCAGTAAGGCCAATGTTTGCAATGGAGATTGCATGGCTGCGTGTTCGATTTTATACTCCTGTCAGCAACGGGGGTCGCTGCAATAGCGGAATCCACTAACTGGAAGGGGTGTCCACATACGTTTGTGTGTATATATAGGGTATGTACATGAAGGCAGGGTAAAGTGACTAGGCATCAGGATAGATAATGTGAGTGAAATAAACAACCGAGTAGCAGCAAATGATCCAAATGATCAAGTGTGTGTTTTTTTTGTGTGGGAGTGTCAATGTAGTGTGAGCGTGTACTAGTGTGTGTATACGTAGTGAGTGTGCGAAGGATCAGTGCAAGAGAGTCAGTGTAGCTAGTTTGGGTACCAATCTGGCTACTTAGCTTCTACCCCCAAGCCTTAAAATTGCTGTCTCGGAGCCTGTTGGTCCGAGAGACGATGCTACGGTACCATTTGCCGGACGGTAGCAGAGTGAACATACTAAGGCTTTGGCGATGGGAGCCTGGCAGATTTTCGGGCATTCCTCTGACACCGCCTGGATAGAGGTCCTGGATGGTAGGTAGCTCGGCCCCAGTGATGTACTGGGCTGCCTGCATCACCCTCTGTGGATCTCAAAAACTGGACTTGGATCTGCATTAAGTAGAAATGATATCTTTCGCCACTATTGTCTTACAACACAACAGATAGTTCGAACTAGTCATGATAATTCAACAATACATATTTTTCAAGTTTCTTACCAGCAAAGTTCTTAGTTACATGATTGTTTAATAAATAGCAAAGGAGTTTTGAAGTTGAGGGTGCAGTATCTATGAAGTTTAGCAATGAGGACGAAAACAATCATAGTTCAGCTAGCCAGGAATACCGGGAAAAAACCTTGGGACGGCATATAGCTGGGCGGCCATGGCACTAGTCTAATTCAGGACACAGATTGTCTTTTTTTAAATCAACGGGCCAGAGTTCATGTCTAAGAAGCACGGCTTCGACTGCTCCTACAGTTTTGGTTCGGTACTGCAGTTTAACTGACGCCCTGCCCAGAAAGACAATTTCCATATATGGCAACATATAGATGTAATAAAACACTTTAGTCATCAACTTTGAGCACAAAACATTCATTGAATTATTCAAATATTTTATTTTTTATTCCTCATCATGTCTTCTCTACTTTTGGTGGCCTTAACTTCATGTTGTTTTGCAATTATAATATTGACAAAGTTCCAGTGAAACTTTCTGCTTTTCATCGGCAGGTTTTCTTGTCATAGTCCTTAATTTATAAACACAATTTTTCTCCACACAGATATTATATATGGAATAATCGGGATATATTGTATAAAAATACCTCTCTGTTTTTAGAATATAAGTTCCGAAATAATATCCTATTGGTGAGCCAACTGGTAAATGCAGAGGGTCTTTTACTCAGTTATAAAGAATTCTTATCACTTTACAAGGTCCCTGTAACACCTAAAGATTTTGCAATTGTTTTAGATGCCATTCCCTCAGGTGTTGCTATGTTATTCAGGAACATGTCAAGACCTGACCCTCAGAGCCTACCTTCTATTGACCCTGTTGACTCATCAGTAGGAAAGATTTGTTTCTCTGTTGGTCCATTCAACAACAGAGCGATTGCGATCCTTGTTTCAGCAGGATGTTGTATCTACCCTATGTCATGCCTTATTGGAATGGATTTATTGATAATATCTGTTGGAAAAAAGTTTGGATGTTGCCACACACATACCTACCTACTTGTTAACAAAATTAGGGAAGTTTCCTTTAAAATTATTCATAAATATTATCCTGCCAACCACTATATGAAGAAGTTTAAGGAAAACATCAACTCAAATTGCTCCCAGAAACAGTTGTGCATCTTTTTTGGCATTGTATGCATGTAAGAAAACTGTGGCAAGACATCAGTAGGTTTATAATTGAACACATTTATGAAGATTTTACACTATTGTGGAGAGATGTACTGTTTGGATTCTTTACATACAATAGAAATAAGCGGAATCATTTTTATGTAATTAATTTCATTATTCTTTTGGCCAAATTTCATATACACAAATGTAAATTTACAAACAGAAAACCACATTTTCGTACCCTACAAAAAGAAATTGAACTGTATTTTAAGACAGTTAAATGCTCTACTAACAAAAAAGCTGTTTTTAATTTGTAATCTATGTATGCTTGTGTTCCCTCATGTGCTTTATGTATTGATTTGATATTAATAATTTTTATTTATTTTTTAAAGTGAGTAGATTACACTGAGTTATAAGAACTGGAGACTGTGTCCAAGATGTCCACCCGTTGTTTTGAAGGTAATATACCCATATGCTGATTCATGAACTGTCTATATCCTGGTTGCATCCGGTTTATATACATCGCATACGCGCCAGCATTCACAGGGAGCATTGCAAACAGCAAAGCATTCCCCAAAAAACATGGCAGACAATGGATGAATATAAAATGTTAATATCTTCGGCCGTGAATGAAAAATACATTTGGCCTAAGCAACAAATATTTGAACAATTCAATGGATGTTTTGTGCACAAAAGGTGATGATTAAACAGTCTTATTACAGTATATATATATTTTCCAATCTGGCCATGTATGGAAATGCTCTTTCCAGGCTGGGTGTCAATTAATCTGCAGCACTGAAACAACTGTAGCAGTCACAACTGTGCTTCTAGACCGGAACCGCTGGGCCCTTGGTGATTACATTGCATCCAAGATGTCCAACCGTTTTCAGTCTCCCGTTATTATACTTGTGGTTATGCCCTGAAGCAAAAACAATTACATATTTAAGGAGAGCAAATCCAAATACAATCCTGAAGTCAAGCTGTAACTAAGTCGTAAAACAAAGCTTTAAAAGGATGTTTGAGTCACTTCCGGACACGGTAGACTTCTCGTCACCGATTGCCAAAGGAACAAATTCCTAATTTAAAAAGGAGACCAACAACACCGTTAATTTATTATTTTATTAGAAAAATGAGCACCGGTACAACCTCCTGGCTCACAAACCCACCACATACCAGACGTATTTTTCCCCTCTTCCACTGCTGTCAACTTTGTCTGATAGCTGTCCTGTGCGAAATGCTGCCTCTGGCAAAACAAAATCTCCAGGGCAATGACTTACATTTTTAAAGTGAGATGTGTTACTAATGTGCCTCCTCATCCAATTACACTCATTGGTATAGTCCACATTACCGATGTATCATACGTTGATGTTTCTATTTGTATGCAAAGTATTCTCTCCCAGTACAGACCCATGATAATGTCAAGAATGAGCCAACTCGGGGCTCCTCTGTACTGAAAGGAATACCAGCATTTAAGGATTCAAATGTCTAAGAACAGAAATAAAATGATACATCTTTAACCACACCTATGTGGCTTTACTCGTATCACTGTACATATATACTCTGTTTTCATAGAGCAGATACACTTGATAAACAGGATGAAGCTAGAGAATATCCAAGCTTCTTCTATTGCATTTCCACTGGAGTCGTCAGTTGACCGGACAGAAGCAGAGCTACATGTACAAATGAAACCCAAATGGCGTCACGGTACGACAAACAAATAATTGCTATAAACACAGATGCAAATAAATGTTTTTAAAATGGACAGGATATATTGTTTTTGACAATTAAATTAAAGGGGTGGAAGAACATACATTATTATACTGTATATTTTACTGCAAAAACACAGTATGTGAGAATGACTTGAAGGCAATAGCCGCCGTTCAGAACATGTATACGCTCCCAAGCCCATCAGTCCATGTTCCCATTGTCTCCATGACAATCGCAAAGGTTTTACTGCTGGCCTTCCTTCTTCTCTCCAGCTCCACCTTCAGACGATGATGATCCAGTGCTGTTGCCACTGCTGCCTTCCCTCTCTGCTGCCATCTAGCAAGAAATTGACAAATACTCAGTTAATAAATAAGTAATATTTCAATTTACCCATTGTAAAAAAAATTGTTGGGCTCTAATTTGACAAGCTAAGCAAACAATCCAGCCTTATTCCAACTCTGTTAGAACCGCAAGTTAAGGAAAAAAGATTTGACAATATTGGGGTGTTGAGACAATTACCTTCTTGTAAGCCATTTCAAAGAGTTTGAGTGATGCCTGCTGGAGGGTGGTGGCAGCCTGTTTGATATTCTCGCCAGTCTCTTCGTCCTTCCGTGACAGCAAGTCTCTCACTTTGGTAATCTCTTCCTTCAGTTTGTTGCACTGAAAGATGGGGGAAGAAAGTCAAATACTGGGACTATGGAATTTCCTGATATTTGGGATGTTTCAGATGCATATCTGTTCTTGTCAATTTTGTTGTTCAGGGTCTGGGCTTTTTTGAAAAGCCCTTTAAAACCAATGTATTAATATAATAACATGTCCGACATGCCTCATCAGCAGGGAGCTGATCCTTGAACTCTTCCATCTTGGACTCAGTGTCATGGACGATGCCCTCGGCCTGGTTAACAGCCTCAACACGGTCCTGGGCAAAAACAAACAGATTCAAGGACAACTGTCAGCATTCAGTCACACGGTTATCAAAACACACAACTCCAGCTGGGAGTAGCCTGCAGTTGATAAAAGTTTAACGGATGCTTGATAAGAAAATTGTCAACCCTACCTTTCGCCTCCTGTCCTCCTCGGCATACTTCTCTGCATTCTTAACCATGTTCTCAATGTCATCCTTGCTGAGGCCACCAGAGGACTGGATAACAACTGGAGAAGTGAGGGAAAAGGCAGTGTTAGACGAAGTAAATTCATACTATTGAAGACCTACTATAAG
Organism: Oncorhynchus mykiss; assembly: GCF_057628025.1. Taxonomy (NCBI): domain Eukaryota; kingdom Metazoa; phylum Chordata; class Actinopteri; order Salmoniformes; family Salmonidae; genus Oncorhynchus; species Oncorhynchus mykiss. The sequence goes on along the minus strand of NC_143035.1, from coordinate 3,714,183 downwards.
TTAACATGTATTTCAAGGGCAGGTTGTTAGATGATCTTACTCTGCTGTTCACGGCCTGTGCCTTTGTCTTTGGCAGACACGTGCACGATTCCGTTGGCGTCAATGTCGAAGCAGACCTCGATCTGAGGTACTCCACGTGGGGCAGGTGGTATTCCAACCTGCATGAGAGAAACACCAGTAAGACATTAGTATCCTTCAGAGACTTAAAAGATACTAGACTTAAAGTGTAAGTATGAATCGGCTAGGACAATTACCAGAGTGAACTGTCCCAGGATCTTGTTATCTGCTGCCATCTCTCTTTCTCCCTGGCATACTTTGATCTCCACCTGGGTCTGGCCATCAGCTGCTGTAGAGAACACCTAAGCACAAGGAACAATCAGTACCACTGATGAAGTACATACAATTAATATAGGTTTCACCAGACTGCTTCAGACAGAACAAAATCTGATATTTGTCCCTCACCTGGCCCTTCTTGGTAGGAATAGTTGTGTTCCTGTTGATAAGTTTGGTGAACACCCCTCCAAGGGTCTCAATACCAAGAGACAGGGGCGTGACGTCCAGAAGGAGCACATCAGTAACATCTCCAGCCAGCACACCTCCCTGGATGGCAGCTCCAATGGCCACAGCCTCGTCTGGGTTGACTGACTTGCTGGGGGCACGGCCAAACAGGTCCTGGACTGTCTGCTGGACCTGGGAGAGAAGACAACAGGATGGGTGGTCAGACGGGGGCAGAGCATGATGAAGAGGTGGGATAGAACCAGGGAGAGATCTGCTCACCTTGGGCATACGAGACATACCACCGACCAGAAGCACCTCGCCGATGTCCCCCTTGGAGACCTCTGCATCCTGCATGGCCTTCTGGCAGGGGGCCACTGTCCTGCGGATTAGGTCAGACACGATGCCCTCAAACTGGGAGCGGGTCATCTTCATGTTCAAGTGCTTGGGGCCAGAGGCATCCATGGTCAGGTAGGGCAGGTTGATGTCAGTCTGTGGGAGAACCAAGGATCTATGAGTGTTTTTTTCCATCTTCACTGAAAAGGGGGTAACCTACAGTGAGCTCCAGAACTATTGGGACAGTGAATTAATTTTGTGTTGTTTTGGCTCTGTACTCCAGAACCTTGGATTTGAAATGATACAATGACTGAGGTTAACGTGCAGACTATCAGCTTTAATGAGGGTATTTTCATCCATTTCCGGTAAACAGTTTAGCAATTACCACACTTTTCGTACATGGTCTCCTAAAATGGGGGGGTTAAGAGACTAAAAGTATTGGGACAAATTCACTTGTGTATTAAAATTGTAAATCATTAAGGGTTTGGTCACATTCATAGCACACAATGACTACAAATTTGTTGGATGCATTTACAGCTTGTTTTGGTTGTTTCTGTAGTCAAATTGTCCCTACCCTGACAGACAGTCCCCTCAGCAACGACCACCCCCTGTCCAATCCCACTCCAGAGGCGGGACTCCAGCACCTTCATCACCTTTAAATAACCACACCTGTCACTAACCAGTGTGGCAGACCTTACCGTTTGCAAGTGTTTTGTTACAAGACACCCTTTCTCTTGTAACCCTGTGTGTATTTTTTGGGATGAGTTTAAGTAAGATTGTTCTTAATTCATACACTCATTTAATTGAGGGCATTTGTTTGATTTTGCCAGTTGCTTTATGCATTTCCTTTACTCATGTTTAATCACTTAAGTTACTTCACTAATATTATCGTTGAGATTCATGTACATTTGTTTCCTTTGCATCTTTGTTAACCAGCCCATCCTTACATCCTCAACAATTCAACTGAAATAAACTGGGCAACAGCCCTTTGAACTCCACATCCCCATTAGTGTTTTAAAATGTACACAACCACAATAGCCCCAACTCAAACCAACAGTTACAACTCTGATCAGTTTTCACATTTCAGATTGTGCCCAATAGAAATGTTAAATAAATGCCATGTTTCTAAACAAAAATATAAATAAAAAAATGCAAATTTCAAAGACCGAGTTAGTTCAAAGACCGAGTTAGTTCATAAGGAAATCAGTCAACTGAAATAAACTCATGTGGCCCTAATCTATGGATTTCACATGACAGGGAATAAAGATATGCAGCTGTTGATCACATACCTTAAAACAAAAAAAAGGTAGGGGCGGCATGGATCAGAAAACCAGTCAGTATCTGGTGTGACCACCATTTGCCTCATGCAGCGCAACATCTCCTTCGCATAGACTTTGTCGATAGTGGCGGGAACTGGAACACGCTGTCGTACACATCAATCCAGAGCATCTCAAACATACTCAACGGGTGACATGTCTGGGTAAGCAGGCCATTGAAGAACTGGGACATTCAGCATCCAGAAAATGCAAGTGTTCGTTTTCCGTAGCTTAAGCCTGCCCATACCATAACCCCACCATGAGACAGTGTTCACAACATTGACATCAGCAAACCGCTCGCCCACAACACTATCTGCCTGGTACAGTTGAAACTGGGATTCATCCGTGAAGAGCCTACTTCTCCGGCGTGCCATTGAAAGTGAGCATTTGCACACTGAAGTGAGTTACGGCGCTGAATTGCAGTCAAGTTAAGACACCGGTGAGGATGACAAGCATGCAGAGAAGCTTCCCTGAGACTGTTTGAGCAGAAATGTTTCGATTGTGCAAACCCAGTTTCCTCAGCTGTCCGGGTGGTTGGTCTCAGACGATCCCACAGGTGAAGAAGCCAGATGTGGAGGTTATGGGCTGCAGTTGGGAGGCCGGTAGGCCATACAGTCAAATTCTCTAAAACGATGTTGGAGGTGGCTTTTGGTCGAGACACAAGACAGTCTGCACTTAACATCACAGCAATTGTATAATTTCAAATCCAAAGTGCTGGAGTAGAGAGCCAAAACAACAAATGTGTCACTGTCTCAATACTTGGAGCTCAATGTATATCAGTCTTACATACTTTACAATCTCCATATAGACAACATTTTAATTTGGTGTTAAGGTTTACTCGAGCTCCCGTAGGGCTGGGCGATGTGGCCTAAAAATCAGATTTTTTGTTGGCAATTTTATGGTCAATTCACAACTTTAAAAAAAAAAAAGTTATCTAAATAAGCTGTTGTACAATCAAAGGTAAAATATTCTGCATTTCAAACAGTCAGCAATAATCTCATGAATTGAGGGTTTGTGAAATTATACCTAGGCTAAATATAAGCCTTCCATAGGGGTTGATATCTATACAAGCATTATACTCAGATTTGTACCTCTACATATTGTACAATACACAAACAATAGCCTAAACTAATTAGCTGGGTGGCTATAGAGATTAGCCTTGAAATCACTACGAGTAGTGCTGTGCAGACCAATTTATTGAGTGTTTATGGACAGCTCCCTGGTGCAAGAAGTATGAATGTTGACTTCTGCAGAGGCCGCATCACAGTAAATGCTGTATGGCCACTGCAGAGCCTTTAAAATGGGAACGTGCAGCCACAGCAGAAAGAGCATAAAACATGACAAACTTGATTCTTACGATACAGACATTTATATCACGCAAAACCACATTTGAATATTGCCACGCCCTAGAGCTCTGCATTGCATGTTTGTTAGCCCTTTGAGTAGGGCTGCCCCAGTGTGCAGGTACAGCAGCTCTGCTACAGCTCATCATCCACTAAAACAGTTGCTCTAATGTGGCCTGGGCCAGAAGACTTCCTCACTCAGCAGTGTAGCTAGCTCAGGCATAGGGCTGGCCTGTACAGCCGACTACTGCTATGAGATTACAGATTTTCAAATAAAGACAGAGTCCAGGGACTGTATAAATTACAAACAAGTTACTTCTGTTGACAATGGTCTTGTTTAGACTAATCATTAGCCTACCAAATAGGTAATGAGAGAAATGTCTGTTGTGGGATGATGAAACTCACCTGCAGGGATGATGACAGTTCACATTTGGCTTTCTCAGCTGCCTCCCTCACTCGCTGCAGAGCCATGCTGTCTTTGGTCAGATCAACTCCAGACTGGAAAGAAAAATCAAAGGTTTGATCAAAATGGTTGGCTCACGTGAATATGGCAGATGCGCTTGGTCATAGAACGGTGTGTATCCAGGATATTTCCCCCCTTCTCACCTCTCGCTTGAACTCCTTCACAATGTGGGTTAGTAGGTGCTGGTCAAAGTCCTCTCCACCCAAAAAAGTGTCTCCGTTGGTGGACTTCACCTCAAACACACCCTTCTGGATCTCCAGGACAGAGATGTCAAAGGTGCCACCTCCCAGGTCATAGACTGCGATGCTACAAATCAGGGACAGGTATGAAATACGAGCCGAAACACCTTTAGGCATGGATCAAAAAAAAGTTAGGGTCATGGTCTCATAAGTTAACAGCAGTTTGTAGGGTTGTTGTAGTTACATTCTGTCCTGAGTCTTGTCCAAACCATAGGCCAGAGCAGCAGCAGTGGGCTCATTGATGACTCGCAGCACATTCAGCCCAGCAATCTGACCAGCATCCTTTGTGGCCTGTAAACAAAATTAGCTACTCATTACACACATACACATCTAAAATGTTATTTGTCACATGCGCCAAATACAACAGGTGAGCTTAGTGAAATGCTTACAAGCCCTTAACCAACAAAGCAGTTAAGTGTTAAGTATTTACTAAAATAAATATAAAAACAAATAATTAAAAAGAGCAACAATAAAATAGCGAGCCTATATACAGGGGGAACGGGGGTACCAGCACAGAGTCAATGTGCTGGGGCACAGGTTAGTCGAGGTAATATGTACAGTTTGGACACGCCTACTCACTCAAGGGTTTATTTATTTTTTACTATTTTCTACATTGTAGAGTAATAGTGAAGACATCAAAACTATTTATTTTATTTATCCTTTAACTAAGCAAGTCAGTTAAGAACAAATTCTTATTTACAATGACAGCCTAGGAACAGTGGATTAACTGCCTTGTTCAGGGGCAGAGTGACAGACTTGTCAGCTCTGGGATTCGATCTAGCAACCTTTCGGTTACTGGCCCAACACCCTAACCACTAGGCTACCTGGAGGTGTGTTTAGGTCATTGCCCTGTTGAAAAACAAATGATAGTGGGACTAAGTGCAAACCAGATAGGATTGAGTAATACGAGGAGGATGGAGAAGAAAGTAAAAGTGCAATATGTGCCATGTAAGAAAGCTAACGTTTCAGTTCCTTGCTCAGAACATGAGAACATATGAAAGCTGGTGGTTCCTTTTAACATGAGTCTTCAATATTCCCAGGTAAGAAGTTTTAGGTTGAGGTTATTATAGGAATTATAGGACTAATTCCCTCTATAGCATTTGTATTTCATTAACCTTTGACTATTGGACGTTCTTACATGCACTTTAGTATTGCCAGTGTAACAGTATAGCTTCCGTCCCTCTAGTTAGCGCGCGCTAACTAGCTAGCCATTTCACTTCGGTTACACAGGAGGACTGAATTATGGTCAGATTTGCCAAATGGAGGGCGAGCTTTGTACGCGTCTCTGTGTGTGGAGTAAAGATGGTCTAGTTTTTGTCCCTCTGGTTGCACATTTAACACGCTGATAGAAATGAGGTAAAACAGATTTAAGTTTGCCTGCATTAAAGTATCTGGCCATTAGGAACGCCGCCTCTGGATGAGCATTTTCTTGTTTGCTTATTGCCTTATGCAACTCGTTGAGTGAAATCTTATTGCCAGCATCGGTTTGTGGTGGTAAATAGACAGCTATGAAAAATAGATAAACTCCTGGTAAATAGTGTGGTCTACAGTTTATCATGAGATACTCTGCCTCAGGCGAGCAAAACCTAGAGACTTCCTTAATATTAGATTTCAGCTATTATTTACAAACAGACAGACCGCCATCCCGTCTTACCGGAGGCAGCTGTTCCATCTTGCCGATGCACGGAAAATTTCCATTTCCTGGTTCAGCCACGACTCGGTGAAACATAAGATACAGTTAATGCCCCGTTGCTAGGTTAGTCTTGATCGGAGCTCACCCAGTTCTCTCCACTGATTGCACGTTGGCTAATAGGACTGATAGAGGCGGATTACACACTTGCTGTCGGATCCGTACAAGGCACCCCGACCTACACTACCGTTCAAAAGATTGGTCACTTAGCAATGTTCTTGTTGTTGAAAGAAAACAATTTTTTTTGTCCATTAAAATATCAAATTGATCAGAAATACCATGTAGACATTGTTAATGTTGTAAATGACTATTGTAGCTGGAAATGGCAGATATATATATATATTTTTTTAATATATCTACATAGGCCCATTATCAGCAACCATCACTCCTGTGTTCCAGTGGCATGTTGTGTTCGCTTATCATTTTAAAAAGGCTTATTGATCATTAGAAAAACATTTTGTAATTATATTTGCTGAAAACTGCTGTACTGATTACAGAAGCAATAAAACCGGCCTTCTTTAGACTAGTTGAGTATCAGGAGCGTCAGCAATTCTGGGCTCGATTACAGGCTTAAAAAAAAACTCTGAAACTCTTTAGTCTATTCTTGTTCTGAGAAATTATGGCTATTCTGTGAGAGAAATCTCCAAGAAACTGAAGATCTCATACAACGCTGTGTACTACTACCTTCACAGAACAGCGCAAACTGGCTCTAACCAGAATAGAAAGAGGAGTGAGAGGCCCCGGTGCACAACTGAGCAAGAGGACAAGTACATTAGTGTGTTTAGCTTGAGAAACAGATGCCTCAAGTCCTCAACTGGCAGCTTCATTAAATAGTACCCACAAAACACCAGTCTCAACGTCAAAAATGAAGAGGCAACTCTGGGATGCTGGCCTTCTAGGCAGAGTTGCAAAAAAAAAAAAAAAAAGAAGTCTCATCTCAGACTGGCCAATAAAAAGAAAAGATTAAGATGGGCAAAAGAACAGACACTGGACAGAGGAACTCTGCCTAGAAGGCAGCATCCCGAAGTAGCATCTTCACTGTTTAACTTTGAGACGAGTGTTTTGCGGGTACTATTAGCCTTCTAAAATGATAAACTTGGATTAGCTAACACAGCGTGCCATTGAAACACAGGAGTGATGGTTGCTGAGAATGGGCCGTTTTGGTCACAAGAGACAGTGGCAGAAACATTATGTACAAAATAAGTTATAAATAATGCAAAAAAACACAATAAGTTAGGAGCCCGTAAAACGGCAGCCATTATATGTACTGATCAGTTGAGAGGCTTGCTAGATCACCATTCTGTGAGTCAATGGCAAAGGAATAGCTTTTGGCCACCCGTATGTTCCAGTCAAATGATTTAGCAGACAAAGAACTTACCTGTCTCTGGGAGTCATTGAAGTAGGCTGGCACGGTGACAACGGCATTCTTCACACTGTGACCCATGTAGTTCTCTAAAACCAAGACAATTTTACAATGAGCAAGGTTTTTTTAGAACACAGGCAGGCGTAGTTGGGAACAGAATTGGAATGCTAGTTTTCCCCCTGGGGGCAATAAAGATTGATTGGTAGTTTACCTGCTGTCTCCTTCATCTTCATCAGCACAAAGGCACCGACTTGGCTGGGGGAGTATAGCTTTTCGTGGGCCTCCACCCAGGCATCACCATTGGAAGCACGGACAATTTTGTAGGGCACGTTCTTCCTGTAAAGCCACAACAATAACCATGTCATACATTCATCTCCAACTACAAAATATTTCTCAACTAATGATGCGTTACAATGGCTAGTATGGTCTGAGACCTAATTTAACAAAACACACTCACAGGTCCTTCTGAACCTCTGCGTCATCGTAACGGCGACCGATGAGACGCTTGGTGGCATAGAGGGTGTTGTTAGGGTTGGTGACTGCCTGTCTTTTAGCTGGCATGCCCACCAGTCTCTCCCCATCAGCTGTGAAGGCCACCACTGAAGGAGTTGTCCTTGCTCCCTCTGCATTCTCCAGTACCTGTCACACAACAAACTAATCAGTAACAATCTAGAAAAGGAACTATAAGAGGAGGATTTCAAAGGGATCTACGGTCTTTTCATTACACAGGTCACACAAACATAAAATGACTGGTAAAACTTCAACCGACCTTTGCTTGTTTGCCCTCCATGACTGCCACACAGGAGTTTGTAGTTCCCAGGTCAATTCCAATCACGGATCCTTTGATCGCCTCCGATCTGTAAAACAATGTCAAACAGTAAGTAAAAATACAAAGAGCTGCTCATGGATGTTAAAGGAATAAATATTGTATAGTAACATTAAATAACTAACAATACTTACGCATAGTCACGTCTGGACATCGCTCTGAAAGCATCTTGTTGGAATCCATTCCAGCAAGCCTGGCAAAAAAAAAAAAACATTGATTAGCTACCATGACTACTTATTAGTGAAATCTGTTTAACTTCAACCAATATGAGAAGAAACTCAAACAATCTAGTTTCAATTCACACAGGGCATAGACATGACGCACAGTAATCCACATTTGGTATAAAGAAATGCAAAGGTGTCCATGAGTGAAATAGTTACATAGATAAGCGTGTGTAACATTATGTTTGGTTATGATATTTGAACATTATGCCATATGACTGCGGTGTACTAGGGTGGGTGGACAGGAACACCACAATGAAGGTCACAGATGTTCTCTTCACATAAAACAATGACACCCCCATTCACAACAAGACCGGTAAACTTCAGCAGCTTGCTAATGCTAACATTATCTTGCGCAATAAAACGAACCGTGTCTATAACCAGCTAAAGGTCTTGACACCCCGCTTAAGTCAGTTTAAACCAACTCACTGGTTGAGGATTTAGCTAAAACACATTGAAATAACACGAGGTGGTTATACAAACATCCATGTTAGGTAACGTTAGCTAGATGGCATTAGCTTGCCTGAGAGGACTAGCCTCTGCTGCAGTTTTCAAATTCAATCAGACTATACGTGGGAAGCTAGCCAACTAACGTTAGTTAACTTATCCCCACTGTGATCGTCAATGAACATGACTTAGTATGTTTAGTTCAGACGAAGGACACATGATAAAACATCCTGGCTAACCTAAAAGTGAACTTGTTAGCTAACATTACTACTAGTTGCGTCATAGCTAACGTTAGCTGGCTAGTTCGTCTACCTGACCAGGCTCAAGCCCAGGCTGTTCCCACATAGTTAGCAAGCTAGATAATTATTTAACAGTTACTAACCTACCATGACTTGACAATTGTTAACTAGCTAGTTATTAGTTTTATCCACTAGCAGACGCTAGTTAACTTACGTTAGTAGCTAGCTAGTGTGGTAGCCAACTGCGACATTTATTTAACGTTTTTAGTTAGCAAGCGAGCTAACGCTTAGCCATCAGTTATCCTTCATTTCTTGTTACACCTCTTGGAAACATTTAATTAACCTAACATATTGGATATTTTTGGGGGACAATTTTAACTGACTTACCTTCTTTATCAAGGAAGACACGCTTCTTGAGCAGTTCGGAGAGGGGAGAGACCTTGAAGCTGTTCTTGCAACACTTAACATTTTTGACAATTCTGGTAGCAAGCTAGTTGGCTTTAAAATGGAGGCCGCAATGATCAAATCCAAACTGTTGAGCTTTTGTCGATTTTAGCGAGGACCCAGGTATAGATATCTTATTTCGTTGGAGAGATGTAATTTCCACGACAAATCTAGGAATATATTTAGCCTGTCAGAACCGGTATTACAGCACGGCTACTCTCCAACAATGCAGTTGAACTTCCGATTTTCTCGAATTAACTGACACATGAGTTGCTCCATGCATTGAGAAACGGACCCATTTTAGAAACTTAAAGATTGCCTGGGTAAAATGACATCCTTCAAAAATAAATTACAACGTTATCCAAGTATTATATTACATAATTACACACTTTATACTTACAAACACATGTAGTTTATGTTTAGGGTGCAGTATAATTATTTTACACAATAAATTATGCTAAAAAAAAATCATGCCCAGACCGGGACATCACACACCACTGGGCTTTTGAAGGTCATTTTGAAAAAGCGGTGAAAATTCTCACGTGAGTTTCATCAGCGATGCCGGCACTGTACTGTTTTTGATGCCAGTGTCTGGCCTGATGAAACATCTAGCTAAATGTGGACAAATTATCTATATATTTAATTTATTTTGTATATATATTTTTAAATACATTAAATTACCAAATAAAGGGATCAGTCGACCATTTTGCTCATCGGCAATATTGCTACTCGGTTTGATTCTATTGGACTTTGCCTCTCACTCATGTCATCTGTATGTCATTGCAGCTCATCAATTTGGCAGCTTGCTGCAATTAATTAATAGTTTTTACCCCCTCTCTAATGTGGTGGCAACACGGTTTTGGGTCCGGTACTGTTCAGTTTATATATTGTAACGACCCTGGTTTTATAAGCACGGATATCGACTGCCACTTGAGCATGCTTTTGTGCCACAGTTGATAGTGGGCTGGAAAGTTGAGGGTTCGAGACCTGCTCCCTGCCAGTTTCAGTACATTGTTATCCTTTGGCAGCATTATCAGAAAGCACAGCATTGATTATGACTGCTATGCAGCTCATACACAACTTTTCATGTCTGTGTCACCAAAGGATTTTTAGCTCCATGGATAAATTATTAGACTGTATTAGTGATTGAATTACTTTGATGGATCATAACTTCCAGCAGCTAAATCAAGACAAGACTGAGGTACTTATTGTTGGAGCCAAAGCACAGAGAGAGAATCTGGCCACATATTTTAATTCACAAGCAATAAAGATAAAACACCTGGTAAAAAAAACCTAGGTGTTATTTTAGACTGAATTCAATTTTGAATCACACATTAGGAATGTGACCAAATTAGCTTTTTACCACCTGAGGAACATTGCCACTGTGCGACCATTTCTCTCTGAGGCTGATGCAGAGGGACGCATCCATGCTTTTATTACAAGCAGGCTTGATTACTGTAATGCTCCCCTGTCTGGTTTACCCAAGAAAGACATTGGTCAACAGCAAAATATACAGAATGCTGCAGCATGGGTACTGACCAAGGTCTCCGCACTGGCTGCCTGTGAGTTAAAATACATTTTAAGATTCTTCTATTGGTTTTTAAATCAATCCACGATTGTGCACCCCAATACATGTCAGACATGCTTTTAAGTTATGTACCCAGTAGGTCCCTCAGGTCCTCTGGCATTTTAACTATCCCAAAGCCTAGGACCAAGAGGCATGGAGAGGCAGCCTTTAGTTACCATGCCTTCAGCCTCTGGAATAGCCTGCCATGGAACCTGAGGGAGGCCGAAACTGTGACTAAAAACACACCTTTTTAGCTTTGTTTTTCCTTAGGGTGCTTTTTAGTCGTTCAGTTTTGTTATTCTTTAGTTTATCCTCTTGTGTTTGTGTAGTAAATATTTCAGTTTCTTTTTTCCTTGTTTTTATTCATTTTTTCCTGTAATGCACATTGTATTGCATTCCATGTCTGTCTATAAATAAAGCTTGATTTGAACACATAAAACCCAACAAATGCCAGAGATATAAAACCCTAAACAAGAAAGCATTATTGGACATCTTCAGTAATTCCACTACTATGCCAAAAGATGGAGCCCAATTTATGCTGTGCGATCTTTCTGCACCAGTCTATTTATGGCCCCACTCACCAACAACATGTAACATTGGCCTCTCCACAGGAAACAGTAACAGCAAAGTGAATGGATATAGGGTGACAGTGAACTTCCATGTCAAATAGGCTACAACTGATTTTTTAATATATTTTTTTACATGTCCATTCACTACATCCTATTCAATGGAAATACTGCAACTTGACTCTCCATCCTGGTCCAGAGGGGTGCTGAAATACATTGGGTTTATCACAACTTAGGATATGACCCAGATGCAGACATGGGAGGCAGATAGTACAGTTCTCAGAGTATTTATTAATAACACAGGGAAGGCAAAGGTTTGTGATCAGGTCAGAGTCAGGCAGGTACAGGACAGCAGGCAGAATGGTCAGAACCAGGAAAAACTAGGAGACTATAGAACTAGCGCAACAGGAAGGTGGGAAAGACCACTGGTAAGACCTGACCAGACGAACTGGCAACAGACAAACATAGAACACAGGTATAAATACACAGGGGATAATGGGAAGATGGGTGACACCTGGAGGGTGTGGAGACAAGCACAAAGACAGGTAAAACAGATCAGGATGTGACAGGGTCCTTAGGGCAGAGAAAACAAATCTACTGTATTACCTTACTTATACCTTTTTAAAGATTTCATCATTTTAAGATTCAAGCATTTATATAATGAGGACAAAAACGCTGCACCTTTCTCTATAGCTATAGAGAAAGGTGCGTGATTTTACCCACGCCCCGCTACTGCACACATTACAGGCAGTGGAGGCTCCTCAGAGGAGGATGGGGAGGACCATCCTCCTCAGGGAAATTTCATAAAAATATAATTGTGAAACATTAAAACTATACTAAATATATTCATGTCACCAAATAATTGATTAAAATACACTGTTTTTGTCACACACAGATCTGTTTCACCTGTCCTTGTGCTTGTCTCCACCCCCTTCCAGGTGTTGCCCATCTTCTCCATTATCCCCTGTGTATTTATACCTGTGTTTTCTGTCTGTGCCAGTTTGTCTTGTTTGCCAAATCAACCAGCAGTTTTCTCCTAGCTCCTGGTTTTCCCCAATCTCTCTTTTTTGTCGTCCTCCTGGTTCTGACCCTTGCCTGTCCTGACTCTGAGCCCTCCTGCCTGCCACCCTGTACTGTTTTGGACTCTGACCTGCCTTTTGCCAACCCCTTGGAGTATAATAAATATCAGAGCTCAAACCATCTGCTTCCCGTGTCTGCATCTGGGTCTCGCCTTGTGTCGTTATAGATCAGTTTTATTATGACATGAAAAGGTGAGGGCGTTCAACACTAACTCGAATCAAAAGTATAGCTGGTGAACAGGGAGCCTTTCATCAGGCGGCCTGTACTGCTGGCCTTACCTGCTTTTTGGAAAGTCTGAGCCTTGGTTGAAAGGTGGGTGGGTGCAGTGACCTGAAGATAGGGCTGGGCGTTATAAAGTAATTTACTATATACCGGTATTGATGCGCGAACCGGTTTGGGTTTTGACTTTACCTTCTATAACGGTATTTGAATGTTTGGTTTGTTAAATGTGATACGCCATGTGTAACGTCCATTTAAAATAGTTTACTCCGTTACTTGAGCCTCCCCTTTCTCTCCATGCCGCTTACCACATAGACCTAGTCCCACTCCGTCACTCAAGGAGCGCATTTGTTGTTGCTTGACCATGAGACACTTTCGGTCAGTCTGCATGGTCAATGCAGCACATGCAACAATGTTGATGACAACGATGTTGTTTCCAATTTTATCTTAATATAAATCCACAAGCGTTCTATAATTACAATATTAGTTTGTGTTTCTTACATCTGGAAACAGCTAGTTTTTATTTTCTTAGCAAGTTAAGCTAAATTGTGTTAGCTGGCTAATACAAGTACTGAGTCAGAGCAAACGTTGCTAGCTAATACAGCCTGTTACCAGTGCTGATGGAGGCCTAAATCAGCATGTAGTTTGTGCAACAGTATCTTCTAAATCAAAGAGGAATAGGCGAAGCATGAATATGCTGGCTACATGAATAAAGATTTAATGTAGGCAAAGATTATATGGTCCCCTAGGAAACACTGAACATCACTTTTGTTCCTAACCTGTCACAATAACTCGTCCATGGCATTTTCATTCGTTGTCATGTCAAACAACACTATTCAAAGTGGCCACTATTATTTATATTCTAACTATAGAATTAGAATAAACATTCTATTTCCATGATTCCAAAAGTTCACCCAAGTGTTTTGATCTAAATCGAAATTGCAACATTTGGTTAAAAATTACATTTTGGCCATATCGCCCAGCACTACCTGAAGAACATTGATGGTTCAGCTAAACGAAAAAACAAAAGCGGGGAATGCAATAATTTTATTTTAGGTGGACACTACGATATGAAAAGTTCCGTTAACAAGAGCTTGCAGAGGTAATTGCACATTATGATGCTTTACTTGCTGAACATATGGAACTTTCGACTGTCTTTTCTGGGAGTTGACCCAGGGCATTTTTTCGCGTGTGCTCAGGTAGGCTTTCCACTTTCTTCCAGTATTTATTTAGCAAAGAGGATAACACATAATCACTCCGGACAGACGCAAGCAAAAATTCATGACATAGATGTTGCAGCAGCATAGGCTACACCTAAACATTAGGAATCTGACATGCTGTATCGGCAACTGTTAAAAATTGCCCCACCGCTCTGGGACCTGCACCAGTTTGCTTGCAGTTGTCCGTTATCTTCAGGTATGTGGATGGTCAGGGCTTTATTCAGGGACGTTTCTTGGGCTACTTTAATGTGTCAAGTGGGCGAGATGCGCAATCTGTGTTTGACTTTATGAATTTTGAGATGTCTGAGTTTAAGTTGGAGACTTTTATCTCCCACATCAACTTTAAACATCTGCTATCTGAGTAGCTAAGCGATCGCTGCAGCTGTACATAGTCCATCGGTAAATAGCCCACCCAATTCACCTACCTCATCCCCATACTGTTTTTATTTACTTTTCTGCTCTTTTGCACACCAGTATCTCTACCTGCACATGACCATCTGATAATTTATCACTCCAGTGTTAATCTGCTAAATTGTAATTATTCGCCTACCTCCTCATGCCTTTTGCACACAATGTATATAGACTCTTTCTTTTTTTTCTACTGTGTTATTGACTTGTTTATTGTTTACTCCATGTGTAACTCTGTGTTGTTATCTGTTCACACTGCTATGCTTTATCTTGGCCAGGTCGCAGTTGTAAATGAGAACTTGTTCAAATAAAGGTGAAATAAAAAATAAAAAAGTTCATAGAGAAACTCGTTGTCCAAATCTATGATGGCGCTGCTGTAATGGAATGTATCTGCCATTTGTATTTACAGCTAAGTCCACTCCACTACCATTGTCAACTTTCTTTTGGCATGAACTGAAGCCAAGTCTCATGTGCCTGCTCATCCACTGGCACATTGAATGTTTCCCCTCCAAGCACTGTGAGTACCCTATCAATTTTCTCTCATTACTGCATGTAGAGTCAATCACTTACACAGTCACATTATTAATGATTTTACTCCTTGCTTGGACTAACTCATTCTTAGCTCTTTTGTCTAACTGTATAGTGTGTTGTCTTATATATTTTTTTGTCTTCCCAGTCAAATCCTGTCCTGCATTGGTCAAGCCTCTGAACACCTCAACTCATGCCTCATACCGTCATTCAATCACTGCTGTGATCCCTTTCCAAAATGGTGTAAGACGACCTCTCATTCCTATTCCCCATAATATTGTATTTTAAATGTCTTTATTAAATGCTTTAGGTTAAAAGAATTAGTCTTTGACTATTTTTTAAATACACTTTGTCATCTCTGTGCATTCTGCCCCTATACTGTGGGTCTCCCATCCTCCTAAATGGTTCTAGTCACCAGCCTCCACTGGTTACAGGGAAGCCTACTCTGCTGACACTGACAAACATATCTATAAAAACGACATTGTCTGGTCCCTATAATAGGTTGACGAGAAGGGGAGACACAAATACAGTATGATGTCCATCCAAAAACAAAAGTTTATGTGGCACTGACCCAACAATGATATAGAATGAATATGAGTGCTTACCGGGGATATGACCGATGCGCTTTGCTGCATGGTGCCAGTATGATAGGCTATAACCTACTGTTCGCTAAATTAAGTTGAGAAGAGGAATAGGTATTTCCATTGTCTTCTCTTTACCATTTTCCCTCTAGCCATTTGCATTCTGAACTATGTTTTCCCGCGATTGTATTTTGAAATATTGCAATATGCCAGGCTTGGCCTCTACTTTTCACTGACAGTCGCAACAATCATCTATTTCAGGGATGGGGAAACTTCAGTCCTCCGGGGCCTGTAGGGTGTCACACATTTGCCCCAGCCCCAGCTAACACACTGGAGTTGTCCATCCCTGATCCACACCAAGGGGCTCGGGTTCCCGTCTAGAAGCACTGTTTCGACTGCTTCTTTAGTCTTGCTTTGGTACTGCAGTTTGCAGAAAGCAAATGTCCATACATTTACCTGGAAGATGTAAATTGGGTGGTTATTTAACCTGACATTTTTAGCTGGTTCTTTGTAGAATTTTGACCTGTAGTCATACAAAGCTGTGCTTCTCTACTCCAACGATTAATCCACAGATAAAAGAGGGGAAAAGTACGTTTTTAGTTTAGTTTATCTTTAATGAATCTCTCCTTGATTGTCTTTCAAGCATCCATGTGGGTTTGTATCTTCCTGATATCCAGTAAGGAGTGGACTTGCTATCCAATAAGGAGGGGACTTGCAGCGCCTCAAATAAAACCAAGTTCTATTTTAGCCCTTGGTTACGCATACACGAGCGCAAGCGGTGTGGGTGAAATGATTGAATAACATGTCAACTTATTTTGCAATGCTCATGCACGCATACTTATCAGGTGACCCAGTGGGCAGAACCTGGTTGAAAAGATGTCAGTCGCAAACTGGTTGAAAAATGAAATTTTTATGAAGTCTTTCTCTAACCACCATATGACCAAAATGGTCATAATCCTGACCACTTTATTATGGGCTATATGATGTACTGGTCATAGTTAAAACCTCATCATAACCTGGTAATGACCACCTGACAACAGCTTATTACTCAGTGGTGTAAAGTACTTAAGTAAAAATACTTTTAAGTACTACTTAAGTCGTTTTTTGGGGTATCTGAACTTTACTATTTATATTTTTAACTACTTTTAATTTTACTTCACTACATTCCTAAAGAAAATTATGTACTTTTTACTAGTATTAGTTACAATTTGAATGCTTAGCAAAAAGGTCAAATTCACACACTTATCAAGATAATGTCCCTTGTAAATTATGTTTGAGTGTTGCAGTGTGCCCTTGGCTTTCAAAAAAATAAATAAAAAAGGAAATTGTGCCGACTGGTTATAAGGAATTTGATGTTTAGCATTTACTTTTACCTTGTACTTTTACTCATGTATGAAAATGTAGTTATTTTTCCACCACTGTACTTAAGTACATTTTAAATCTGATACCTTTACTCAAGTAGTATCTTACTGGGTTACTTTCACTTTAGTCATTTTATATTAAAGTATCTTTACTTTCTCAAGAATGACAATTGAGAACTTTTTCCACCTCTGTTATTACCTACTGTAAAAAGTATTGCAGAGGATAAAGTTGGATATTGAAAACATTCATTACATTTCAAATTTTTTTCATAGGCACCAATTCAACTTAAAAGTGCAACATATTCTCACATTTCAAATATATCAAGCAATGGCAAAAACAAATCTACAGCACAATTTTTTTGCACATCTGCATACATTAATCGTTTCATTATTCACCCACAGACATTACATCCATAGAAAGACTGGGACACAGAGTGTATTAAAGGCCTAGCCCAATATTGGACTAAATGAGCCTAACTTTACTCCTTACAGGCTGACTACACCACTCGCGCAACGCGTGCGTTGCAAAATAAATGTGGAAATCTATATTATTCAATTATTGCACCCACACTGCTCGTTCGTGCCAACGAGCATCTGCGTTGCCAAGGGCTAAAATAGAAGTCAGTTCAATTTATGACGCAGATCGCGCTGCAAGTCCTGCCTCTCCCATCTCCTCATTGGTTTATAGAAGTAGGTACCCACGTGCCATCTCCTCATTGGTTATACCCACGTGGGTGACTGAAAGATGAACGAGGTCAGTGGCGGTAATGCAGCTAATTTATGAAAGTTGCCAATCGCAATATAAAGTTAAGAGAAGAAAAAGCCTAGAAGGAGGAGAGGTGACTAGAAACGATTCGGTTCACCGTTTTATGTGTGGATTAATTGTCAGAGTAGAGGACCTTGTACATTTCAGGTAAAATAACAACTCAATGTTTATATCCCAGGACATATTAGCTAGCAACAGCAAGCTAGCTAAATCGGACAAACTAAATTGCTATAAATGTTTAATGCTTTTCGACCTGTCCCCAAATTAATGTAATTGGTTCAGAGTTTGTTTTGATATTTTAAGCTGCGTGTCGTGATTGCGTTTGGTGTGGGTTGACAAAATACATTTATGCATGATGGCGCACGCGCGCAGCCGGTTTCGGTTCGGTGTTAGTCCAAGAACCTTACATGTTCTGTTTAAAGGGCGAATTGGCTCTAGTAGCCAAAAAAGCGAAACACTCCATCTAAACTTGAATTGATTCTCAATTGTGGTATGATTCCAGTCATAAATCCCTCTACTTTCATATATCAAAATGATTTCACAAACGCAAAATACACGCTTACTGTACACTGTTTTAACCGGTTTTAACACAGTTGCAGCCAACAGTATTTTTCAGTGACAACACATTTGTGGTGTCTGTCTTCCATTTAAACACAGGTGTTCATAGATGCAGATAGCTCCACTGAACACAAATATAAACGATACATGCAAATCAAATCAAATTTATTTATATAGCCCTTCGTACATCAGCTGATATCTCAAAGTGCTGTACAGAAACCCAGCCTAAAACCCCAAACAGCAAGCAATGCAGGTGTAGAAGCACGGTGGCTAGGAAAAACTCCCTAGAAAGGCCAAAACCTAGGAAGAAACCTAGAGAGGAACCCGGCTTTGTGGGGTGGCCAGTCCTCTTCTGGCTGTGCCGGGTGGAGATTATAACAGAACATGGCCAAGATGTTCAAATGTTCATAAATGACCAGCATGGTCAAATAATAATAATCACAGGCAGAATAGTTGAAACTGGAGCAGCAGCATGGCCAGGTGGACTGGGGACAGCAAGGAGTCATCATGTCAGTTAGTCCTGAGACATGGTCCTAGGGCTCAGGTCCTCCGAGAGAGAGAGAGAAAGAGAGAATTAGAGAGAGCATACTTAAATTCACACAGAACACCGGATAGGACAGGAGAAGTACTCCAGATATAATAAACTGACCCTAGTCCCCCGACACATAAACTACTGCAGCATAAATACTGGAGGCTGAGACAGGAGGGGTCAGGAGACACTGTGGCCCCATCCAATGACACCCCCGGACAGGGCCAAACAGGAAGGATATAACCCCACCCACTTTGCCAAAGCACAGCCCCCACACCACTAGAGGGATATCTTCAACCACCAACTTACCATCCTGAGACAAGGCCGAGCATAGCCCACAATGATCTCCGCCACGGCACGAGGGTAAAAAAAAAAACACGCCCTGTTAAGAACTCTTTTTTTAATTTCATTTTTTATATATATTGACTTTCAATGCCAACCCAGACAGGAAGATCACATCAGTGACTCAACCCACTCAAGTGACGCACCCCTCCTAGGGGCGGTATGAAAGAGCCCTAGTAAGCCAGTGACTCAGACCCTGTAATAGGGTTAGAGGCAGAGAATCCCAGTGGAAAGAGGGGAACCAGCCAGGCAGAGACAGCAAGGGCGATTAGTTGCTCCAGAGCCTTTCCGTTCACCTTCACACTCCTGGGCCAGACTACAATCATATGACCCACTGAAGAGATGAGTCTTCAGTAAAGACTTAAAGGTTGAGACCGAGTTTGCATCTCTCACATGGGTAGGCAGACCATTCCATAAAAATGGAGCTCTATAGGAGAAAGCCCTGCCTCCAGCTGTTTGCTTAGAAATTCTAGGGACATTTAGGAGGCCTGCGTCTTGTGACCGTAGCGTACGTGTAGGTATGTATGGCAGGACCAAATCAGAGAGACAGGTAGGAGCAAGCCCATGTATAATGCTTTGTAGGTTAGCAGTAAAACCTTGAAATCAGCCCTTGCCTTGACAGGAAGCCAGTGTAGGGAGGCTGGCACTGGAGTAATATGATCAAATTTTTTGGTTCTAGTCAGGATTCTAGCAGCCGTATTTAGCACTAACTGAAGTTTATTTAGTGCTTTATCCGGGTAGCCAGAAAGTAGAGCATTGCAGTAGTCCAACCTAGAAGTGACAAAAGCATGGATTCATTTTTCTGCATAATGTTTGGACAGAAAGTTTCAGATTTTTGCAATGTTACGTAGATGGAAAAAAGTTGTCCTTGTTCTTCAAAAGAGAGATCAGGGTCCAGAGTAACGCCGAGGTCCTTCACAGTTTTATTTGAGACGACTGTACAACCATTAAGATTGATTGTCAGATTCAACAGAAGATCTCTTTGTTTCTTGGGACCTAGAGGTTAAAAGTAGAAAAAAAGTAGAAAGTAGAAAGTTTGCAGCCATCCACTTCCTTATATCTGAAATACATGCTTCTAGCGAGGGCAATTTTGAGGCTTCACCAACAATTTCTAAGATTTTACTGAGTTGAGGCGGCAGGTAACCAAAAGGTTGCTAGATCGAATCCCTGAGCTGACAAGGTAAAAATCTGTCACTATGTCCCTGAACAAGGCAGTTAACCCACTGTTCCTAGGCCGTCATTGTAATTAAGAATTTATTCTTAACTGACTTGCCTAGTTAAACAAAGGTTAAATAAAAAAATATATTAAAAACTGTTCATATCAGGAAATCAGTCAATTGAAATAAATTCATTGTGCCCTAATCTATGAATTTCACATGACTGGGAGTCTGTTGGTCACAAATACTGTACCTTAAAAAAAGAGGTAGGGGCATTGATCAGAAAACCAGTCAGTATCTGGTGTAACCACTATTTTCCACATGCAGTGCGACACATCTCCTTCTTACAGAGTTGATCAGGCTGTTGATTGTGGCCTGTGAAAATTTGTCCAACTCCTCTTCAATGGCTGTGCGAGGGAGGCAGGATGGATGAACCCTGCAGAACCCTCAATGTAGGTCTCCATAGCCTTGGGTCTCCGGTCCAGGGCAACTTCCGAGCCCCCAGGAAAACATCCTGTGGCAGGCTGCGCTGACTTTAGGCAGTGAGCGTGGCAGAACGGGATCCAATCTATGATGGCACCAGCAGACCAGTCTAAGGGGATTGGGTCGTTGGAGCCAAGATAATCCCAATACCACGGGAACCTGAGGCAACTTAATAAGCAGGAATTGGATCGTCTCGCTGTGGTTCCCTGACACCTGTAGGTATTGTGGGTGACCTGGCCTATAGAGCGCCCGTCCAGCGCTCTAACGTCCATGGGAATGGAGAGGGGCTGAGTGGGAATGCCTAGCTCAGACGCCAGAGTAGTGTCCATAAAGCTCTCATCAGCCACAGAGTCGATGAGTACCCGGAGAGATTTTGTCTGGTTTCCCCACAGCAAAATGGCATTAAAAGGGGTGCAAGTTAAAGGGAGAGGAAAAGTTCTCTGTATGGCCCACCAGAGCACTCGGTCCTACCGGTGAACCTGGTCTTTTAGTGGACAAGTCTTAATTTGTAATTGTTTGTTTTGTCTTCTTAATTGATGTTGGACCCCATGAAGATTAGCTAACGTAAACAGCATTAACTAATTGGGATCCTAATAAAAATTCACAAAATTTACATGAGATGTCTCATCACGGTATCTCTGTACATTCAAATTGCCATTGATAAAATGCAGTTGTGTTCGTTGTCCGTAGGTTATGCCTGCCCAAACCATAACCCCACTGCCACCATGAGGCACTCGGTTCACAATGTTGACATCAGCATACAGCTCCCCCACACGGCGCCATACATGATGCCATAACGCGTGTCTGCCATCTGCCCTGATAGTTGAAACCGGGTTTCATCCATGAAGATCACACTTCTCCCGCATGCCAGTGGCCATCGAAGGTGAGCATTTTCCCACTGAATTTCGGATACAAAGCCAAACTGCAGTCAGGTCAAGACCCTGGTGAGGACGATAAGCACGCAGATGAGCTTCCATGAGACGGTTTCTGTGCAAACCCACAGTTTCATCAGCTGTCCGGGTGGCTGCTCTCAGACCATCCTGCAGGCAAAGAAGCCGGATGTGGAGGTACTGGGCTGGCGTGGTTACATGGCGTCTGCGGTTGTCAGGCCGGTTGGACGTACTGCCAACTTCTCTAAAACAAAGTTGGAGGTGGCTTGCGGTAGAGAAATTAACATTAAATTCCTGCAGTCAGCATGCCAATCGCGCTTCCTCAAAACTTGAGACAATTTGTGGCATTGTGTTTTGTGACAAAATTGCATATTTTAGAGTGGCCTTTTTATTGTCTCCAGCACAAGGTGCATGTGTGTAATGATCATGCTGTTTAATTAGATTATTGATATGCCACATCTGTCAGGTGGATGGTAAACACATTTCTGCACAGAATTTGAGATAAATAATATTTTTGTCCATATGGAACATTTCTGGGATCTTTTATTTCAGCTCATGAAACATGGGACCAACACTTTACATGTTGCGTTTATATTTTTCATACTTCATATTGAAGTGGGACATTAAATCATTGGTCATCGATCTGAAACATTTTAAGAAAGAGGCAGTGGTGTAAAGTACTTAAGTAAAAATACTTTAAAGTACTACTGTTACTGTAATTTAATTATACCAATGTGTTTTCATTAATTGAATTCCCTTAATCTATTTCATGAGAATTTGTAAGACTCTTGTTTGCATAAAATAGACGGAGACCAGTCTTATCAATAATAGGTAACATAATTTATTCTCGGAGCGCGCTGCCACGTTACCACAAGCAACAGTTTATATACAATAACATGACGTCATTTCGTTGCTCCTAAAATGAATCTCCTCCAGACCGGGTCAAAGGGAACTTTAAAAGTTCTTTCTGAGTTCATTCAGAGTTCATTCTGACCCCCTAGCACATACACAGGACACACAACACAACTGAATTAACTTTTGACTACTCACCATTATCAATCACCACTTAGCTGACAGTTCTAATTAACAGAAAACCTAGGAATGCACTCACTGTCTTATCTAAAACACCCCAGAGCTAAGTTTCGTCGGTTCAACCATAGGTTAACTACCTTATCTGTTTACTTAATCCACAACCCATTTCTTTCTTCCTAGTTGGAATGGTGTTCATTAACTTTAATTACTCCTTGTCGGTGTCACACAATCCCTTCTTATGAACTCATATTGTTAATCAGATATTATAAAACAGAGTATAAGTTTACTTAGTTACAGTTCTATTTAAAATGAGGATATTGTTTATTCATTTATTCATAATATTTCTAACAACTACGTAAGTATTTTTTTGGGGCATCTGTACTTCACTATTTATATTTTTGACAACTTTTACTTTCACTTCATTACATTCCTAAAGAAAATTATGTACTTTTTCCCTGACACCCAAAAGTACTAGTTACATTTTGAATGCTTAGCAAGACAGGAAGTTGGACCAATTCACACACATTCCTGGCATCTCTACTGCTTCTGATCTAACGGAGTCACTAAACACAAATGCTTTGTATGTAAGTTATGTCTGAGTGGAGTTGTCCCCTGGATATCCGTAAAGAAAATAAATAAGAAAATGGTGCCATCTGGTTTGCTTTATGTAAGGATTTTGAAATCATTTATGCTTTGACTTTTGATACTTAAGTATATTTTAGCAATTACATTTACTTTAGATACTTTTAAGTATATTTAAAACCAAATACTTTTAGACTTTTACTCAAGTAGTATTTTACTGGATGACTTTCACTTTTAGTTGAGTCATTTTCTATTAAGGTATCGTTACTTTTACTCAAGTATGACAATTGGGTACTTTTTCCACCACTGGAAAGAGGATATCAAAATTTGACAGTTGGACAATTTTTCATCTCATCTTTAAATGGTAAAGTTTTGTTTTATCCTAATACATGTTGTAAGATTCAAACAACATTTTATAAACAAACTGTTCCATAATCCTGAGGACATTTTCCCGGACAGAGGTTCAACCAATTGAGGACAGCTTGGCAGTCTTAAGAGTCAAGTTAACTTTATTTTTTATTTGAGACAATTCACACACTGCAAGGCCCCTCCTTGTTGGATATTTGCACTAAGATCAGGCAATCATAGGGAGCTGAATAGCATGTCTTTTGGGAATCCAGTCTCAGTGAGATCTGGTGCAGTGAAAAAAACATTAATGACCATCAGCATAGCTAGTGTAACAGTATAGCTTCCATCCCTCTCTTCGCCTCGAACCAGGGACCCTCAGCACACATCACCCACGAAGCAACAGTCACCCACGAAGCATCGTTACCCATCGCGCCACAAAAGCCTTGCAGAGCAAGGGGAACAACTACTTCAGGTCTCAGAGCGAGTGACGTCACCGATTGAAACACTATTAGTGCGCACCACCACTAACTAGCTAGCCATTTCACATCGGTTACACTAGTACAAACCTAGCTATTACCAGGCTGGTTAGTAGGAACCAATACACCTTTAACATCAGAGTATCAAAGAGAAAAAACTAAATTTTTCACACAAAACCTACGGTCAATGACAATAGATCAATGATATAAAAAACTTTGGAGTACTTTAAATTAAATTATGGGCAGAAAGACAAATTCAACTCCATCTTTCATTGAATCAGATGGCTTATTAATCACAAAACCATCTTACATATTGTGGATTCAGAGCTAACTATCTAATAGAACTCAGAGGGTTTTCTTTAATGGTGTACAGCAGGACAGCTCTTTAAGCCCTCTATTTTTACCAATGACCTGCCACTGGCATTAAACAAAGCCTGTGTGTCCATGTATGATGATGACTCGACCATATACATGACAGCAACCACAGCTAATGAAGTAACTGAAACCCTTAACAAGGAGTTGCAGTCTGTTTTGGAATGGGTGGCCAGTTATAAATTGGTTCTGGACATCTCAAAAGCTAGGAGCATTGTATTTGGTACAAATCATTCCATAAGCTCTAGACTTCAGCTGAATCTGCCAATGGTGTGGCTGTTGAAGAGTTGAGGAGACTGAATTACTTTGTGTTACCTTAGATTGTAAATTGTCATGGTCAAAACATATAGATTCAATGGTTGTAAAGATGGGGAGAGGTACACTACATGGCGAGGTAGACTATATGGAGAGGTACACTACAAAAGTGTGTGGACACCTGCTTGTCGAACATCACATTCCAAAATCATGGACATTAATATGGAGTTGGTCCCCCCCTTTACTTTTGTAACAGCCTCCACTCTTCTGGAAAAGCTCTCCACTAGATGTTGGAACATTGCTGTGGGGACTTGCCTCCAGCCACAAACGAGACTATTAGTGAGGTTGGGAACTAATGTTGGTCGATTAGGCCTGGCTCACAGTCGGCATTACAATTCATCCCAAAGGTGTTAGAATGGGGTTCCGGTCAGGGGTCTATGTAGGCCAGTCATGTTCTTCCTCACCGATCTTGACATACCAGGACCTCAATTTGCCATGCTGAAACAGGAAAGGGCCTTCTCCAAAAGTTGGAAGCACAGAATCGTCTCAAATTTCATTGTATGCTGTATTGTTAAGATTTCCCTTCACTGGAACTAAGAGGCCTAGCCCGAACCTTGAAATACAGCCCCAGACCATTATTCCTCCTGAACGTGAATCAATTCTCAACTGTGATACGGTTCTAAAAACATGAATCCCTTTACTTTTATATCACAAGAAAATAATTTCATAAATGCAAAATACCCACTTACTTACTGTACACTGTTTTAACACAGTTGCAGCCGACAGTATTTTTCAATGACAACACGTTTGTGGTGGGGCCTTCCCCAAACTGTTGACACAAAGTTGGAGTCACAGAATCAAGTAATTAGCACAGGTAGTTGACTGTGTCTTCTGTCTGTTTACAGTAAACACGAGCTGTAACATGGCGATATGGCTGTGTGGGAACACTAACCCTATAAAGGTGTATATAAATGTAACTATTTCTTATTATTATTATTCATAGCTGATATTAAAGAAAATGTCCTAATGCTTCCAAAACCGTACCACAAGAGATGCGTGTCAATGTTCAGACTGCAGGTTGGGGCACGTTGGGACATAAGAGGATTTAGTTCAATGACTTACATTATGTGTAAATGTAATGGAACTGAGATTTATGATCAAGGGCTAGCAGCTCATTATTTTACACACAGCTAGTTAGCTAATAATACAAGTCATTTCAAAATGTATTTACTAACTTGAATAGGTTCATGTGTATGCCCACTAAGCTGCCAATCGTTTGTAGCGAAGAGTTGTCAAGCCGGGCTGCCGGTTCTGTTGAAAACCATCTGAATTGTTGTGCATTGACTGCTTGTCAGAATGTATGTTTTCCTCCCTATGGCTCTCGTCATTTAATGCACCTTGAGAGTACCTGGTTTACTGGGAGGGGTACGGTCCAGAGGAGTGGTGTTGGGTTCCGGTGGATGATATTCTAGATCCCAACATAATCTGAGAATTCCACCTTCGCCGTCCAGACCGGCCCGATCCTCGCCCTCAGGGCCGTCCTCCTGACCAGAGTCGTCCTACTGCTGGAGCTGCGCATCGGGGGGTGGGAGGGTTTACGGTCAAGTCTACTCCCGATCCCCCCCTCCGGGGCTCGACGTCGTCGGTCTACTAACCACAGGTCCTGGTGTAACAGTTGTTAAAGTACTATGTGAATTTCACCAGGTTCACATATTAATATGTCATGTTGATTTGTTATTATGCATGCCTGCATCCTGGGAGAAGGGGAGTGTGTACTTACGTTTTGCCCTGCGTGCTCAAATCATTTTGATGTACTGAGAGAGGTAGGCAAGCTTGTTTGATTCTTTACAAAGTCATACACAGTGTTTTGTTCATGAATAATGATGTATGTTTAGAGGTTATTCAGAAGTGGATGGTATTGTTAAGATGCACGTGTAATTGTACTTTTTAGGATATCAACATTCTGAATTCAACATGTGGTTAATAGCTAGCAAAGGTATTGGCAGGCTATTGTATGTGTGAACGATGGCTAGCTCCTCGAATGATCCCAGTCCCTCCTATTGTGCATCTGTTGTAGAAAGAGGCAACGATTCTCAGAACATATGTGCTCTACAAATGTTTTATTTCCTTTTGGATGCAGATGCAGGATGCAGAGAGTGAGTTCTGCTTGATTAAAACTACCTGATCTCCAAAGTCCACGTCTATAGTCTCCATCAACCACACACAACGCAGTTACAGCGGTGCAGTATAGCACCGGTTACACTGACAACCCATCATTATGCACACCTGGACTTCATCAATTCCCTGATTACTCCCCCTTTATCTAGCACTCCGTTTTAATCACCCATCAGGCAGTATTGTTTCTGTGTTCATGTTCAGACGATACGCTTGTGTGTTCACGCGGTTTGTTCTTATTAAACTCACTGACTGCACTTGCTTCCTGACTGCCTGCATCTTCGTTACAATAACAGGATGATGGCTTCAAATTAATTATTTAAATTTTTGTACACATTTTTGCGTAAAGTCAACGAGTCAAATAACCTTTTCACCCCAAGTTCTTATCTTTACTTTTTCCTACCTAGTGTGTCAGTAATTCTCTGTTTGATGTGTAGATTAACCTCGTTTGAAAACCATGTTGTGGGCTTCAGTATTGTCTGTACACGGCTCATCACGGGGAAAGCCAAGTGTTGTGCATGATGTGGTTACGATGTTTCGATTGATAACTATTTGACCTTCTATCAGCATGCATTGTAAAATATAAAAATATTTTTTTTATAGCCAACGGTAAGGGCATGTTATGTTAAATGGGCAATCTGCTATTGCTACATCCATTTTTGTATTAATGATATTCAGCCATTGATTTAAGAATATAACTTATAAATGCCTTAGGAGTTTAGTTTAACTGTATAGTCCCATCAGAACCCAAAATATGAGTTTGCTTTTACTAATCCATCCAATAGGTCAGTTCTTGCATCCATCGATGGATTTGAGAGTGGTTCCATTTTTCCAGCCCCATTCCTCAACAATTTACCCAAAAAGGTGGTGGGGTGACCGCTTTTCTGTTTGAACTGCAGATTGCCCCTGACATTTAATTGTGTTAGCCAATGAAGCGGAACTTGGTGGTGAGAGAGGCTACTGCCAATAACAGGAACAAGACCAACAGGTTAATCCTATGATTAACCTCTACCTTCTGCATTTTGTCAATATATTCCATTTGTTATGCGAAGTATGTTTTGAAATGATATTGAGAGCATGCTGTCCTTAAAATTATATGGGAAAATGTATGGGGCACTGATTTTATTAGTCTGTAAGATTGTCAAAGGCTCTTTATTGCAAATTAATTGATAGTTGAGATGATAAAAGCACAACATAATTACTGTTTCTATATTCCTAGCAGAATGGAAGATCACTCTAGGAAATACCACACAAACAATGAGATTTCAGTGATATGTGGTTGACAGTAGCACACATCGCACTCACGCCTTGGCATCTGACTAAAGTGGCCTGAGTGGGAAAATAGTCTGACAAATAATTATAGTGAGACAACTGGCATCAGGGATTCCCCAGTTGTTTGGAAATGTCAATAATGGTCCTTAAAAGCTGCCACACAGGTCCAGAATCAAATCATTGGGAACCAGTTGTTTATTCGGGTTTATCAATAGAGAAATGGCAATGCACAAACGCAAAATGCTTCTTCTGCTGCTCTCAATGATGATTAGTTTGGCCACCTCATCTCCAGCACCACTTCAAGGAAGAACTGAATATGATAATGATATCAATACAATTAAAAATGTACTTAAGGTAAGGTAGTTATTATTACACTAAAACCTTTTTAACAAATGTTCAAGTCCAGACTTGTTGTAGCGATTAAAGTAATGTAACTAATGTCACCTCTGTTTCCTGAACAACAGAACTGTCATGAAGGCTGCAGCACATCTGGAATGGTGAGTCCATAACAATCTCAGATAATTGGCTTAATCTTTTCTTCACTTCATTACACTCGATCTTTAAAAAAACGTCTCAGTGCCAGTCTGATTCTTGTGTACACTGTACACTTCATGAAACACCCCTTTTGAGCAAAGAGCCAAATAATCTCTAATCTGTCTTGTGACATTGCTAATCTTAATCAGAATACACACAGCTACAACAGCCGACCACAGCAGGCTGCCCTAACTTCCTCTGTTGTGTTATTTCAATCTGCAAAGCATATTTCATATCTTAGTATATTCAGTCCTAACGTAATGCATTGCTCTCTGATAGAGGAATATTGACCTAAATGTATGTTTTGTATTGCAATACAGTGGTTATAGTAAACAGTTCTGTACCGGCAGTGGTACAATTCTGTATCAAATTGTCATACTTGAGTAAAAGTAAAGACCTTAATAGAGAGTGACTCAAGTAAAAGTCACCCAGTGAAATATTACTTGAGTAAAGTCTAAAAGTATTTGCTTTTAAATATACTTAAGTATCAAAAATACATGTAATTGCTCAAATATACTTAAGTATCAAAAGTAAAAGTAGAAATAATTGAACATGTCTTATAATAAGCAAACCAGAGCCTCATTTTCTTGTTTTTTAAATTACGGATAGCCAGGGGCACACTCCTACACTAAGATATAATTTACAAACGAAGCATTTGCTTAGTGGGTCGCCATATCAGAGGCAGTAGGGATGACCAGGGGTGTTCTCTTGATAAGTGCGTGAATTGAACAATTTTCCTGTCTTGACAAGCATAAAAAATATAACTAGTATTTTTGGGTGTCCGGGAAAATGTATGGAGTAAAAAGTACATTATTTTCTTTAGGAAGTCAAAGTAAAAGTTGTCAAAAATATTAATAGTAAAGTACAGATACCCCCCCAAAACGACTTAAGTAGTACTTTTTTGACACTTACTTTTCTCTGCAGGATCTAAAATGCCAGTGTCTCCGAATCCCCATCACATTAGTGGTAAGCGACGCATAATATGTACATTGGAGTTTATACAGTAGTCATTTCATCCAATGTGTACCTTTATAACCGTTTTCTTCCGTTACTTTGAATAGGAAACGTGCACACCAGACTACTTCAAACAGGGACTTGCTTCACTGAGTAGTGTGCATCCTGTTGCACGCTTACTGATTAGAAGATTACATTTTTGGTCCAAGGTAAGTTATTTTCCTTAAACATGCACAGAATTGCTCTTAGACTATAATGCCATTCTGAATATGGCAGAGATAACAGAAGAGCCATGAAATTACCATTACATTGCTTACATTTACAACGATCTTACCGGATGTATATGTTATTCTCTCTCATAGCCGGGCTTTCAGCAGCTGGCCCCTCACTGTGAACCAGTGGTGTCTCCACGGGTGTTTCTGGAGCAGCTGAGACAAGTGTTCCAAGGACTGAACAGCTTCAAACCATAACAAAATGATTGAAATATTCTATATGTATAATGTATTTATTTACTATTTATCTATTTGAAATTGTACGGCTAAATGGTTGATTAAACACCTGAAACAGACATATCTACTCCTGAGTTTGCTTTTTCTCTATTGACTTGATTGGGAAATGACCAGTAAATTAAATTGTGTAGGTCTATGTATGGCAAAGTGCATCACAGATAAATCTGTCTAAAGAATGTTATGGCCATATATTTTATTGACCTTTCAATCATGATTATTGGCTGAATCAAACAACACTTCTTTATGATTAGAAACGAAGATAGGCTATTACATTTTTTTTTAAAAATAATCTTAACCCAAAACCATGATGCTACAAATCATGTAACACATAATAAAGACAACACTGAATGTTTTTGAACATCGAGCTAAAATACCAAGGTATGCCACCTTTTGGGGTTCTCCTGACCTAGGCTCTCCAACAATACAGTGGACAGGCTATTGTCAATCAAACGTGAAACTCTTGGGGACAGCATTAGAAGTATACATTCAGGAAGGAGCCTAATTGCACAAAAGGGAGAGGCTATACAGACACTTCTGGAGCCAAAATGGATAACCTATGTCGCACAGCTGAGAGTCGAGACGAATGGATTTGGTTTAGTCAGTCATCCTGATGAGCCCTTACCAGCTAGCTGGTTTATGCTGGCTATCTGGCAACAACAGCTTGGCTCTAGTTAAAACTTGTAAGAGAAAGTGATGTTTATTTCAATGGGCAAGGGAGAAATAACTTGTAGTGTTGTTCACCATCTGGAATCTGGATGTCACCATGACATGCCAATTAGCTAACCTAACGACAAGCCAGTGTGAATGACCAATGCAACGGTGTTGTACCGAGGTGCTTCCCACTGTTGCTTCCCACAGCATAGAAAGAGTCCAGGGAGGCCCCTCTGAACAGGGCCAATGAAGTGGCCATACCCCTGATGGAGAGGGCTACCATGTCGTCTTGAGTTGGTCTACCTGCTGCAGCGTATGATTTTGACACTGCGTTGGTAATCCAATGTGCCAGTCTCTGCTTCGAGACAATGCGAACTTTGGTGTTCTCTCCATAACACACAAAAAGCTATTCTGTTTGACGAGAAATTCTTAAAATACATTTCTAATACCACCATGCATAATTGTGTGTAGACTGCGTGTGCTGGCGTGTGTGTGAGTATACATGTGTGTGTGCCTGGGTTTGTGTCTCCTCACAGTTTTATCTGTTTTTTAAATCTTATTTTACTACTTATTCTGCTTGCATGATTTACTTGATGTGGAATAGATTTCCATGTAGTTGTGGCTCTTTGTGGTCCTGTGCATTTCCCAAGTCCGTTCTGGACTTGGTGGATTGTCTTGTGGGGTATTCATGGGTGTCTGAGCTGTCAAATAGTGATGACAAGTAGTGATGCAGTCAATCTCTCCTCTATTGTGAGCCAGGAGAGATAGGTCCTCTTTGTGGCACATGGCCATATGATTGGGCAGTAGTCCAGGTGCGACAAAACTAGGTAGGATTGGTTTTGTTTATAGCAATGTCAAGAAAGCAATGCAATGTCATGAGGTTCTGAAGGAGCCTTGTGGGGCCATAGTCTGCAGGCACCATTCATGAATTGCGATACTAGAGGGTGCACCCCTGGTGATGCACCCGCAAACTGGTCATGACCCATAGAGATATATACACTTTTAATGTAGATGGGGACTTCCATGCAGTCATAAGCTCCTGGAGGAAAGTCGAAATGACAAAGTGGGCAGGAAGATGGCGATTCTGCATGGTCGACACAACTTCCTGTACACATTCCACCCTAGTCAGTCATAGACTGTTCTCTCTGCTTTCGCATGGCAAGTGGTACCGGAGCGCCAAGTCTAGGTCCAAGAGGCTTCTAAACTGCTTCTACCCCCAAGCCATAAGACTCCTGAACATCTTATCAAATGGCTACCCAGACTATTTGCATTACCCCCCTTCTTTTACACCTGCTAATCTCTGTTGTTAACATCTATGCATAGTCACTTTAATAACTCTACCTACATGTACATATTACCTCAATTACCTCGACTAACCGGTGCCCCCGCACATTGACTGTACCGGCACCCCCCTGTATATAGTCTCACTATTGTTATTTTACTGCTACTCTTTAATTACTTGTTACTTTTATTTCTTATTCATCTTTTTTATTATTTTAAACTGCATTGTTGGTTAGTAAGTAAGCATTTTACTGTAAGG
Organism: Oncorhynchus mykiss; assembly: GCF_057628025.1. Classification (NCBI taxonomy): domain Eukaryota; kingdom Metazoa; phylum Chordata; class Actinopteri; order Salmoniformes; family Salmonidae; genus Oncorhynchus; species Oncorhynchus mykiss. The sequence continues at coordinate 3,681,806 of NC_143035.1, read as the reverse complement.
TACACCTGTTGTATTCGGCGCATGTAACTAATACAATTTGATTTGATATACAGGTCAATGCCAGTACCTTATTTAATGTGGACGGGTACTGGAGAGTTGAGTTTGGTTTATACGTGAAAAGTGACTGGTAGTAGGATATACATGTAAACAGTAATAATTGTCACACCCTGATGTGTTTCACCTGTTTTTGTGCTCGTCTCCACCCCCCTCCAGGTGTCGCCCATCTCCCCCATTATCCCCAGTGTATTTATACCTGTGTTCTCTGTTTTGTCTGTTGCCAGTTTGTTTTGTTCGTCAAACCTACCAACGGTTTTCCCCTTGTGCCTGTCTGTTTCTATTTTTCCCGGTTTTAACCATTCTGCCTGCCCTAAGCCTGCCGTTCCGTTCTGTACCCGGAGACTGCCTGCCGTTCTGTACCTCTTTATTTTTTTTTATTTAACCAGGAAGGGATCATTCAAATTTGAAATCTCTTTTTCAAGCGTGTCCTGGCCAAGATAGGCAGCACCAAGCCATTACACAATTAAGGGCAGACAACATGAAAAACGACAGGTAGTAAAAAAAACATAGAATTCACAAGAGTATAACAAAGTCATAAAACAGAGTCATAAAACAGCAAATAAAAAACATTGACAGGCCAGGGAATCAGCCTCAAAATCATTCATCAATGATTTAAAAACACCAATCGGGACAAGTTCTTCCAGTTTAAAAGTATTTTGTAAGGCGTTCCAATCCGATGGTGCGGAGTACATAAAAGCCCTTTAACCAAATTCAGTTTGGAATTTAAGCATGCTCCCTCTAATTCTCTCTCCCTCCCCTTCCGGAGGACATGAGCCCTGGGACCATGCCTCAGGACCACCTGGCCTGTTGACTCCTTGCTGTCCCCAGTCCACCTTGTCGTGCTGCTGCTCCAGTTTCAACTGTTCTGCCTGCTGCTATGGAACCCTGATCTGTTCACCGGACGTGCTACCTTGTCTCGGACCTGCTGTTTTCAACTCTTTCTCTACCGCACCTGCTGTCTAACTCTGAATGCTCGGCTATGAAAAGCCAACTGACATTTACTCCTGAGATGCTGACCTGTTGCACCCTCTACAACCACTGTGATTATTATTATTATCTGACCCTGCTGGTCATCTATAAACGTTTGAACATCTTGGCCATGTATACTCTCAACCCGGCACAGCAAGAAGAGGACTGGCCACGCCTCAGAGCCTGGCTCTTCTCTAGGTTTCTTCCTAGGTTTCTGCCTTTCTAGGAAGTTTTACTTAGCCACCGTGCTTCTACATCTGCATTTCTTGCTGTTTGGGGTTTTAGGCTGGGTTTCTGTACAGCACTTTGTGACATCGACTGATTTTAAAAGGGCTTTATAAATACATTTGATTGATTGATTCCCACCACATTTCTGAACAATTAAAATGGTAGTAAACCCAAAATGGTTTTGTAAATAAAAGTATACCAGTGACTGAGCCTACGATTGACTAGAGAAGGCCAGCCAACCCTTGTATATAACGTGCAGTGGTGCGTAAGGGTTTTGCAGTTGAAAATAAATCTCAATGCGCCATGGTAAAGTGATTTCAAACACAGAGCGGAAGCATTCATATATATAAAATATCCTCATAGTCTAGTATAGGCATATATGTAGCCGATACTTACCTCATGGCTTCAAAAGAAAAGCAGGCTTTATTCTTAAAATAAAATCCAAATTTCAGCTTCAATTTTTGTTGTTGAAGTTGTTGAATATGCAATTTTGGACTCTGATCTGGATTACGGACCTCTGTCTGCCCTTTACCTGTTGTTTTGTCTGCCCCCTGTTCTATTAATAAACTTTTGTTACTTCAACACTGTCTGGATATGGGTCTTCGCTAAAACGTGATAGTAATAGTGACCAGTAGCAGGATAAATACTAATGGTAATGGCAATCAATAATCAATGGACAGCAGCGTAATGAAGTAATACATCTAATCATTCATCATTTTAGAAATTATTATTGATTAGAACTGGTAGCGATGATATTCAAAATGATCCAACCTACGGAATAAACCAACAGATGACTTCAACTACAATAACTGTGATACACTATATATACAAAAGTATGTGGACACCCCTTCAAATGAGTGGATTCAGCTATTTCAGCCACACCCGTTGCTGACAGGTATATAAAATTGACCACACAGCCATGCAATCTCCATAGACAAACATTGGCAGTATAATGGCCTTACTGAAGAATTCAGTGACTTACAACGTGGCACGTAATAGCATGCCACCTAACAAGTCAGCTCATCACATTTATGCCCTGCTAGAGTTGCCCTTTTTCCTTGGTTGCAACACTCACTACTGAGTTCCAAACTGCCTCTGGAAGCAACGTCAGCACAAGAACAAGAACTGTTGGTTGGGAGCTTCATGAAATGGGTTTCCATGGCCGAACAGCCACACACAAGCCTAAGATCACATGACATCATGCACAATGCCAAGCATCGGCTGGAGTGGTGTAAAGCTAGCCGCCATTGGAACCTGGAGTAGTGGAAACGCTTTCTCTGGAGGGATGAATCACGCTTCACCATCTGGCAGTTCAACAGACGAATCTGGGTTTGGCGGATGCCAGAAGAACGATACCTGCCCGAATGCATAATGCCATCTGTAAAGTTTTGTGAAGTAGGAATAATGGTCTGGGGCTGTTTTTCATGGGTTGGGCTAGGCGCCTTAGTTCCAGGGAAATAACAGTACAGCATACAATGACATTCTACACAATTCTGTGCTTCCAACTTTGTGGCAACAGTTTGGGGAAGGCCCCTTCCTGTTTCAGCATGACAAATTGAGGTCGATACAGAAATGGTTTGTTGAGATCAGTGTGGAAGAACTTGACTGGCCTACACAGAGCCCTGACCTCAACCCCATCAAACACCTTTGGGATGAATTGGAACGGCCGACTGCAAGCCAGGCCTAATTGCCCAACATCAGTGCCCTACCTCACTAATGCTCTTGTGGCTGAATGGAAGCAAGTCCCCACAGCAATGTTACTACTGCTCGTGGAAAGCCTTCCCAGAAGAGTGGAGGCTGTTAGAGCAGCAAAGGGGGGACCAAGTCCATATTAATGCCCATGATTTTGGAATGAGATATTCATGTAGTGTAGATAATAAACAGAGTAGAAGCAACGTATGTGAAGAGTGTGAAAGAATCAAAATCAAATGTAATTTGACAAATGCTCCGAATACAACAGGTGACTTTACACACCTTAGCGTGAAATGCTTACTTACAAGCCATTATGAACAGCGCAGTGAGAAAATATTTGTAAAATAAACAAAAGTTTAAAAAAGGAGCACAATAAAATAACAATAACGAGCCAAGTCAATGTGCAGGGGTACGGGTTAATTCGAGGTAATTGAGGTCATATGTAAATGTAGGTAGGGGTATAGTGACTATGCATAGATAAACAGTGAGTAGCAGCAGCGTAAGAAAAGGGGGTCAATGCAAATAGTGCGGGAAACCATTTGATTAACTGTTCATGAATCTTATGGCTTGGGGTAGAAGCTTTTAACTAGCCTTTTGGACATTAACTTGTCACTCCAGTACCGCTTGCCGTGCGGTAGTAGAGCAAACAGTCTATGACTTGTTCCTTCATACTGAAGCCTATGTTTGTATAAATACAGTTGAAGTTGTAAGTTTACATACTCCTTAGCCAAATACATTTAAACTCAGTTTTTCACTATTCCTGACATTTAATCCTAGTAAAAATGACCTGTTTTAGGTCAGATAGGATCACCACTTTATTTAAGAATGTGAAATGTCAGAATAATAGTAGAGAGATTTATTTCAGATTTGATTTCTTTCATCTAATTCCCAGTGGGTCAGAAGTTTACATACACTCAATTAGTATTTGGTAGCATTTTTTTAAGTCTTGGCTGATTTCTTTTGTTTTCCCATGATGTCAAGCAAAGAGGCACTGAGTTTGAATGTTGGCCTTGAAATACATCCACATGTACACCTCCAATTGACTCAAATGATGTCAATTAGCCTATCAGAAGCTTCTAAAGCCATGACATTTTCTGAAATTGTCCAAGCTGTTTAAAGGCACAGTCAACTTAGTGTATGTAAACTTCTGACCCATTGGAATTGTGATACAGTGAATTATAAGTGAAATAATCTGTCTGTAAACAATTTTTGGAAAAATGACTTGTGTCATACATAAAGTAGACTAACCGACTTGCCAAAACTATAGTTTGTTAACAAGAAATTTGTGGAGTTGGCGAAAATGTGTTTTAATGACTACAACCTATGTAAACTCCCGACTTCAACTGTACATACTGTACATACCTGATAAGTATGGCTGTATATGGCGCAAGTATGGCTGCAATTTGCATTGTAGACATCACAAGAACCATTAGATACACTAAGGATGCTAAGGAGTATGTGAAACAGAATGATCTATGGCTGAGCTTTCAGCTCCAGTCTAGCATCTGATCAGTGTTTAGAGATATTAGCTTTCAAGGTATGTGCTGTGAGCCTATTGCTTTCTGCCAATTATTGTATCTTAGAGAGCGAGAGGGAGGGCGAGAGGAGGATATCATTACAGCCTAAATGCAGTTCACTGACATATCTTGGATGAAACTGTGTCTTTATGTGATGTTCTTATTTTTCTTCTTCTTTCAGTAAACAACGGGTTGCCATAGAGAAAGAGTACGGTCAGGTGAGAGGACTCTCATCCTACTAATGCTAAATGAGAAGCTGTGGTCGGGTGTGTGTGTGCGTTATAATGTACCCTTATATGTTCTGTACCACGTCACCCTCTCCAGTCATGGTGGGCAGTACACCCTGTGATACGACCTGCCATATCGTAGAGTGGCATATCATTGAGCTAAAATTGGTTTGGAATATCCCCTGGACACTTACCTGCCCTCTCAGGGTCTGTTTTTGTTAGCATCATTTCTACAACTACTTTAACCAACACTCTCACAGCCCTCCCTACATTAAGGGCATTACTGGGTTAACACTGAGATGCGTGCTAAGCTAAAGGACAGAGCTACCACTCACAGGGCTATCGCAGCCATCTCTGTGGCTACGGCTGAGGACACAGACACGTACAAGAAGTCCCTCGACCACCTCCGCAGAGCCATCAAACAGGCAAAATGACAATATCGGAAAACAATACCGGCTCAGACGTTCAATGTATGTGGCAGTGGCTACAGTACATTACGGACTAGAAAGGAAGCCCTATCCATGATCTGCCCAATGATGCTTCTCTACCAGGCGAACTCAATGCCTTTTACACACACTTCGACAAAAACAACACAGAGCCCTGCATGAAGGCCCCTGCTGATCCAGAGGACTGGGGGGGATCTCTCTCCGAGGCTGACGTGAGTAAGGTTTTTAAACAGATCAACACTTGTAAGGCCGCAGGGCCAGACGGTATTCCAGGGCGTGACGTCAGGGCATGTGCAGACCAGCTGGCAGGCGTCTTCACTGACTTTTTAAACCTCTCCTTGTAATCCCCACGTTTCAAACCGACTACCATCATTCCTTTTCCCATAAACTCTTAAGGCATCCTGCCACAATGACTACCACCCTGTAGCACTAGCATCTGTAATAAAGAAGTGCTTTGAAAGGCTGGTCCTGGCACACATCAACTCTATCATCGCAGACACCCTGGACCCACTGCAATTTGCGTACCACAGAAGATGCAATCTCTATTGCACTCCACACTGCCCTCTCTCACCTTGAAAAGAGGAATACCTATGTGAGGATGCTGTTCATCAACTACAGCTCAGCGTTCAACACCATAGTGCCTTCCAAGCACGTCACCAAGCTCAGGACCCTGGGACTGAACACCTCCCTTTGCAACTGGATCCTGGACTTCCGGACGGGCCGCCCCCAGGTGGTGAGGGTAGGCAATAACACCTCTGCCACTCTGACCCTCAACACGTGGGCTCCTTAGGGGTGTGTGCTTAGCCCCCTCCTGTATTCCCTGTTCACCCATGGCTGTGTGGCCACGCACGAGTGCAACTGATGACACAGTAGTGGTAGGCCTGAATACCAATGGCGATGAGACAGTCTACAGGGAGGAGGTCAAAGACCTGGGAGTTTGGTGCCAGGACAACAACCTCCCTCTTAACGTCAGCAAGACCAAGGAGCTGATCGTGAACCACAGGAAACATGGGTGGATACACACCCTCATCCACATCAAAGGTACCGCAGTGCACAAGCTCAAGAGCTTCAAGTTCCTCTGTGTCCACTTAAAATTGTTCTCTCACATCAGCACAGTCATGAAGAAGGCATGGCAGTGTCTCTTCTCCCTCCGGAGTCTGAAATGATTTGGCAACTGCACCGCCCTCGACCGGAAGGCAAGGCCCTACAGAGGGTGGAGCGGACGACCCAGCAAATCACTGGGGCTCCCAGCCATCCAGGACGTCCATGCCAGGCGGTGTCTGAGAAAGGCCAAAAAATTGACTAGACTCCAGCCACCCAAGACATGGACTGTTCTCAATGCTCCCGTCCGGCAGGCAGTACCAGTACATCAATGTTCAGAGCAACAGACTCCTAAACAGCTTCTATCCCCTGGCCATAAGACTGTTTTATGGCTAACAACTACTGCTCCCCCTCACACCAACGCTGCTAAAATAGATATTTATTATATTTAATACTACCGCTACACTTCTGTTCATTGATTATTGATTGCCATTACCATTCATATCTACCTATTTATCCTGCTAATGGTCACTATTACTCCTGTTTACATATTACCATAAGTATTTATATATTCCTGCTACCAGTCACTTTTCAGCCCTGTTTACATGTATATCCACCTATCACTCACACACCCACCCACCATGTATGTTGCTGCCATACTGTTTACTATTATTATTATAATTTGTCCTACTATCAGTCACTTTCTCCTAATCCCTACATACAGTACTCAAATACTCCAGTATCCATGCTCATTGTAAATTTGGTACTGGCATTGACCCTGTATATTGTGTAGCGGTTTCAGGGCTTGTGTGGTAGATGGACATTATGTGCCTGTGAGGTTTCTTTGTTTTTTTGGCTGCCAGAGCCACGGACAGCAATGTGAAGTATTCCCCAGAGGCAGGACCAGGGGAAAACTTTGAGACTGCATCAGAACAGCCACACATGTCTCCACTTGTAATCAGAGCCAAACTGCAGACAGGTGATCCCAATCAGTGCCTCTACTGAACCTCGTCTACTGTTTCAACCCTTCACTTGGACTGGTGGTGTGTGTTTGCGTGTGTAAACCCTGCCTTACAAAGACCTTCGCCACAATATCTTCCTCTCTTATTTCTCTTGTTTTTTTTAAAATAGATTATTTTATTAGTTATACTATTTTGATATTGAATACTTCACTGTTGGATAGGGCTTGCAAGTTAAGCTTGTCACTGTACTTGTGCATGTGACATACAACTTGAAACTACTCAAAACACTCATATTGAATGTTTTCATAGAATGTATTCAGATATTGAGCTGGTGACTTTCAGGGACCTTGGTGTTGTCTATGTCCTTAAGCAAGGCAGGGGAATACAGCACACATTGTGCATTTGTTTCAGGAACCAGGGAAACAGTTCTAGTTGTGTCATACAGTAGTGCTGATTTCCAATTGGATGTTTCCCCATGGAGCAATATGGATGGTGTAGGTCATTCTGTAAGATTTGCATAATAGGGTTTTTGATTATCTGACATCTTCATTAAATGATTGAATGGCTGTGCCTGCTTTAAATGTACTGAACTGACCTAATCCTATTAGTTTTCTAACATTAGGACTGGCTGCGTTATAGTGTAGTAACTTCCTATAGTGCCAGACTTAAGAGCATTCCTAATGAGTCTTCTATCGACATGTTGCCGTGGACATTGAACTTGCCTCTGACCATTGTGGTTTGTAGTTTGTTTCCATAGTGAAATAACTGTCCTGTTGTGCTTTTCCTGGTGTTTGTGCTTTTGGCTCTGCTGGTAGCATCAGTATTGCACCTACAGAGTAGGTCTAACAGTTATAATAATTTTCACATAAACACTCAGGCAAGTCTTTTCCACCCATGGACTGTGAGACTTTGTCCATCTCAGACCCTAGCATCATGGAGAATGTGGCAGGGTGGTGATGGTGAAATAAGGGCCTGTGAACCAATCCCTCCACGTCTGAACATTTCAGAATAAAAGCGCTCTGTGGCTTCAGTACTACTGGTGGCTAGCCCATAGCAGCTCTGCTATTTGATGTCTGGGTGTGAAGGAGACAGTTTGTTTCTGAGCCAGGCTCCTGGATCAGTTCTCTGACGTCGGCAGTGAGTTCACCTAAAACAGGAAGTGAACACTGGACAGGCCTGTTTTCACTGGGGTGTTGACTTTCCACCAAGTATTGATAGCAAACTCCTGCCTTTAGCTCCAAACATCTGCAAGTTCTCCCGTACACAAAAACAAGACGTGTTTACTTTAAATTGGGCTCTGCACTTGCATTACAAACCAAATTCCTATTTATGGATCATAACAAGGTTTATAAGGTGAATTAAATACCCCTGACTGTGTGTCCAATCAACTTTAAAACATTCCTTATTCAGGCTCCCCAGAGGCTGGCCATACATTTCCAAAAGAAAGACTGGCAAAGAGGCAAGGAAGACTTTGAACTCTGGGTAACCTATAAGGAGCTTGATAGTTTGATCACACAACACAATAACATTTTTACTATCAGTCATTCCAAACCTCCCATTTTGGTAAGACAAGATGCATGCAATGTTTCAAAGGCATATATGAAGGAAATATGTCAGATACAGTGCCTTCGGAAAGTATTCATACCCCTTGACTTGTTCCTCATTTTGTTGTTACAGGCTGAATTCAAGATTGATTAAAAAAAACAAAAATCTCCCATTTACACACAATACCCCATAATGAGAAAGTGAAAACAGTTTTTTTTTATTTCATTTATTGAAAATGAAATACAGAAATCTAGTATTCACAACCCTGAGTCAATACTTTGTAGAAGAAACTTTGGCGGCAATTACGTCTTTGTGTAGTCTTGGGTATGTCTGTATCTGCTTTGCACATCTGGATTTTTCTCAAGCGCTGTTAAGTTAAATGGGAGGTGGGGGTGAACAGCAATCTTCAATTCTTTCCACAGATTTTCAATGAGATTCAAGTCTAGGCTTTGGCTGGGCCACTCATGGACTTTCACATTCTTGTTCTGAAGCCATTCCAGCTTTGCTTTGGCTTTTTTCCATTTCCCACTCTGCTCTTGGAAACTTTCAAGAGCACAGAAAATATAAATAGTTTTATACCCTTTCCCAGAATGATGCCTTATCACAATTCTATCTCGGGAATCTACAGACAGTTCCTTGGACTTCATGGTTTAGCTTTTGCTTCGACATGCGCTGTTACTGTGGGACCTTATATAGACAGGTGTGTTTCTTTCTAATTCATGTCCAAATCATTGGATTGGCCACAGGTGTACTACAATCAAATTGTAGTGACATCTCAAGGATGATCAAAGGAAATTGGATGCACCCCAGCTCCATTTGGAGTGTCATAGCAAAGGGGTGTGAATACTTATGTAAATTAGCCATTTCTGTATTTAACTTTCAATAAATGTGAGAAAAAAATATAAAAACATGTTTTCACTTTGTCATTACGAGGTATTGTGTGTAGATGGGTGAGGAAAAATTTGATCAGTTTTGAATTCAGGCTGTAACACAACAAAATGTGCAATAAGTCAAGGGGTATGAATACTATACTCTCTTCTCTAATCAGCCATTCTAACATCAGGGGATGCCATAGCGCTGGTGTAATACCCTACCTTTGTGTGTGTGTCTGTGTCTTATTCCCAGGAATGTGTTTGCTGTGTGTAGGTCTCTGAGGCCACAGCGCAGAGCGGACCATGTCATCTCACGGCCGCCGACCGATATCGCTCACTCACCACTGACACTGAAGAGGTCAACCAAGAAGCTGAGAGCCAAAAGGGTGAGCTGAGCTGTGCAGTGGCTTATTGGAGGACACACTGAAGTAATGTATGATACACATTGCAGTGCAGCCTAGTTTGAGTACCCAGATATACTACTTCGCAAAAGTAGTGTAGCGTTCATAACTGTAAATTGTCTTCATCAGGCTTCGCTAAGTTGAGAACGTTGTGTAGAGATTGTTTTGGAGTCTGTTAAAGCTTATCTACACATTGTGTCTACACATTCACTTATCTACAGCTTGCCTACACATTCACGTCAAGCCCACAATAATGATCTACTCCGATTAAGTACACTTATTTACTATTTTTTCTCCATGTAAATGAGGAGATATTAGTTTAAGAGTGAAGTTTACGATAGACTCCTCCATGCTTATGGAAATGACACAATGATGTAACCATGGCATGTTGTTCTAAGCCCACAATGCATCCCCTCACAAAACCATACAACTCATTACCAGAGGTTTTCTCATGTTATACTTTCAGCTTTTCTCTAGGAGGGAAATACATTCTAACTCAAACAACCAAAGCCTTTCATTTCCTCTAAACCTTTGTAGACAAGGCAGCAAATTGATCAGTTCTTACTGTGGACTTCCTCTCAATCTTTATGCTACTCTGAGGTAGTTGTTGTTAATGACAGATAATCAAACAAAGCAGGGATGTGAGTTACTCATTAGTCTCGAAAAGATTGTGATCTAATGGTCACTATTGGAGCGGTGGAGAACCCTAGAAAACCCATCACAATATCACAGCTTAGACCTCCACATGCTACATGCACTGTTAAACTATGTACAGTATTTGTCATTCAATACACATAAAGTGTAAATGCCGTAAACTCGTTTCCCTGTGATATAGATACTTTTGTACCTGTTTCCTCCAGCATCTTCCTGTGTAGATATTTCAAGGCCTACCTTCAAACTCAGTGCCTCTTTGCTTGACATCATTGGAAAATCAAAAGAAAGCAGCCAAGACCTCAGAAAAACAATTGTAGACCACCACAAGTCTGGTTCATCCTTGGGAGCAATTTCTAAAAGTGTGAAGGTACCACGTTCATCTGTACAAACAATAGTACGCAAGTATAAATACCATGGGACTACGCAGCCGTCATACCGCTCAGGAAGGAGATGTGTTCTGTCTCCAAGAGATGAACGTACTTTGGTGCGAAAAGTGCAAATCAATCCCAGAACAACAGCAAATGACCTTGTGAAGATGCTGGAGGAAACAGGTACCAAAGTATTTATATCTACAGTAAAATGAGTCCTATATCGACATAACCTGAAAGGCTGCTCAGCAAGGAAGAAGCCGCTGCTCCAAAACTGCCATAAAAAATCCAGACTACGGTTTGAACTGCACATAATGACAAAGATCGTACTTTTTGGAGAAATGTCCTCTGGTCTGATGAAACAAAAGTATAACTGTTTGGCCATAATGACCATCGTTATGTTTGGAGGAAAAGGGGGGAGTCTTATAAGACGAAGAACACCATCCCAACTGTGAAGCACGGGGGTGGCAGCATCATGTTGTGGGGGTGCTTTGCTGCAGTATGGACTGGTGCACTACACAAAATAGATGGTATCACGAGGAGGAAAATGATGTGGATATAGTTCAAGCTTGGTCGCAAATGGGTCTTCCAAATGAACAATGACCCCAAGCATACTTCCAAAGGCAAAATGGCTTAAGGACAGCAAAGTCAAGGTATTGGAGTGGCAATCACAAAGCCCAAAAGAAAATATGAAAATGTGACCTCAATCCAAAAGAAAATGTGTGGGCAGAACTGAAAAAGCGTGTGAGCAAGGAGGCCTACAAACCTGACTCAGTTACACCAGCTCTGTCAGGAGGAATGGGCCAATATTCACCCAACTTATTGTGGGAAGATTGTGGAAGGCTACCCAAAACGTTTGACCGAAGTTAAACAATTTAAAGGCAATGCTACCAAATACTAATTGAATGTATGTACATTTCTGACCCACTGGGAATGTGATGAAAGAAATAAAAGCTGAAATAAATCATTCTCTCTACTATTTTTCTGAAATTTCACATTCTTAAAATAAAGTGGTGATCTTAACTGACCCAAGACAGGGAATTTTTACTGGGATAAAATGTCAGGAATTGTGAAAAACTGAGTTTAAATGTAATTGGCTAAGGTGTATGTAAACTTCCAACTTCAACTGTATATACATATATACAGTGGGGCAAAAAAGTATTTAGTCAGCCACCAATTGTGCAAGTTCTCCCACTTAAAAAGATGAGAGAAGCCTGTAATTTTCATCATAGGTACACTTCAACTATGACAGACAAAATGAGAAAATCACATTGTAGGATTTGTTATGAATTTATTTGCAAATTATGGTGGAAAATAAGTATTTGGTCACCTACAAACAAGCAAGATTTCTGTCTCTCACAGACCTGTAACTTCTTCTTTAAGAGGTTCCTCTGTCCTCCACTCGTTACCTGTATTAATGGCACATGTTTGAACTTGTTATTAGTATAAAAGACACCTATCCACAACCTCAAACAGTCACACTCCAAACTCCACAAGACCAAAGAGCTGTCAAAGGACACCAGAAACAAAATTGTAGACCTGCACCAGGCTGGGAAGACTGAATCTGCAATAGGTAAGCAGCTTGGTTTGAAGAAATCAACTGTGGGAGCAATTATTAGGAAATGGAAGACATACAAGACCACTGATAATCTCCCTCGATCTGGGGCTCCACGCAAGATCTCACCCCGTGGGGTCAAAATGATCACAAGAACGGTGAGCAAAAATCCCAGAACCACACGGGGGGACCTAGTGAATGACCTGCAGAGAGCTGGGACCAAAGTAACAAAGCCTACCATCAGTAACACACTACGCCGCCAGGGACTCAAATCCTGCAGTGCCAGACGTGTCCCCCTGCTTAAGCCAGTGCATGTCCAGGCCCGTCTGAAGTTTGCTAGAGAGCATTTGGATGATCCAGAAGAAGATTGGGAGAATGTCATATGGTCAGATGAAACCAAAATATAACTTTTTGGTAAAAACTCAACTCGTTGTGTTTGGAGGACAAAGAATGCTGAGTTGCATCCAAAGAACCCCATACCTACTGTGAAGCATGGGGGTGGAAACATCATGCTTTGGGGCTGTTTTTCTGCAAATGGACCAGGACGACTGATCCATGTAAAGGAAAGAATGAATGGGGCCATGTATCGTGCGATGAGTGAAAACCTCCTTCCATCAGCATATATATATTTGGGCAGATGAACACTTGTGGCAGGGGCAGAAGGGACAGGGCTTGGTGCAGTGGTGCTGTAGCCAGCAAACTCCTTGATGCTCCCTCTAATGTAGACTGATTGGAGGAAGCATGCTGGCTGTGTTGAGATGTATGGGTTTGCATTCTACACAATACCATTTTATATAAAATGAAATGGGTAAAGTACACGTTAGCTAGTCATTGTGAGTGAGGGTCTGTTTGTTTGTATAAGAACGACCATAGCCTATGTCTATATACAGTGCCTTGCGAAAGTATTCGGCCCCCTTGAACTTTGCGACCTTTTGCCACATTTCAGGCTTCAAACATAAAGATATAAAACTGTATTTTTTTGTGAAGAATCAACAAGTGGGACACAATCATGAAGTGGAACGACATTTATTGGATATTTCAAACTTTCAAACTGAAAAATTGGGCGTGCAAAATTATTCAGCCCCCTTAAGTTAATACTTTGTAGCGCCACCTTTTGCTGCGATTACAGCTGTAAGTCGCTTGGGGTATGTCTCTATCAGCTTTGCACATCGAGAGACTGAATTTTTTTCCCATTCCTCCTTGCAAAACAGCTCGAGCTCAGTGAGGTTGGATGGAGAGCATTTGTGAACAGCAGTTTTCAGTTCTTTCCACAGATTCTCAATTGGATTCAGGTCTGGACTTTGACTTGGCCATTCTAACACCTGGATATGTTTATTATTGAACCATTCCATTGTAGATTTTGCTTTATGTTTTGGATCATTGTCTTGTTGGAAGACAAATCTCCGTCCCAGTCTCAGGTCTTTTGCAGACTCCATCAGGTTCTCTTCCAGAATGGTCCTGTATTTGGCTCCATCCATCTTCCCATCAATTTTAACCATCTTCCCTGTCCCTGCTGAAGAAAAGCAGGCCCAAACCATGATGCTGCCACCACCATGTTTGACAGTGGGGATGGTGTGTTCAGGGTGATGGGCTGTGTTGCTTTTACGCCAAACATAACGTTTTGCATTGTTGCCAAAAAGTTCAATTTTGGTTTCATCTGACCAGAGCACCTTCTTCCACATGTTTGGTGTGTCTCCCAGGTGGCTTGTGGCAAACTTTAAACGACACTTTTTATGGATATCTTTAAGAAATGGCTTTCTTCTTGCCACTCTTCCATAAAGGCCAGATTTGTGCAATATACGACTGTTTGTTGTCCTATGGACAGAGTCTCCCACCTCAGCTGTAGATCTCTGCAGTTCATCCAGAGTGATCATGGGCCTCTTGGCTGCATCTCTGATCAGTCTTCTCCTTGTATGAGCTGAAAGTTTAGAGGGACGGCCAGGTCTTCGTAGATTTGCAGTGGTCTGATACTCCTTCCATTTCAATATTATCGCTTGCACAATGCTCCTTGGGATGTTTAAAGCTTGGGAAATCTTTTTGTATCCAAATCCGGCTTTAAACTTCTTCACAACAGTATCTCGGACCTTCCTGGTGTGTTCCTTGTTCTTCATGATGCTCTCTGCGCTTTTAACGGACCTCTGAGACTATCACAGTGCAGGTGCATTTATATGGAGACTTGATTACACACAGGTGGATTGTATTTATCATCATTAGTCATTTAGGTCAACATTGGATCATTCAGAGATCCTCACTGAACTTCTGGAGAGAGTTTGCTGCACTGAAAGTAAAGGGGCTGAATAATTTTGCACGCCCAATTTTTCAGTTTTTGATTTGTTAAAAAAGTTTGAAATATCCAATAAATGTCGTTCCACTTCATGATTGTGTCCTACTTGGTGTTGATTCTTCACAAAAAAATACAGTTTCTTATCTTTATGTTTGAAGCCTGAAACCACTCTTAAAGGTTGCAAAGTTCAAGGGGGCCGAATACTTTCGCAAGGCACTGTATATATACTTTTGGCCCTTTGGCACTTTTGGCCCTTTGGCACCTGATAATTAACCCTATTTCAAGTTTAGAAGTCAGAACCCATCAATGAGGGATAAAAAAGATTTAAACAATTTTAGAATAAGTCTGTAACCTAAAAAAATGTGGATAAAGTCAAGGGGTCTGAATACTTTCCGAAGGCACTGTAGAGTACACCAGGGGCACAACTTTGGTTTTAGAACTGGAAAGGACATAACATACATGTATAATATTTTTATTTATTATCCAGTCTGATAAACACTCCAGACAGCCTACCTGACCACTTGGAGGCGTGCGCATGGTCCTAAAGCACACCGTTGCCTCGTTTTGTATCACATTCCAGTGATAAAACTGGGAGGACAAAAATGGGGGGACATGGGGGGACATGTCCCCCCCCACCCAGTCCCCAGTGAAAGTTGCGCCCTTGGAGTACACATATTTCCAAAAAGTTAATGGTTTGCGATCGGTTATATGCTTTACTATGTAGAAATGCCTTCAATAAAGCATGTACGAATAATGTAGTTGAGTTTTTAAATATTGTCCTCTACTTAGACACCTTACCCTTTGCCTTTTGATTACCTGTAATATTAGAATTTATTGCAAAATGGAGCACATTTTATAATCTACTCACTCCTCCCTGTTACCCTTGTCCAGCTGAATGCCAAGCTCAAAGAGTATGACCAGAGACTGACAGAGGTGCGTAATGAGTACCTTCCATCAAATCCCATCACCAGTACTACTACACTGCAGAGCTGACTGCCATCATGAGGGTAAGACCACCTGGCATCTCCTAACTTCATACTGTCTCTCTGGATTCTCATCATTGGCTGTTGTTTTAGGCATATTAGATGGGCTCTTATAGGAATGAGCACTTTGCATAGTCTGCACTCTCTTATCACTGAAAAAAAACATTCCTTTGTGTGTATGACTTTAATCATTTCCTGTCTGTGGTTGTCTTAGCTGTAGAGCTGAGAGCACCAACGTCAGCGAAATTAACCCAAATATGAAATCCTCAAATGTTTTCTTTTCCCTTTTTGCCTTTGCAAAGTAATCAGGTGAGTCAAAAGTTCAGCTCATTAATGTAAGGGTTATTTTCCCCACAGAACATTCATAACACCACAATCTACTTGAATGTGCCTCTTCATCTCTCACTCAAGGGAAATCTCTCTGTGACTCAACTCTTATTATTGCAGTAACAAATGCAATTCATTATGAATCAGTTGATTAAAATCCTCCCAAGTAAATTTCCCCCTCAAATCACCTCTGATTTTGTCTGGCATGAGGGCTTCAGCCATAACCCCAGTTTTCCCTTCTGCCTTTACCCAACAGAGACTGTACGGCGACCTGTATGACTAAATCCGAGAGAACTTCACTCTGCTGTGCTGCACAGATATCGACACCTGCCAGTCCACGCACAGTGGCTTTAGTGAGATCTGCGAAAACTCCACCAAGGTGAGGTCAGGCGTGGGACCCACTGGAGCTCTTTTCACAGTAAAACCCTACATGGACAGTAGTCCCTCTCTTATGCCAAGAGCTTTTTACATTCCTCACTTGGGCACTGCTGACGGTGGCCAGGCAGAATGTTCTGTTCTGTGGCAGTCAGTCAGACAGATTTGTTTGGTTGTTTTTCCTCCTGGAGTCCCCAGCCTTCACCAGAAACGGCCGGCTTTCACTTCCAGGTTGCCCCTAAAGACAAGGTGTGGCTCGCTTTGATACCACTCTCCTTGGTTACCATGTAAACACCATTATATGGCAATTAATATCCACAAGGCTGTTTTGATCAAAGCGCGATTGTGGTGAAAATGTTTACATTTTCATGGAGTGAATGGTCCTTTGTGTGTGAGATAATCCCAGCTTCACCTCTCCTGTTCTTCCTAAAGGTGTGCATTCTGAAGCAATAGAGCTCCAGGACTGACCTTCCATGATATCAACATTATAGTGTTTAAAGGCTATACAGTGTTTGTTTACATTTACATTGTTTACAAACAAGCACATATTTTGGGTTCTGATGGGTACCCAAATGGGTGGGATCGTTGAACTAAGCCCATGAGGCATTTATAAGTTCTATTCTTCAGGAATCAATGGGTATATATCATTAATTTATAAGTCCAAATCGATGTAGCAACTAATCTTTTAAGCAGGCTCTATTAACAGACCAGAGTTCCTCTTTTATTCACCCGTGTTAGCCTTCTGCAGAGGTGGACTAAGCTATTTTATGCTAAGTGAGTGGTGTGTGTGATGAAGAAAGAAATGAAGGCTGCATCATGTGTCCTAGGCCTATAGACAAGCCTCTGCAGATGCCGGATGCTTTGTGCTACTAGATCCATTCGTAGATCTCCTGCACTCTGCCTGGCCCATTGAGGCAGGTGGCTGCCCCGTATCTGTATCTGAACGGAACGCGTGAGTCACTGTCTACTTCCCACATCACACAAGGACAAATGCAAATGCAGCCGGCACCGTGAGTCAGTTGGCACTGTTCCTTCAATCCACACACCTCACCCACCTCCTCCTGCTGCTTTACTCGGTTGTCTTTGTCTTCAATAAAAAAAAAATGGTGATCAAGACTTTGCAGTGGCCTGGAAAACCATGTTTCTTTCCTTTACTTTACGGGACAGACGTTGGGTTTAGGAAGAATAATGCAGACAATATGCTGCTGATATTATCCTAGTATGATGCTAATGCCCACCCCAGATGTCCTTGTTGACGATAACCCCTGTTTTGCTGTGTTAGATTTCATCATTATACATCATCCTTAATTGGTGAAACGGCCACGTCCATTTGGGATATTACAGCAACAAAGAAGTTACTGCAAACAACAAACACTGTCGTCGTCGTCGCCCCCCCCCCCTCTCGGACATCATTGCACGTGTGATTTTTTGTTGTTGTTTGTTACCACTCTGCCGGACCCTCCTCTCTTCTGATTAATCAACGAAACAATAACAAAGGGCGCTGGGGGCGAACAGTGGTGCTGTTCCTCCAAATGCGGATTCCATCTTTAAGGTGTTGATGTATCGTGTCTGAGGTGTGACAGTGTGCTAGGTGTGGCTGTAAAAAGTTTGACTGAGTAAAATCAATCTCGGACAAAGTGCCTGTGAGAGACGTGGTGACAGGTGGTAGAAAGGTGCATGTGTGTGTGTCCAGGTTAGCCAGGAGTCCAGGCTGGCGAGCACCGCCATGACCCAGGCAGATGAGTAGCTAGAGAGGGACAGGAGGCTGAGCGAGGCAGATATGTCCAACGAAGACATCTCAGAGAACGAGTCTGAGTTTACAGACTTTGATGAATATGATAAAGATGGTGACACTTTCATTGATTCGACTTTGTGCTCGATGCCGTGCGGATACCCCTTGGCTTGCAGGGTTCTCCACAGCCATCAGGTGAGAATATCATAACTTACTGTTTTGGAAATGAAAGCATGCAAAGTCAATATTACAGGAATGGGATTTTAGTCTCAGGTTTTATAGTGTGCAATTGGCCCCGACCATCTTCTTGTAGGCCTGCCAAGGAGATGAGCTTATCAATCACAGAGGGGGAGGAGCTTCAGGTGATAGAGGATGGAGACATGGAGGACTGGCTGAAGGTAAAGGACAGGTTTCTCTCTGGCTGCGCCACAGATGGCAGCCTATTCCCTATATATTGTGCACTATTTTTGACCAGAGGCCTATGGGCGAATAGCGTGCCATAGAGGAAATAGGGTGCCATTTAGGACGCATCTTATGCCTACATGAACAGTGCTATTTACTCTAGCAGTCAGTTGGTCCCATACATTGACTACAGTACAATTACCCTCTACCAAACTGCTGCAGTCTCCCCACTTTTTGTTTATACTCAGCACAGAGTAAACACACTACTGCCCTTCCTGTGTGAGAGAGGTACGAGGTCGCAACCTCATCCTTACTGACCCATAACAGTTTTGAAATCTATTGAGATGCCATAATTGAATAAATAAAGCCCTAATTTTGAGCATCACTGCATGTGTGCTCTTTTTGCAGGCCCATAATGCAGCAGGCCAGGTTGGCTGTCCCTGAGAGGTACCTGCAGTTCCTGTTGTCCCTAGCAGAAGGCTCCTCTGCCTACCTTAAGCTGGGCATCCCTGGTCCCCAGCTGGACTGGTCCTTGAACAGCTCCGGTTCTTCATCAGAACACTCCAAGAAGGTGCAGAGCCGCTTCCCCTCACTCTGGGGGTTAGTAGAAGCTCTCCTCTCTTAAGAATCATCGCTCAACAATAACCAGAAAGCCAGTTCCTCTCTCCCACCTCTGAATGCGTGTGAGACGATTCACCAAATTCCAGGTTCAATGTGTAATTGATATTACTGTGTCTCCATCTTGTTAATCATTAGTAATGTAAACAATGTTTCCCCCCATGTATTATTGTCTCTGATTTCCGAGTGTGGGTGTGCTCTGTGACGCAGGTCTGGCGCGGGCACCGAATGAGTGCCAGGGGGCAGAGGAGCTGACCTTCCTAAAAGTGGCATCATCAGACACCTGCGCTACCACCAGGAAGAGGTGGATGACGGCTTCTGGGAGGAAGAGCTGGGCGGATGTGCGGGGGGTCTTCCCTTCTCTGGTTGTGGAGCTGTTGGGAGACCCGAGGAAGAGGCGAGAGATCTGGTTAACCCTCTGAAAGAGACGATGTCGTCAAATGTACCTTCAATCAAAGCATACAGGGGTTGATGAGAAAGAAAGCTCTGAACAGTACGGATGAGGTCTAATGGTGTGGTGTGCCACCATGTGGCATATTGTTGTAGTACTGTACAACACATTCTATAAGACTAGTCAGGTGATAGAAGATGAATCTCTGCAGATAGAAAAATATCTCTGCATTCTCTACTCAAGGGGATTATCTGATGTTGTTTTTATGATCTGAAGTCCCATTGTTTCGACATTCTATTCATTCATTCACACCCCTACCCTTCCTCCGTTCTCTCCACCCACTCCTATCTCTGGAAGACTCTGCGCTCTCTTCTGCTCCTCACCTGGCCCTGGGGCCTGGTCTGTAAACAGTACACCTCCTAGAGATCTGGAGGACAGGTTGCAAGCTGCTGTCCCACTGGAAATACAGAGGCTGTCAGACAGCAAGGCAGGCGGGGATTCACACTCTCAGTCATTAAACCTCATAGACTTCATAGACTTCGTTGTCAAGGCACAGTACCATGCAAGTCCTTGAATATCAAGCCGATTATTAAGAAGTGGAAGGTGTAACACACCACAAAGACCCTGCCTAGATCAGGCAATTCCTCCAAACCGGATGACCGAGCAAGTAGGAGACTGATCAGAGAGGCTAACAAGAGTCCAATGGCACCCCTGAAAGAGCTGCATGTGTGCATGTGACGACAATATCCCAAGCATATATGTTAGGGTGGCAAGCTGGAAGCCATTACTCAAGAAAACCCACTTTGAATCCCGTTTGAAGTAAGCAAAAAAAGACTTGGGCGATTCTGTAGGCATGTGACAAAAACGTTTGTGGTCTGACGAAACAAAAATGCAAAGCGTTTACAAGCCCAGCGTGGCACATCACTCAAAGAACACCATACCTACTGTGAAGCATGTTGGTGGCAGTATCATGTTATGGGGATATTTTCTAGGGCACTTATCAGGATAGAAGGGGTAATTCATTGAGCAATGTACAGAAAAGTCCTTGAGGAAAACCTGCTGCCATCTGCAAGAATTTGAAACTGGGACAGAAGTTCACCTTTAAGCATGACAACGACCCGAAGCACACAGCCAAAGCTACGGTGGAGTGGCTAAGGAATAAAAAGGTAAATGTCCTTGAGTGGCCGATCAGAGCCCCGACCTAAATCCAATAGAACATTTGTGGCATGACTTGAAGATTGCTGTCCATCAACGCTCCCAAGGAACTTGACATAGCATGAACAGTTTTGTAAAGAAGAATGACCAAATATTGCCAAAGTTGGTAGAGACCTAGTTCAATAGACTCACAGCTGTAATTTGTGCCAAAGGTGCTTACACCAAGTATTCACTCAGGTTGGTGGAGACTTAACCAATTATGATATTTCTGTTTTGTATTTTTAATATTTTTTCACAACTCTGAGGCACTGACACAATAAAATGTGAAAAAGCTTCAACGGGTGTAGACTTTCTCTAGGCACTGTATGTATTTGCTTATGATCAATACAGGATTGTTTGTGATCCTGTAGAAATGTACAGTATTGTGGTATTAATTATACAGCAGTAAATAATATTTTATTCTACATATTCTACATGTCATGTTCTATTTCCATGATAAACAGAATGAAACATGGACACTGGGATTTATTAAATAATCTTCCTGGCGTGTGTGTGTTTACGCTTATTAATATCTTACCAATGTATTACAGGATGAGTATCAAAAAGCAATGTTCTCATCAGAATTACACTCCTAAATTGTGTTAAAAGCAAGTCAACTGCAAAATTAGTAATATGGACACAAGATAAAATTCATAGCTTTAATATATACTTTGATTCCTTAATAATTATTTGTTGTACAGCTGCATTTTCACATTTGAGACATACTCAAATCATCAGGTTGTTGATTAATAGTATATAGTATCAGTCAAAAGTTTGGACACACCTACTCATTCCAGGGTTTGTGTTTATTTTTATTACCATTTTCTACATTGTAGAATAATAGTGAAGACATCAAAACTATGAAATAACACATATGGAATCATGTAGTAACCAAAAAAGTGTTCAACAAATCACAATATATTTTATATTTTTGATTCTTCTTTGTAGCCACCCTTTGCCTTGATGATAGCTTTGCACACTCTTGGCATTTGTGGAATTAGTTTCCTTTTTAATGCATTTGAGCCAATCAGTTGTTTTGTGACAAGGTAGGGGTGGTATACAGAAGATAGTCCTATTTGGTAAAAGACCAAGTCCATATTATGGCAAGAACATCTCAAATAAACAGAGAGAAATGACAGTCCATCATTACTTTAGGACATGAAGGTCAGTCAATCCAGAAAATCCAGAAAAAAAAACTTTGAAAGTTTCTTCAAGTGCAGTCGCAAAAACCATCAAGCGCTATGATGAAACTGGCTCTCATGAGGACCACCACAAAAAAAGGAAGACCCAGAGTTACCTCTACTGAAAGGATACGTTCATTAGAGTTAACTGCAACTCAGACTGCAGCCCAAATAAATGCTTCACAGAATTCAAGTAACAGACACATCTCAATATCAACTGTTCAGAGGAGACTGTGTAAATCAGGCCTCCATGGTCAAATTGCTACAAAGAAACCACTACTAAAGGACACCAATATGCAGAGGAGACTTGCTTGGGCCAAGAAAAATGAGCAATGGATATTAGACTGGTGCAAATCTGTCCTTTGGTCTGATGAATTTGAGATTTTTGGTTCCAACCACCGTGTCTTTGTGAGATGCAGAGGAGGTGAACGGATGATCTCCGCATGTGCGGTTCCCACCGTGAAGAATGGAGGAGGTGTGGAGTGCTTTGCTGGTGACACTGTCAGTGATATATTTAGAATTTAAGGTACACTTAACCAGCATGGGGACCACAGCATTCTGCAGCGATACACCATCCCAACTGGTTTGAGCTTAGTGGGACTATCATTTGTTTTTCAACAAGACAATGACACAACACACCTCCAGGCTGTGTAAGGGCTATTTGACCAAGAAGGAGAGTGAAGGAGTGCTGCATTAGAAGACCTAGCCATCACAATCACGCAACCACAACCCAATTGAGGTGGTTTGGGATGTGTTGGACCGCAGTGTGAAGGAAAAGCAGCCAACAAGTGCTCAGCATATGTGGGAACTCCTTCAAGACTGTTGGAAAATTCAGGTGAAGCTGGTTGAGAGAATGCCAAGAGTGTGCAAAGCTATCATCAAGGCAAAGGGTAGCTACAAAGAAGAATCAAAAATATAAAATATATTTTGATTTGTTTAACACTTTTTTGGTTACTACATGATTCCATGTGTGTTATTTCATAGTTTAGATGTCTTCACTATTATTCTACAATGTAGAAAATAGTAAAAATAAAGAACAACCCTTGAATGAGTAGGTGTGTCCAAACTGGTTCTGTACATCCATGTATGTTTACCTTATGTTTTTCCAGCTTCTGTCAATTAAGACACATGCAATATATGATTCTAATGCCACTACAAACACATTTAGATATAGTTTAAACTCAATGAACACAGAGTGAGACTACTTGAGGAGTTAGGTAATTGCTGTGAACTGGTAATACATGTAGCAGCCATAAACAGCAGAAGGGACCAAATGTAGGTAACAAAAATATTGCTTTGCTTAGTGTGCTTTTGTTTACCAGTTCATTTGAAAACATTAAATCTTAATTGAAATCAGTCATATTCTGTGCTTGGTGGAGCTGTAACCATATTACCATTCACATGTATAGTGACAGTACTATTTGCTGGTGAAACATTTATGACTGTGGCATACAGTAAGCTCTTCATTTCTTGACCATCTCACACCACTGATGTATATTAAAGTAAACAGTATATCTAATGCATTTAAGCACTGTTATGTTAGCTGTTCTTTATTGCGTATTATAATTTTAAATGTTTATACTATCTCTACAAGGCTACACAAACAATCCCATTCAAATCTGATCAACCCTTTACATTCTGAAGTGGATCACAGTCCTTTAACCTGGCATTTGCTTCCTTGACAAAACAAAAATCATACATTTTTTCAAAACAAGTATTCAATTAAGGATTTAGTCACATCAAAACCTTACACTTTCTAAGTTCAATGCATCTGTAGTAAATTGACACAGATGTCTTCACTTTCAACAAATATTCAATTACATCCCTGTTGACATTAAGGAAGCAAATCTAGATTAAATAAACAGGTATTCAACAGTGCACATTATTTCCATAAAGTCAAGTAAAGCTCAGGAATATTGTCATCGCATGGCTAAAACCGTATTCTCTGCATAACAATAAAGACATATGTTGTGCAAAAAGAATTACACAGCCTTAATGCCTTCTTGACATAGAATATGTTTCACATCAAGGCTGTGTTTACACAGGCAGCCCAATTCTGATCTTTTGCCACTAATTTGCCTTTTGACCAATCAGATCTTTTTCACATAATTGGGCAAAAGATCTGAATTTGGCTGCCTGTGTAAACAGCCTAAAAATCACATTGGCATTTTGTTAAAAGGATGAAGTGTAGTGAGAAGAAATGGGAATCGATGAGAGAGAAGAGGTGAGATGTGTACTGTGTGTATACAATAGAGGGAAACACTGTTCACTACTACAGATCTGGGGGATATTCATTAGTGCACACCGTAGCAAAATGCTTTGCAACGGAAAACAAAAACAAACCTTTCTCATTGGACAAAATCAGGTAGGTCCCTCCATATTTCGGCCCTTTTGCTTCTACTTCGTTCCTTGTAAATACACCCCTGAAAATATATGTTTTTGTTCAGAACAACACATTCTAACTATTAGCATCTGAGTGTCTTCTTTGCCAAAGAGTATGTAGTCCAGTGGGAATAGTGAGGTCACCCTGACAGTAAACAAATTACTTCCAAACAAATGAATACTGTGAATCACAATAAATAAACTAGCATCCTAATGATGTGTATTTATCAACTACAGTGCTGGCCTATGATTTCTATATAATTTCTAAAATAGGATCAGAATAATACTTTGGATTGTACGTTGCTCCTGTATGCTTCCAAGTAAACAAATAAACAACAATAATAATATGTTCCAGTACCTTAACATTTTATTCTAAAAGTCATTGGCTAATAGCACTATTCAGACTGAAATATGATTGAGTATTTGTTATAGTTGTTTAAGGACTATTTATTTCAGATGGCTAGATAAAAACGTACATTTATGAATATAACTACTGTTCCCTGAAGGAGGGAATGAGGTATAACATACAAACAAAATTACATTTTATTTGTCACATGCGCTGAATACAACAGGTATAGTGAGATCACCTTACCGTGATGCTTACTTACAAGTCCTTAACCAACAATGCAGTTTTAAGAAAATAGAGTTAAGAAAATATTTACTAAATAAACTAAAGTAAAAAATTAAAAACATACTATGGAGAGTTAACGACCAATCACACCTGAAGCAAACTAAAAACACCCAACGGGCCAATGAATACAGAGTCCACCCTCTGGAGCCCCGCCTTCCTGGCTATAACACCGGGGCTTGCATTAATTTCCTCAAATCAGTACCACTACAGCGAGCCCAAAACACCCTGACGGCACAGGGCCAAAATATGTTATACCTCGTTCCTTCCTTTAGGGAACATTACTTATATTCATAACTGTACATTCCCTTTCAGTCGGTCACTCGGCATAACATACTATGGGGACATACAATCATACCAAAAGCCGGCTCAGGGGGTACCAAACTAGGAGGCCCACGGCAGCCCAAGCACCAAGGTTCCACAGGCTCCAGAAAGGGGTTATAGAAGCCATATTTTTCCCTAACACTTATCCGAGAGGCATATGATCTGTCAGAGCCTCATGAGGCCTGAACTGTCAGAGCCCCATATAGATAACCAGAACCTGCAGCAACTTGGTTAAGCGCACTGACACGCTGCCACTGCATAGACCCCACGGTTCCAAGAACAATAGTTATTTACCTTACGAGCCTGAAATGTCATAACTTGTACAAGGCACTGCAAGTCCAAAACAACAGAACACCTGTCGTGACTTGGTAAAGCACACATGTGCACTGCATAGCATTGACCAGAGCCCAAGGCTCTACAGGGAATTGTGGTAACCCTAAAAAATATATGTTTTATTGTCACGTACTGTACACCGGATAGGTGCAGTGAAATGTGTTGTTTTACAGGGTCGGGTATTCGACCCAGCTACCTTTCGGTTCCTGGCCCAACGCTCTAACCACTACTGGCCCAATTCTACCTGCCGCTGCCTGACAAATGCATACTGCGCACTGCCACCCATCAAGGCAGCCCAAGGCTCAAATCTACAGGAAAACTGTGGTAACCCGGACAAAACGCTGCCTAACATCGACCACGGCGGCCCAAGTCCGTAGACACTACCGGTTCCAAAAAGGCTCCCACAGAGACCCAAGGAGTCTGGAATGCCAGAACTCACACAAGGAGCCGCAAGTCTAAACCAACAGGGCATCTGCTGTGACTTGAAAATTAGCATTTGTGTGCCGCCTCATCAACGAACCACGGCAGTCCAAGGCTCAAACCCACAAGGAAACTGTAGCAACCCGGATAAATGCACAATCTGCGCTCTGTCTAACTCCCGGACCCAGCCATAAGAACACTATGAATCACACTGGGAGCAGTTTTGTCCAAGAGATAAAACCTCACAAAGGCCTGTGGGGAACCCCAACTCGCTGCAGCACAGATATCAAGAATCATAATTCCCCTGAACAATGCCCAAGACACAGCCACACCCATAAAGGAGCGAGGATGCACACCGCTAGGTAACCCTTGTCTTTTGCTGTACATGCTAATTAGATAGCCTCCACAATCCAATGAGAAAGATGAAAGCAACCTACCCCAAGCTGGATTAGCGAAACAGACAAAAAAACTGGTCACAAACATGGATATCCTTGATCCTATCCATATACTGTATGTGCGTAAAGCACGCACCAGACACAGGCCATGCAACTTCCTTTGTTTGCTGGAAGCAAACGAAGGAGGTGAGACAGGGAACAGCTGAAAAGCTGCAGGAATTAGGGTTAACCGTTAGGAGCAAAAGATGCATTAGGACGTAACACCACCTTGCAGGCGCAAACTCCAAACAGGAAGGGTGTACTGATAGCGTATGGAGATCGCCCCAACGCACTTTGCCGCCAAGGCCATAAGCAGGACAGTCTTCTAGGAAAGGACCTTCAGGTCCACAGACTCCAATGGTTCAAAAAGAGGCTCACACAATGTGTCCAGGACCAAATCCAGGTCCCAGGTCGGTGCCATAGACTTAGACACTGGTCTGAGCCGACGCACGCTTTTCAGGAACCGTACCACCAGAGGATGAAACCCCGGGGTAGAGCCATCAATCCCTACATGACACGCGAAGATGGCTGCCACAAACTTATAGTGTAGAAAAAGAAATGCCCTGCTCATAAAGCTCTTGCAAGAACATCAACATGTCCACCAAAGAGCTCTGTAAATGAGAAAATCCTTTAATCTTACACCAACTCTCAAACGCGCACAACTTAGACGTTAGAGGAAGCTCGTGCCCGACTGTATAGTCATAATCAAGTTCGAGGCTATAAACCCCTAGCCGCCAATTTCAGCCTTTCAGGGGCCAAACCCACATATTTCATATCTACAGTTGTGTATGCCAAACATATCGTGCACCTGGGACAACAGATACCGACAACACGGAGCTCTCCAGAGGTCTCCGCCTAACAGGTGGATGGAACCAGGGTGGTCTGGCCCCCAAAATCAACAACAGACCCTCCTGACAGACCTTTTCAAGGTGGCCTGAATGAGGTCCACCGGAGGAAAAGCATAAAGCCAAACCTGAGGCCACTGATGTGCCAAAGTATTTGTTCCCCAGATCCTTTATTGAGAAGAACAAGCAGCAATTAGTGGTTTTCTCACAATGTGTAAAGATCTACGTAGGCCTTGCCGAACAGATCCCATATCTGGGCAACCACCGAGGGGTGGAGTTTCCACTCCATTAAGAGAGGACCCACCCTGGAAAGTAGATCCACACCCACGTTGAGAGATCTGGAAGGTATGTCACCCTGAGCAACACGAAACGCCCATTACTCCCTATGAGCAGATAACGAGCCAGGTTCAAGAAAGAGACTGTTGTCAGAACTTACCAACACATGCTGGCCCTCCAATATCGGAAGAAAGCGCCTTAGTGCTTTCAATAGCTCCAGGTAATTGTCGACCAAATCCCACTTTCCGAGTAGCCCACACACAGCGCTTGTCATCCCAGTGAAAATGCGTCTGTCGTGATCACCCTGCAGGACACTACCCAGACAATGGCAACAACAGTCGCAGGGTTCTATAAGGAGTTAACACCCTCAGGCACGATGGGGATATCATAAGCAACTGATGGCAATGGCGAGATGCACCCAGACACGTAGCTACGTGAACCAATCGCGGTGAAGCCTCAACTCTAGTAGCCTCAGAAGCATGAGTAATTTGAACTTGCTCTCCTTATTAAGGTGCTTGTCCAAACCACACAAGTCCATGATTGAATGCAGCATTCCATTGCTCTTAGGAACTTGGGAATACCGGCTATACCAACCGCTCTGTACTTCTAACACAAGAACCAATCGAATAGCCCACTTCCAAAAAAGTGAGGAAATGTCCTCTCTCAAAACAGGTGCTAGGACACACC
Source organism: Oncorhynchus mykiss (assembly GCF_057628025.1). Taxonomy (NCBI): domain Eukaryota; kingdom Metazoa; phylum Chordata; class Actinopteri; order Salmoniformes; family Salmonidae; genus Oncorhynchus; species Oncorhynchus mykiss. The sequence goes on along the minus strand of NC_143035.1, from coordinate 3,653,456 downwards.
CATGGTGACACCTCACATGCCCACCACTGGGCGGAGCACACGGCCAACCTCCCATACATTGTCATCTGCAGGGGCGGAGCACCACCTTGAGGACTGGGATAATGTGGTTATTTTGTCATGTCCTCTCACAGCCACCACTCCCGACAACCTTGTGTCTGACTCAGGGAAGAGACTGATTTATGGTCACATATGGGTGATACCATACTTTTGATACCCTTGGACACCATAGACCCTTGGGTAGAAGCATTGCACTCATTACTGCAAGTTGCTCTGGATAAGAGCGTCCACCAAATTACCAAAATGCAAATGCACAACGTCACCATTGACAAACAAAAGAAAGTGCCCTTATTTGTCATTCTCAGTGGTGCATGACATCGAGGCCCTGCATATGAAAAAGATCGGGGTCCAGATATCATAACCGAGTCTCCTAGTCATAGAGTTGGACGGGCGTTCACATGCTTTTTCCCAGCAGGAAAGCACTTCTCCTTCCTGCTTTTGCTTCTTCTAAGAACGGGACTGCATGGACTCCATTGCTGAGCCAAACACTCCTTCGGCGAAATTGGCTTTCCCAAAACTCATTCTCCCGGCTCCGATAGGTTATTTATGACCAACTAGCATGCAAGCCATGCTCTATATGGGAGCAAAGGACAAGGATTAGCCTCTCTGTTTGCCTCAGAGGCCAGGTGACTAACTAGCGTTCCATACTAGCAAGCAAGCGAAACGTGCCCCCTCTAAAACAGTTCCACATTTCATGCAACATGGCTGAATGTGAGTTATTTCAAATCAAAAAACGTAAAGAGAGTCAAGTGACACTTTATCGCAGTCATCACAGGTGGTAAAACTTTCCCCAACCTGGGCTACCTCAGTTGCGAAGGACAGCCATACCGCCGGCCACTGCTCTGCAGCTCAACGTGACAACCGTGGTAGAAAAATGAAGCTGCCTGAGCTAGCTCATCCACCTCCTTCTCCGAAAACCCCCCAGAACCAGTCAGAGACACCACATCCTTTCCAGAATGCGGTTGCCCTTCAGGGAAGAAGAGAACCCAGCCAACTAGCCCATAGCTTGGCTGGGTTGCCCATCAGGGAATTGAACCCCAGTCCCCTGCATGACGGAGGGGAACAATTCCAACCACAAAACAGCCCCTCTCTCCCAGGCCGCCATTATTAAAACAATTTTTTTTAAAGAAAAGGACTTCTTCAGTAACCCCAATCTAAGAAGTCAACATACAATAGAGTCTAAATTCAGTCTAAATTCAGCCGGTGACACCAGTCACACGAACTAGTCCATGCCAAGGCAGCCTGAGTGTATGTTTCCACCCCAGGCAAACAGGACAGCACTTGTGAGCATCTTTCAATTTCATTGTGAAATCATATGCCCTAGGCCATGGTCGGAGGTTCAAATCCAGCAGGTTAGCCTTTTTGACCATCTTACTTAAGCAAGGAAGCACTTGCTACACAAGCACAGCAGAGGTAGTTGGCTTTTTGCAAACACAAAACCTACTCAAGCAACGAAGCATTAGCTACACAAGCAGAGCAGAAAGTAATTAGCTTTTAGCTAACACAAAAACCGATACCAAGACCCAAAACTCGCAACATCTTTGGGGACGAGTACAGAGCCGAATCCAGTAATCTTTGTGTGCTTGTAAATCGAGTGACAAGTTCTCCTTCAGGCGAGCTGAAGAACGGAGAATTGAGGAAATGAATGCGAGCCCAGGTGTTATGGCTAGGAAAGTTGGGGCTTCTGAGAGCGAACTTTGCATTTATTGGCCCGTTGGGCGTGTTTTTAGTTTTCTTCAGGTGACTCCTCATAGTATGTTATACCGAGTGACCAACTGAAAGGGAACCTTGAGTTACTCATAGGCAGTTTCTGGCTCTAATTCCATAGTATGGTATATACAGTTGAAGTCGGAAGTTTACATACACTTAGTCATTATAACTTGTTTTTCAACCACTCTACAAATTTCTTGTTAACAAACTATAGTTTTGGCAAGTCGGTTAGGACATCTACTTTGTGCATGACACAACATTTCTTTCAAAAAATTGTTTACAGACAGATTATTTCACTTATATTTAACCGTATCACAATTCCAGTGGATCAGAAGTTTACATACACTAAGTTGACTGTGCCTTTAAACAGCTTGGAAAATTCCATAAAATGATGTCATGGCTTTAGAAGCTTTTGATAGCCTAATTGACATAATTTGAGTCAATTGGAGGTGTACCTGTGGATGTATTTCATGGCCTACCTTCAATGCGCAGTGCCTCTTTGCTTGCCATCATGGGAAAATTAAAAGAAATCAGCCAAGACCTCAGAAAAAAAATGTTGACCTCCAAAAGTCTGGTTCATCCTTGGGAGCAATTTCCAAACGCCTGAAGGTACCACGTTAATCTGTACAAACAATAGTATGCAAGTATAAATACCATGGGACCATGCAGCCGTCATACCGCTCAGGAAGGAGATGCATTCTGTCTCCTACAGATGAACGTACTTTGGTGTGAGAAGTGCAAATCAATCCCAGAACAACAGCAAAGGACCTTGTGAAGATGCTGGAGGAAACCGGCACAAAAGTATCTATATCCACAGTAAAAGCGAGTCCTATATCGACATAACCTGAAAGGCCACTCTTCAAGGAAGAAGCCACTGCTCCGAACTGCCATAAAAATCCAGGCTACGGTTTGCAACTGCACATGGGGACAAAGATCCTACTTTTTGGAGAAATGGCCTGATGAAACAAAAATATAACTGTTTGGCCATAATGACCATTGTTATGTTTGGAGGAAAAATGGGTAGGCTTGCAAGCTGAAGAACACCATCCCAACCGTGAAGCACGGGGGTGGCAGCATCATGTTGTGGTGTGCTTTGCTGCAAGAGGGACTGGTGAAGCAACATCTCCAGACATCATTAAAGCTTGGTCGCAAATGGGTCTTCCAAATGGACAATGGCCCCAAGCATACTTCCAAAGTTGTGGCAAAATGGTTTAAGAACAACAAAGTCAAGGTATTGGAGTGGCCATCACAAAGCCCTGACCTCAATCCCATAGAAAATTTGTGGGCAGAACTGAAAAAGCGTGTGTGAGCAAGGAGGCCTTACAAACCTGACTCAGTTACACCAGCTCTGTCAGAAGGAACGGGCCAAAATTCACCCAACTTATTGTGGGAAGCTTGTGGAAGGCTACCCAAAACTTTTGACCCAAGTTAAACAATTTAAAGGCAATGCTACCAAATACTAATTGAGTGTACGTAAACTTCTGACCCACTGGGAATGTGATGAAAGAAATAAAAGCTGAAATAAATAATTCTCTCTACTATTATTCTGACATTTCACATTCTTAAAATAAAGTGGAGATCCTAACTAATCTAAGACATGGAATTTTTACTAGGATTAAATGTCAGGGAAATGTGAAAAACTGAGTTTAAATGTATTTGGCTAAGGTGTATGTAAACTTCCGACTTCAACTCTATAGAACAGTGGAGGCTGCTGAGGGGAGGTCGGCTCATAATAATGGCTGGAATGGAGTACATGGAATGTTATAAAACACATGGAAACCACATGTTTGATATCATTCCATTTATTTCGTTCCATCCATTACTATGAGCCGTCCTCCCCTCAGCAGCCCCCGCTGATGTAGAAGAGTTAGAGATCGGACTGACGATAAATTAGAATACACAGATATTACCCGTTATTTGCTGTTGGTCGATTTACACTGTGGTGTAGTTGATTGTTGTTGGGGTTAAAGTTGATTGTTGTAAAATGCAGTCTGTGAGCAGTGTTTTCAAAAAAAGTGCACTTGTAGATGGAGGCCTGGGCTTGCACTGTCTGTTGATAATAGAAGTAGTACTGTAGCAGTGCTGTTAGCCACATTATGCAAGCCTTTAAGATCAATACATCTGGATATAAGGTGCCAGTGCTTAGCTAACCACAACTTGTCTATATCAATGAATAAATCACAGCCTTGCTGGTACGCCCCCGCCGTCAAGGTCTAGTTGGTTCCAGACAGCCAGTCTCAGTCTGGTATAGTTCAGTTTTGGCATGGCTTGGTTCGGTTTACCTCCGTAGTATTGCAATATATCCGTTTGTCACAGTTGGGTGTGGCCAGTCTTTCCCCCTCCCCCATCCCAGCGTGTCCTCTCTCTATCTCTCTTTCTCTCTCTCTCTTTCACCACTTGTGCTGACTGTGCACTGATCTCTTCTCCTCCAGAGACACACCCTCCTCCTGGCTGACCCGACAGTCCTTTATGTCCTCCATCTCCACCTCATCATCCTTCCCTTTCTCTGGGGGGCTCTGAGCCACAGCAGGGTCCTCCTCTTCCTCCTCCTTCATTAACTCAGCCGTACGCACCACATAGAACTCCATCTGACTGTCCGGGCTGGCTTTGACTATGGTAACACTCCCCACCTCCAGCTTGTCCTCTAAAGGGCCTCCGCTGGTGGGGGAGATCTTGACGGAGGTTGAGGTGGGGGAGACTTTCATGGGGTCCACAGTGGGGCAGACTTTCACAGGAACAGCAGTGGGAGAAACTTTGTCGGCCCTGACAGTAGCAAGGCTCTCAAACTTGTCCTCTGGCCCTTTCGTGGTGGGTGAGGTTTCGTCCACCTTGACAAAAGTAGTAGTATTCTTTAGAATGCTACGGGGTAGAGTGGTGGGGGACACCATTAAGGGGGTAGGGGCAGGAGAGACATTTAACGGGCTAGAGGAAGGAAACACTTTTCTGGACGACTGGCCAGGGGAGACTTGTATGGGGAAAGGGGTAGGAGAAACATTTAAATGAGTAGGGGAGGGGGACACATTTCTGGAGGACAGGTCAGGTGAGACATTCAAGAGGTTAGAGGTTGGAGAGGCTTGTACAGGGGTAGGGGTAAGAGAGACATTTAAGGCGCTAAGACTAGGGTTATTATATGAGCCTTGGGTAAGGGGTAATATCTCAGGGGTCATGGGGGTGACTTGTACTGGGGTGGTGGTGGGGGAATCTTGCATTGGGGGTGTTAGAGGGGAGACGCCTCTTGGACTCGCGTTGGGAGAGACTGGTACGGGACTCTCTGTGGGGGACACTACAAAAGTGACCCTAGTAGGGTACATTTTAACAGGAGCCATCTCAGTGTCGTCAGGTGCACCAGAGTCCAGGCTGGGCTGGGACGACAGGATCTTCACAGGGCTGGAGGTCTGCACTGGAGCAGCGAAGAGGGGTTCCTCTTCTACCATGGGCTGGCTCAGTGGCACTTTGGCCCCCACTGGATCACTATCTCTGCGTGGGGAGAACAGAACCAGACTCTTCTTCCGCTTGGCCACGATGGGAACCACACCGTTGGTGCTGTCCGTTTTGACGTCTTTGAACATGCTCCGCAGGTTGTACCCCTCCTTCCTCTGGGGGTCGTCCTCATCCCCCTTCTCACTATCCAGAGCCTCCGATTGGTCTAACTGGTCGCCAGACCCCTGATCCTTTTTGTCCATGTGGGTGACTCGGAACCTGTAGGTACACGGACCTCTATTAAGTACATCACTACGATAAGGACATTACATAGCATAACTGTACTCATGTAAAGTACTTAAACACAAACACAAAGGCCTCTGAATCCTCATAATCCTAAATCCTAAACCCCCTAGAGTCGAATGAGCACAATAAAAACAAAAACATCAAAATCTGTCAGTTTAAGCTAGAGATATCAGCATCTGCGGTGGAAGGTGGCAGATCGGTGTCTGTCAAACCAGGACACATCCCGGAAAGTATTTTAGAACACGTACACTACATGACCAAAAGTATGTGGACACCTGGTCCTGCTAGTCTAACATCTCATTCCAAAATCATGGGCATTAATATGGAGTTGGTCCCCCTTTGCTGCTATAACAGCCTCCACTCTTCTGGGAAGGCTTTCCATGAGATGTAGTAACATTGCTACAGGGACTTGCTTCCATTCAGCCACAAGAGCATTGGTGAGGTCGGGCACTGATGTTGGGCGACTTAGGCCTGGCTTGCAGTCGGCATTCCAATTCATCCCAAAGGTGTTTGATGGGGTTGAGGTCAGGCCTCTGTGTAGACTAGTCAAGTTCTTCCACACCAATCTCGACAAACCAGTTTTGGATGGACCTCGCTTTGTACACGGGGGCATTGTCATGCTGAAACAGGAAAGAGCCTTCCCCAAACTGTTGCCACAAAGTTGGAAGCACAGAATCATCTAGAATGTCATTTTATGCTGTAGCGTTAAGATTTCCCTTCACTGGATCTAAGCCCCAGACCATTATTCCTCCTTCACCAAACTTGACAAACTTTACGGCGAGCTCTACACCACTCCAGCTGATGCTTGGTGCACATGGTGATCTTAGGCTTGTGTCCGGCTGCTAGGCCATGGAAAACAATTTCCCGAAGCTCCCGATGAACAGTTATTGTGCTGACGTTGCTTCCAGAGCAGTGGTCTAAAGTACTTAAGTAAAATTACTTTAAAGTACTACTTAAGTAGTTTTTTGGGGGTATCTGTACTTTACTTTACTATTTATATTTTTGACAACTTTTACTTCACTACATTCCTAAGGAAAATAATGTACTTTTTACTCCATACATTTTCCCTGACACCCAAAAGTACTAGTTACAATTTGAAAGCTTAGCAGGACAGGAAAATGATCCAATTCACACACTTATCAAAAGAATATCCCTGGTCATCTCTACTGCCTCTGATCTGATGGACTCACTAAACACAAATGATTTGTTTGTCAATTACAGTGCATTCGGAAAGTATTCAGACCCCTTCCCCTTTTCCATATTTTGTTACATTACAGCATTATTCTAAAATGTATTAAATACATGTTTTTCCTCATCAATGTACACATGGTACCTCATAATGACAAAGCAAAAGGTTTTTAGAAATTGTTGCAAATGTATTAACATTTTTAAACAGAAATACCTTATTTATATAAGACCGTTTTGCTATGAGACTCAAACTAGAGCTTATGTGAATCCTGTTTTCATTGATCTTCCTTGAGATGTTTTTACAACTTGATTGGAGTGCACCTGTGGCAAATTCAATTGATTGGACATGATTTGGAAAGGCACACACCTGTCTATATATGGTCCCAAAGTTGACAGTGTATATTAGAGCAAAAACCAAGCAATGAGGTCAAAGGAATTGTCCGTAGAGCTCCGAAACAGGATTGTTTTTAGGCACAGATCTGGGGAAGGGTACCAAATGATGTCTGTAGCATTGAAGGTCCCCAAGAACAGAGTGGCCTACATCATTCATAAATGGAAGACGTTTGGAACCACCAAGACTTTTCCAAGAGCTGGCTGCCCGGCCAAACTAAGTATTCGGGGGAGAAGGGCCTTGGTCAGGGAGGTGACCAATAACCTGACTCTAACAGAGCTCCAGAGTTCCTCTGTGGAGATGGGAGAACCTTCCAGAAGGATAATCATCTCTACACCACTCCACCAATCAGACATGTATGGTAGTATGGTCAGACGAAAACCACTCCTCATTAACAGGCGCATGGCAGCCCACTTGGAATTTGCCAAAAGGCACCTAAAGGACTCCCAGACCATGATAAACAAGTTTCTCTGGTTTGATGAAACCAAGATTGAACTCTTTGGCCTGAATGCCAAGTGTCACATCTGAAGGAAACCTGGCACCATCCCTAAGGTGAAGCATGGTGGTGACAGCATCATGCTGTGGGGAACAGGATCGAGGGGAAGATGAACAGAGCAAAGTACTGAGAGATCCTTGATAAAAACCTGCTCCAGAGCACTCATGACCTCAGACTGGGGCAAAGGTTCACCTTCCAACAGGACAACAACCTTATGCACACAGCCAAGACAACGCAGTAGTGGCTTCGGAACAAAAAGCCCTTGAGTCTCTGAAAGCCCTTGAGTGGCCAGAGTGTGGCCCAGCCAGAGCCCGGACTTGAACCCGATCAAACATCTCTGGAGAGTGTTGGGGAATAATCAGAATTGGTTGGTAACATAGGTAAGATGTTTTATATTCATCATATGTTTGTAAGTTACTTCTCATCAGAATGTTATTTTTGTATAATACTGAGGCGGGGTTGCAGTATCTGTTCTATGTCAAGACTAAGTTGTTTGGGCTGGAGAGAGGGGAGAGGTCAAGCGCGTATCTCTTGGCTCCACAATGTCTGTGTGCCAGTCAGTGTGTCTCTGTGATCTTGTCAAGATAGGATGGATTTGATATATGCCTGTTGATATGGAGGATTGGTTTATGGTTCTGAGTTTGAAAAAAGAACATGTTTTAGGAGACAAAGCTGAACGATGAATTATGCCGATGCTGTCTTATCCTGTGTGTGTCTTTGCTATAAAGGAACTAAGTTGAAATGTGGAAGGGACTCTCAGAGAATTCATTGATAGACACTGAATTGATCTGAGAGTCACAGGGTTGTGATAGAGCTCATATAATTAAAAATGGACTTTGTGATAACTAACTCTGACGTGTGTGTGTGTGTGGTTTGCTCTCATGATTTGGTAAATAGAGGACATTTCCACGACGAGACCTGAAAATAGCTGTGCAGCGACACTTCCCATCCATCCTGACAGAGCTTGAGAGGATCTGCAGAGAAGAATGGGAGAAACTCCCCAAATACAGGTTTGCCAAGCTTGTAGCGTCATACCCAAGAAGACTTGAGGTTGTAATTGCTGGCAAAGGTGCTTCAACAAAGTACTAAGTAAAGGGTCTGAATACTTATGTACATTTTATATTTCAGTTTTTTTTATACATTTGCAAAAACTTCAAACTTTTTTGCTTTGTCATTATGGGGTATTGTGTAGAGATTTATGAGGAAAAAACAATGTAATACATTTTTAAATAAGGCTGTAACATAACAAAATGGGCGAAAAAGTCAAAGGGTCTGAATACTTTCCAAATGCACTGAGTGCTGGAGTATGACCCTGGCTATTCGTAATACTTTTCTTAATGGTGCAGTCTGGTTTGCGTAATATAACGAATTTGAAATGAGTTATACTTTTACTTTTGATACTTAAGTATATTATAGCAATTACATTTACTTTTGATATTTTAAATACATTCAAAACAAAATACTTTTAGACTTTTACTCAAGTAGTATTTTACTCGATGACTTTCACTTTTACTTGAGTCATTTTCTATTTAGGTACCTTTACTTTTACTCAAGTATGACAATTGGATACTTTTCCCACCACTGTTCAAGAGGCCGTTTGGAACTCGGTAGTGAGTGTTGCAACCGAGGACAGATTATTTTTACACTCTATTTAACCTATTTAAGCGCAATAGCACTTGGCGGTCCCGTTCTGTGAGTTTGTGTGGCCTACCACTTTGCGGCTGAGCCGTTGTTGATCCTAGACGTTTTCACTTCACTATAACAGCACTTACAGTTGACCGGGGCAGCTTTAGCAGGGCAGAAATCTGATGAATTTACTTGTTGAAAAGGTGGCATCCTGTGGCGGTGCCACGTTGACAGTCATCCTTAAGGTCATTCTAATGTCAATGTTTGTCTATGGAGATTGCATTGCTGTGTGCTCAATTTTATACACCTGTCAGCAGCGGGTGTGGCTGAAATGGTTAAATTCACTCATTTGAAGGGGTGTCCACATACTTTTGTGTATATATTGTACATGTCGGTTGTTTTGCTCTAATATGGTCACAAGACTCATCTGAAGATAGCCTGGTAGCAGTTTAAAAAAAAATTGAAGTATATATGAAAGTAGTTTCAGTGGTTTAAAGTACTAAAGTAAAAGTACTTGAAAGTACTACTTAAGTCGTTTTTTGGGGTATCTGTACTTTACTATTTATATTTCTGACTACTTTTACTTCACTACATTCCTAAAGTAAAATGTAGTTTTTACTCCATACATTTTCCCTGACACCTAAAAGCAATTTGAACGCTTAGCAGGACAGAAGAATTGCCTAAATCACACACCTATCAAGAGAACATCCCTGGTCATCCCTACTGTTTCTGATCTGGTGGACTCACTAAGCACCTGCTTTGTTTGTAAATTATATTTTAGTGTTGGAGCGTGCCCCTAGCTATCCGTAAATTAAAAGAACAAGAAAATGAGGCTGTCTGGTTTGCTTAACATAAGTAATTTTACATTATTTATACACTGCTCAAAAAAATAAAGGGAACACTAAAATAATACATCCTAGATCTGAATGAATGAAATATTCTTAAATACTTTTTTCTTTACATAGTTGAATGTGCTGACAACAAAATCACACAAATTATCAATGGAAATCAAATTTATCAACCCATGGAGGTCTAGATTTGGAGTCACACTCAAAATGAAAGTGGAAAACCACACTACAGGCTGATCCAACTTTGATGTAATGTCCTTAAAACAAGTCAAAATGAGGCTCAGTAGTGTGTGTGGCATCTACGTGCCTGTATCACCTTCCTACAATGCCTGGGCATGCTCCTGATAAGGTGGCGGATGGTCTCCTGAGGGATCTCCTCCCAGACCTGGACTAAAGCATCCACCAACTCCTGGACAGTCTGTGGTGCAACGTGGCGTTGGTGGATGGAGCGAGACATGATGTCCCAGATGTGCTCAATTGGATTCAGGTCTGGGGAACGGGTGGGCCAGTCCATAGCATCAATGCCTTCCTCTTGCAGGAACTGCTGACACACTCCAGCCACATGAGGTCTAGCATTGTCTTGCATTAGGAGGAACCCAGGGCCAACCGCACCAGCATATGGTCTCACAAGGGGTCTGAGGATCTCATCTCGGTACCTAATGGCAGTCAGGCTACCTCTGGCGAGCACATGGCCCCCCAAAGAAATGCCACCCCACACCATGACTGACCCACCGCCAAACCGGTCATGCTGGAGGATGTTGCAGGCAGCAGAATGTTCTCCATGGCGTCTCCAGACTGTCACGTCTGTCACATGTGCTCAGTGTGAACCTGCTTTCATCTGTGAAGAGCACAGGGCGCCAGTGGCGAATTTGCCAATCTTTGTGTTCTCTGGCAAATGCCAAACGTCCTGTACGGTGTTGGGCTGTAAGCACAACCCCCACCTGTGGACGTCGGGCCCTCATACCACCCTCATGGAGTCTGTTTCTGACCGTTTGAGCAGACACATTCACATTTGTGGCCTGCTGGAGGTCATTTTGCAGGGCTCTGGCAGTGCTCCTCCTGCTCCTCCTTGCACAAAGGCGGAGGTAGTGGTCCTGCTGCTGGGTTGTTTCCCTCCTACGACCTCCTCCACGTCTCCTGATGTACTGGCCTGTCTCCTGGTAGCGCCTCCATGCTCTGGACACTACGCTGACAGACACAGCAAACCTTCTTGCCACATCTCGCATTGATGTGCCATCCTGGATGAGCTGCACTACCTGAGCCACTTGTATGGGTTGTAGACTCTGTCTCATGCTACCAGTAGAGTGAAAGCACCGCCAGCATTCAAAAGTGACCAAAACATTAGCCAGGAAGCATAGGAACTGAGAAGTGGTCTGTGGTTACCACCTGCAGAACCACTCCTTTATTGGGGGTGTCTTGCTAAATGCCTATAATTTCCACCTGTTGTCTATTCCATTTGCACAACAGCATGTGCAATTTATTGTCAATCAGTGTTGCTTCCTAAGTGGACAGTTTGATTTCACAGAAGTGTGATTGACTTGGAGTTACATTGTGTTGTTTAAGTGTTCCCTTTATTTTTTTGAGCAGTGTACTTAAGTATACTTGGCTACACTCTTACTTGGCTACACTCTACACTTCTCTGTGGAAGGGGTTCTACTTGGAACGCAAAATAGTTCTACCTGGAACCAAAAGGGTGCTATCTTCAACCTAAAATGTTTTTTTGGGCTGTCTCCATAGGAGAACCCTTTGAGGAAACCTTTTTGGTTCCAGCTAGAACCCTTTTGGTTCCAGGTAGAACTCTTTTGGATTCCATGTAGAAACCTTTCCACAGAGGGTTCTACATGGAACCCAAAGGGGTTCTACCTGGAACCAGACAGGGTTCTCCTATAAGGACAGCCGAATAACCCTATTGGAGCATTTTTTCTAAGAGTGTAAATAAATAAATATGAATGTATTGTGTTGTCAAATATTAGTGAGCAGTCCAGTGTGACTCACCTTCCCACAGCGAACACAGTGGACTCTCTCCTCTCTCCCGGCGTTCTCGGCTTAATGGTCCGAGGTACACGGCTCCGGCGTCGGGCCTTCTTGGAGCGCCCTTGCACACAGAGCGTGCAGGACTTGTGGTCAAGCTGGGCTCCAGAGTGCACGGTGTGGTGATGAGGTGGAATACCCCCCAGGCTCTCTTTGCGCAGTAACCTTTCGGAAAGACAAAGAAGGAATCACTCTGTCATATGTATTTTCCATTTAAACACACTGAACCATAGAACCCTGACTAAGCAAAAACATTAAAAGACAAAGACACTTTTCCAAGAAGCAGCTGCCTGTTTATAGCATATTAATTGGAATCTGTCTGTGAAATATGAATCTCTAGTGTGATCTATTAGTCCCTTGGTTCCCGACGCTGACCGCCTCTGTCCGTGACCTCCCTCCCATCAGGACTACAGCGTCCCTGGGGAGGTGTCTGTAGCTGTGCTGAAGCTGGCTAAGAGAGGAGAGTGTGGGAAGAATACGAATGGGTGGCCAACGAATGCCACAGCCCTGTAGGCTGCTATCAGTCTGAGCACTAGCTTGGCAAACAGGCAGGAACACTAAAACACTCAACCTAGAGGTGCCAAGTAAGAATCTGGATTTAATTAAAAAGCATAAATCAGTTTTCCTTTCTCTAGTACGCTAGTAGCACATCACAGCTATATTACCACAGCACATCACTGGGTCGGAGTTTCTCTCAAATGCCCTCGATCATCTCAACCTAGAATGCTTTACATGCAGTGGTGGAAAAAGTATCCAATTGTCATACTTGATTAAAAGTAAAGATACCCTAATAGAAAATAACTCACGTAGAAGACATCCAGTAAAATACTACTTGAGTAAAAGTCTCAAATGTAAAAAGTAAATTATTTTCTTTAGGAATGTAGTAAAGTAAAAGTTGTCAAAAAATATAAATAGTAAAGTACAGACACCCCAAAAAACTACTTTAGTAGTACCTTAGTGTTTTTACTTAAGTACTTTACACCACTGTTTATTTATATGGATGTGGGTAGTAGTAGAATACATGTTTTCTCTTGTTCTGTATCTTCCTCAAATGCTTTATATGGATGTGAGCAACACTTCGTTGGCATACAGTTGTAGCATAATATGTTGAGAGGCTATTTGTGTTTTGCTTCAGAACACAGCAGTAAAGATCAGACCCCATAATAGAGCTGCGGATGCAGCAGGGCAACAATAAGCCAGGTGGCCCTATGGGACAGGCAGCCCAAGGTAAGAGACACTGACTGCATACACAGCTGTCTACAGGGACACAGGAACAGAGGGGCTGGGCACGCCACTGTAAAGCTACCATCTGGTCCCAGGATAAATACAAGCTACACACAATACACTTCATCCAGACTCCGTCTGACTACTACAGGCACAGTGAAATGTACACCCATTATTGTGGCCTCTCTGAAAACTCCACACCCTAAAGAAGAAGGGAAAAGCCTGTAGTATAGTACACAGAGTACAGAAGACCTACATTTGAACCATATGTATTATGTACCACATAAAGATTGTTTTGTTTAAGTGCTAAAAGGAACTGTGACTGTATTACTTGAGAGAGTTGGTGATCTTAGGAAGTAAGGTGCTTGTTTACCTTAGCTCTGCACACTAAAAGACTTTCACCAAGGGTGATAATACAACCACGGAGTAATGCCAGTCAGATGAACTAAACATCATGTAAATCAATGTTTTATATCTAAAGGAGGCTTAATGTTTGAACAAGCTATGCTTACATTTTATGAATCAAAACAGTTCACATTTTAAGTGTACTTATTTTCAGTATATTTTTAAGACAAGGTGAATGTGAATCCACTTACATGACTAATAGATAGCATAACCAAATCAAAAAAGTTGGTATTATCTATACATACGTAGGATCACGGTGTTCACAAATATCCTGTTTTCCTAGCATCTCCTTGAAGGCTTCCATGTTGGCTAGAAGGCAAAACAGAACACAAAAAATACACTTATTTTAAAGTGTAATTCCTAAGGTATTGACAAAATCTAGTGTATATTGTGTTGTTTCTCGAGTTACTACCTTCATTTTCAATGATGCACTTCAGGATTTGTTCAACAGTGTCTTGATGGTCCTCTTCTTCATCATCTGTAATACATGAAAGATTGTCTGGCGAAGTAGCTTGCCCCCAAGCTTGCTCCGTCATCATTCGAGATTATTAAAGGAAATTCTCAATGTTGTCGACCTTAACCCTGTTTTAACCATTTTTAAAAGGAGCTTATTTATGTTTGTGTGAATCAACCGATTCTACAGCTCCTTTAAGGTAGTTTATTTCAACTAAAGCATCCACTGATGGGCTGGCTTCATTTAATATGGAAAATATGACTTATTTGTGAGTATCCAATGTTGACATAGGAATTAATTATATTCAAGCTGAATAACATCCTCTTAAACTAAATAGTACAACAGAGTTCCTCTGTTTCCTGTTTAGGAAAGGGCCAAGGCCCTTTTGATAAAAACCGACACCTCTGAAAAAAGTCACACATACCATATGTATCTGCCTCAAAAATCAATAGTGGACGCTTGTTAACTTCTTCAAGCCATATCCCCGATCCTGACATCAATGGATAGATCAAAGCCAATATATAAAACTATTTCTGACAGATCCTTGTTTTCCCTGGTGATACTTACCATTCTTGTCTGGTCCCAGTTTCTGCTCACACTCCTCCTCATCTTCATCTTCTTCCTCCCCTGTCCTGCAGCGGTAGCCTTTCTTCTTCAGAAGGTGGCAGACCAGGAAACCCAGGAGGCCCGTGATGAAGAAGAAGAAAACCAGGAGGAAGATCATGTATGGAGGAGGGGGTTCACCCACTGTCGATGCCTCCAGGTCCGTCATCTCTCAGCAGTCTTCACTCACCCTCTATCTGTACCGTAGTCCTAAATAGGCAATGGGCACATACATATGTACTGTACTGTAGAGTCAGTGATGAAACCTTGAAGGGGGTCCCCCACCACACTTAACAGACGTCAACTGTTGATCCATTCAGCAGCATTGATGGGCCTGCGTGCGTGGTCTTGTCTGGCCATCTGAGCCTCCTGTGTGAAATAGATACCCCCACCCTCAGCTTCCGTGCTAAAGCCAACTTTATCTATCTCAGCAGGCAGAGCTGGGCCAGTGGGTACACACCCTCTGTTTTTTCACTGGGCATCTTAACCAACACAAACACAGACACACTGTGCTAAATTCCACAGGCCATGGAGTGAGGTATTCATCGGTGACTCATTAATTCAAATTCCGTTGTATGGTACTTGATAGGTTGTAAAACCTGGCCAGCAAAATAACTCAATGTTTGTACTACAATGTTATTTTTAAAGTTGTGAATTAAAGTTTGAAGCTTCTGCTTACAGAGGAAGTTGGTCAATATTTTGGTCCATATTTTTTATTACAGAGGGCCTAGACACAACCACCTAAAGCCCATCACTCCAGCAGTTCAGACATATACTTCATTGCAGTTCCCCAGCAGCAGTAGAATTCTTGTGTCCCTCTAAAGAAAAGAAGTACATTCCCTTCTGCCTACTCTCCCAGCCTGACATTTTTACAATATGTGGGTGGAATTGGAAATGTATGGCAACTAATGTTTCTGTGAAATGTACAGTCTATCTGTCCCTCTAAATCATGCCACTTACTGATAAGGCTGTCACTAGTCTAGTGCCACAGTCACAAGAGGACCAGTCCCGTATACAGCTGACATGTTCTGTCAGACTTACATCAATTGATTATAGATTCTCAGTAAATCTGTTGAATTACAATGAGGTAATTTGCAGTAAACATTGAATTTGCAGCAAAAAATGACAGGAAAGGACACGAGCAAACTGAAATATGGGGCAGAATATCTCTGCATCAGCATAAGCACAGATAATCTTGAGGTGACTCAGCAATATAATGCACTCCATCAGGAACACACACATTGATGACACTGCAGCAACATACTGTGTTTTTCCCTGTCACTGACAGCAAGCTCTGCACTAATAACACTGCAAACAGCATTTTTAAGAATAGCATAAAAAAATGTGATTCAATTGAGCCAACGATTTTTATTTGTGATGCATGCTGTTGTTTATTTGTGATGCATGCTTTTGTTTATTTGTGATGCCTGCTGCTGATGCCCTTTTATTTCCTAAAGATTCATATCATTTCAAACTAGCTACAAATTGGCCATTTGAATTTCATAGATTAGTGTCATATCAAATATACCTGACTTCTACTCACCATGGCTGACTGTTTCCACATTCTGACTCCTTCAGTGACATACATGACCTTTTGAATATCAACTTATTTTCAGATAACCTTTACTATAACTTAAACTGTGAAGAATGCACAGCTGTGCAGTAAATGTTTTTGGGGAGGGTAAGTGTTTAGGGGCATATTTGCATTACTTGCATCATCAACATAAATTGGCTCAGTTCAAGTTCACGTCTAGGGCTACACAAGTGACCTTGAGCTCAGTGATGACTACCTGTCCTGCTGTTACTAATCCTATTACAAAAAACACTACAGCTACATGCTTACATAATTCACTATAAACTAAAGACCGGCAATGGACAGTCAAGACAGCTATTAGGCAATAGCCACCAACTAGCATGTTGGTTAGGTGGGTGACAGAAGCCCTTGAAAAAATCATGAAGAATTTTGATCAATGGATACATTTAACCTATTTAAGATCTTTCCAAATTTTGTTATGGAAACACTGTAGTTTACTTCAAGTTTGTTTAGATTTTGTAAAGACTTTAATCACTATTATTTAGTAAGAACACCTTTATACACGGATTATAGTGCATCCTTTGTCAGACAGCATTTAGGAATGTTCAAGTTCAACTTTTGTACTATCCTTTTAAACATAAATAGTGAAGTCCGTTAATAAATTGTGACGTGAGCGGCGGTGGCCCATGACTGCAACAGTAGCCTTGAAGACCCAGAACAGAGTGACCATGACCATCCCGCAGTGCACTCGATCTTTTACAAGTTTTGGGCGGCCTCGTTGCCCATGATGGCACATCTGCCCTTGGCTTTGTAAATGCGCTAGTTTAGCTACGACACGCACACATATGATGGAATTTTGACAATGACAAATGTGACAAAACCAGATATTCGTGCTGAGTCTTGTCTGAGTCGGAACTTGACCGAGAATGCACTTGAGTGTATGATACGCTCCATCATCCTGACTAAAACAGGCGCTCTTCCATAATTAATCAATGACACAATGCTGCGCCAAATCACAAATATATATATATATATATATATATATATATATATTAATTATAATAATATAATTGCATAGTAATACTGCATCTATCGCTGAGCATAACAACATAGTCGCAATTAATTTGCTGCATCATACGTTCCCCAGGTTCGCTTGCTGATTTGAACATCCCACCCGCCCATCGACAACCTATAATAAAACATCCCCCTTGATCATTATTTAACGAGCCCTACTCACGTTATTTCCGAAACATTAGGAACCCCTAGTAAATGTGGATGCTATCCCCATAGGTGTGTGATCTCCTGTAGTAAGTCTTTTGAGGTGCGCTTGTTGTCTGACTGAACGAGAGCTGCTCTGGAGTAAACCGAAGGGACGAGATTCGTTATTTAAAGGGAAAATTATTGTTTAAAGGGAAAATAACCAGTGTTTTTTTTACTGTTATATTTGAACAATTCATCCAATTGGTCCAATTAATCTAGGCTAACCATTAAATCATTTTAAACGATTATTATAGTAGTCCTGTTAAAACTACAAACTACTACAAATTAGTTTGGATAACCAGAAGATATAGACTACTGTCTGTGAGGTAGGTCTATGTAGGCCTACCTCACATACAGTCAAAGTTGCTAATAATCAGAATAATTAGAGAGATTTGATTTGAGTGCTCTGCTCAACCATTGATGAATTGATCAATCCTACCCTTGCAAACCTATATGAACTTTCCTTGCAATCTAGATGTGATGAGTTTGCTGCATATTTCAGAGATAAGATAGCAAACATTTGGCTAGGTATCAGTCAATCAAGACCCGATGAGAAGTTTGATGATATGTGCCCCAGTCTATCACGCAAAGGCACTATGGAGTTATTTTCCTTGGTTGACACAGACATACTCAGGAAAGTGATAGCACAACTTAAGCCTTCTACCTGCCTTCTCGATCCTATCACCACCACCTTCTTCAAAACAGTTTTTAATTGCGTTATCTGAAGAAATGAAATCTATTGTTAATCACTCCCCACTGCACTAAAAACTGGTATGGTGAACCTAGGTACCTATTATTGGAGCCAAAGCACAGAGGCAGAATCTGGCCGCACATTTTGACAAGCAATAAAGATAAAACACCAGGTAAAAAAAATCTAGGTGTCATTTTATATTCTGACCTCAAATTTGAATCACACATTAGGAATGTGACCAAATAGATTTTTACCACCTGAGGAACATTATCAAGGTGCGGCCGTTTCTATCTCAGGCTTACAGAGAGACTCATCCATGCTTTTGTTAGAAGCAGACTTGACTACTGTAATTCTCTCCTGTCTGGTCTACCCAGAAAGCCATTTGTAAATTGCAAAACATATAGACCAAGAACGAGACGGAGAGCACAAATTACACTGGTTTTAAAGTCTCTGCACTGGCTGCCTGTGAGTTTTATAATTCATTTTAAGATTCTTCTATTGGTTTTTAAATCAAACCACGATTGTGCACACCAATACATATCAGTCATGCTTTTGAGTTATGTACCCAGTAGGTCCCTCAGGTCCTTTGGCCTTTTCACTATTACAATGCTTAGGACTAAGAGGCTTGGAGAGGCTGCCTTTAGTTACTATGCCCCCTGCCTCCTGAATAGCCTGCCAGAGAAGTCTAGAGGGGCAGAAACTTTGGGCATATTTAAAAGAGATCTTAAAACATACCTTTTTAGCTTTGCTTTTCCTTAGGGTGCTTTTCAGTCTTTCAGTTTTTGTTATTATTATTTTGTTTTTATTCTCTATGTCTGTTGTTTTTTATTAATATTTTTTTCCTGTGAAGCACGTTGTTTTGCGTACATGTCTGAAATATGCAATATAAATAATGCTGGATATGATTTGATCTGACCTCTCATTGGCTAGAATGGTCCCACCTGATCTCGCCACATCCCTGCCTGCCCGCCTTCCATCTTTGAGGACATGTATTTCCATTGTTAGTGCGGTCACTTGACTATCTTGTCAATATAATTGACAGTCTTTGATGAGTGAAGAGAAAAAACAGACGAGCCGCGAGCGTCAACGGGTTCAAATTTAAGAAAGTATATTTTTCTCGCGTCTACGCGGAGAACTGTTGGAAAATGTGCGGGTAAATTGCGTGGGTCGTTTGTAGAAATGGAATTAGAGGAATTGTTATCATCAGCAGTGGCGATGAACTAGCAATCTCACTTTCTCTTTCTCTCTCTCAATTCAATTCAAGGGGCTTTATTGGCATGGGAAACATATGTTAACATTGCCAAAGCAAGTGAAGTAGATAATATACAAAAGTGAAATAAACAATAAAATGAACAGTACACATTACACTCACAGAAGTTAAAAAGAATAAAGACATTAGAAATGTCATATTATGTATATATACAGTCTCCCTCTCTCTCTCCCCCCACTTTCAGTCTGTATATTTGCATTATGTCCTGCTACCATGTCCCCAAAGGCAAGGTGTTGATAACACTGATGAATAGATTTGTATCTATGTTTAATAAAACTGAATTGTTGATTAATAAGAACCTGAGTTGTCTCTGTTATTATTCCTGGTATGGGATTTCAATCCTTGAACTGACTGCCAATCAGCTGCCCCCTGTGTCTTCACCTTAGAAGTGCACTTGCTTTGAGACTTGTGTTAAGATAAACTTCTTGGAGAGAGAAAGGTAGGTGAAGTCTTAGTGACTGATTAACATAGTTAGAATAGCTAGGAAATATGATTGTATTGGATTTATTACCTGCCATTACAATTGACTTTTATATAATGGGAAACATTATAGATTTTTGGTTGATAGACAAGTCTGAGAGTGCTCACTTTGAGGTACTTGACACATAGAGATAGATAGAGGACTCAAGTGCCCAAAATCCTGTATTAGCATGGGCTGCGCCAATGAGGACTTTCACCATTTTGAAGTAGCAGAAGGACAATCCCTCTAATTCCTTTTCTTCAAACGACCCACACAATCCCAACTGTGGGACAGACTATGTTTGTTCCCACACTTGGGACTCTGACTCTCTATTGGCTACACTGACTTTTGGCCTCCCATCCTATTCTGACCACCTCTTGCCGGCTTTGTATTCATGTTAACTGATGTAATTGCTGTACAATATGATCTTGTTGCCATCTAACACATATTCAAATGTCATAAATCAACACTGCAGATCTCTTCCTGTCCTTTGCCGTGCCTTGATTGCCTTACTGCTGATGATATCTGGAAATGTGCATGTACACTCTGGCCCATCTACTGTTGCTAGCACCAATTCTGACTTGTGCTCTGATATCTGCTTCACTGATTTCTGACACTGATGTGTCGGTCATTGCTGGTTAAGGAAGAGTATTTTGAATACTGATGTTAACATTTCTGCTTATAACCTTTTTCGGCAAGACAGATCTTCCAAAGGTGGGGGAGTGGCAATCTTTACCAAGGATCACCTTCAGTGCTTGGCTGTCTCCACCAAGTCTGTCCCCAAACAATTAGATTTGTCGGTTTTAAGCATTAAACTTTCAAATAGCTCTTTGTTTACTGTTGCTGGGTGCTATCGTCCTCCATCAGCACCAGCCTGTACCCTACCTGCCCTAAACTCTCTCCTGGCCCCTTACACTAAGTCTGAATTTTTCCTGCTAGGTGACCTAAACTGGGACATACTTAAACCACCTGACCAAGTCGTAAAGCAATGGGACTCCCTAAATCTTTCTCAGATTATTACCAATCCCACAAGGGATTCAGCTCCAAACACCCAGAAAAGGTGACTCTCCTTGATGTTATCCTCACAAATAATCCTGATAGGTATCAGTCTGGTGTTTTCTGTAATGACCTTAGTGATCACTGTTTAACAGTCCGTGTTCGTAATGGCTGCTCAATGAAATAACAAGTCCTGATTTGTCATAGACGCTTGCTAAAAAACTTTAATGGGCAAGCCTTCCTTCATGAACTGCCCTCTGTAAAATGCTATTGATTCAGCTTGATCCCCTCTGTCGAAGCTTGGACCTTCTTTTTTTTATATTTTCGGTGGTATTGTTAACAAACACTCCCCATAAAGAAAATTAGAATTAAAGACAGGTTCAACCCCTGGTTCGACCGTGATCTTGCAGAGTTACTCCACCTCAAGAATTGCATTTGGCGAAATGCTCGGCACACGCATACTCAGGCTGACTAGCTCTCGTTCACAAATGAGAAATAAATGCACTCAGGCTATCCGGAAGGCCAAAGTTAGTTACTTTAAGGAGCAGTTCTCTCTCTGTGGGTCTAACCCCAAGAAGTTCTGGAAAATGGTTAAAGACCTGGAGAATAAACCCTCCTCAAAACTTCTTTGGGATAGGGGGCAGCATTTTCACTTTTGGATAAATAGCGTGCCCAAATTCAACTGCCTGCTACTCATCCCCAGAATATAAAACATGCATATCATTAGTATATTTGGAAACTGTTTGAATCATGTCTGTGAGTATAACAGAACTTATGTAGCAGGCAAAACCCAGAGGACAAACCATTCTGAATTTTGTTTTTTTTGAGGCTAGATGTTCTTTACCATCCGGCCATCAGATTTGCCACCAATGCTCCTTATAGGACACATCATTGCACTCTATACTCCTCTGTAAATTATTTATAAAACCCTCTTAGGCCTCACTCCCCCCTATCTGAGATATCTACTGCAGCCCTCATCCTCCACATACAACACCCGTTCTGCCAGTCACATTCTGTTAAAGGTCTCCAAAGCATACACATCCCTGGGTCGCTCATCTTTTCAGTTCGCTGCAGCTAGAAGCGGGAACGTACTGCAACAAACACTCAAACTGGACAGTTTGATCTCAATCGCTTCATTCAAAGACTCAATCATGGACACTCTTACTGACAGTTGTGGCAGCTTTGTGTGATGTATTGTTGTCTCTACCTTCTTGCCATTTGTGATGTTGTCTGTGCCCAATAATGTTTGTACCATGTTTTGTGCTGCTACCATGTTGTGCCGCTGCCACGTTGTGTTGCTACCATGTTGTTGTCATGTTGTGTTGCTACCATGCTGTGTTGTCATGTGGTGCTGCCATGCTATGTTGTTGTCTTAGGTCTCTCTTTATGTAGTGTTGTGTTGTCTCTCTTGTCGTTATGTGTGTTTTGTCCTATATTATTATTATTATTGTAATTTTAAAAAATCCCAGCCTCCGTCCCCGCAGGAGGCCTTTTGCCTTGTGGTAGGCCGTCATTGTAAATAAGAATTTGTTCTTAATTAACTAACCTGCCTAGTTAAATAAAGGGTCAATGAAAATAATTCCCCCATAGGAATGGCCGATCAAACCAGAGGTAGGCCTAACTAATTTCCGGGTTTTAGGATTACAAGCTGGCAAGATCTATTCTATACCTACCTAAGGGGCCACTATTGACTTATTCAATGTACAAATTGGGGTTAGTGGCATTGCCCCTAAATCGCTATGTCCCCTGTAAATTGGCCTACAGAGAGCACTCTCTCTGAGGTGAATTACCTCAGACCCCTGAAGTGGTCAGGTAATAAACGTACATAGACATTTCATCTGTGAGAGCACGGCAAGTATGGGTGCTGCAGCCCAATATGGCGACTGTAGTATGGGCAAGTGGGTGTGTCGAAAGGAGTGGGTATATGGAAAGCGAATCAGCTAATTGGACAGATTTTTATTAAACTCAAGACCATTCTGCGTGGCTGATTAGACTGCACGATGAGTCGATAAACCAGTGAGCAGTGCACCAGTGTTGTATCAACGTGCCTGTCGACTTGAGGTGCTTTCTACTGGGCAGCTGTTTCACGGTCGTGAAGCCGGCAGTAGTTAACGTGGCCATTTTTTTACCCTCCCACAATTTTATTTCAAGTAGGATAGCAGCCTATACAATAAATAAGTAATATCATTTTTTTTTTTATATATATTTTTATTTATTTATTGAACCTTTATTTAACTAGACAAAACAGTAAATAACAAATTCTCATTTACAATGACGGCCTACCCCGGCCAAACTCTAACCATGACGATGCTGGGCCAATTGTGCACCGCCCTATGGAACTCCCAATCACGTCCGGTTGTGATACAGCCTGGAATCTAATCAGGGTCTGTAGTGATGCCTCTAGCAATGAGATGCAGTGCCGTAGGCCCCTGCTCCACTCGGGAGCCATGAATAAAAAAAAAGAAAGGTGTTTTGGGATAAACACTGAAAATAAGGCTTAAATGATTTTATATGTTTTGTTCTATGAGATAATATCAGTCAGTTATGAAGCCTTTATGTGCTTTATGTGCTTGTTTTGATTACATAAATGCTTCAAAATTCACAAAATGTGACATTAGCTGAAGACTATCTCATAGAACAAAATGTGTAAGATCTCCTTCCTAAAACTGTGTTAACCACAGACCTTATTTTCAGCGTTTATCCAAAACCCTCATTATGGCGTCTTATTGTTGGCACTAACTCCGCCATGGTTAGTTGAGCAAAATTGAATTAATCAGCTAATTTATCATATTTGTTGCCACTCAATACCATTTTGCGTGGCTGATTGGGCTGCACTACGAGTCGATAGTAAGCCTGTGACCAGTGCTCCAGTCTGCTGACTTGAAGTGCTTCCTACTGGCTATCATGGTTGTGTCGCCGGCAGAAGCTAATGTGGCAATTTTTCCTCAAACATTGCTTTATTTCAAGTAGGAAAGCAGCCTACATAAGAAATAACTAATATTGATAACCGTCTAGATGTCACCTTGATACATACTGTACATACCAGTGGAGGCTGCTGAGGAGAGGACGGCTCATAATAATGTCTGGAACGGAATAAATGGAATGGTACCTTTCCACCGATTCCTCTCCAGCCATTACCACATGCCTGTCCTCCCCAATTAAGGTGCCACCAACCTCCTGTGATACATACAGTCTACTACTCGGGGGGGGGGGGGGGGGCAACAACAGCAACAACAGTGGTCTTCGCTCCCACTTGACAAGCACAACTGTCCGGCAACGGCGTGGGAAGTAGCTACCTTGTAGCCAATATCAGGGATACAGTCACAGTAAGCACACACATACAACACATGAAGCAACAGTACACCCATCATCAATACTTATATAAAAAATAAACAATAGTCAGTTTTTATAACTGAAAATCTACAGTTATTAGAGAAAAACGAAGTGAAATACGATTTACCCATGATACATTGCGGTTTTGATGCCCTCGAACATGGCCACGGCCTACTGTTAATTTTCGACAGAGGGGAAGAACCGAAGTGAGACGTTTTAATTCGTGACAAAATCTGTCCATGAAAAAAACCCAGGAAGTGAGATTTTTGTTGTTGTCGTCAGTCAATGAGATACAAAAAAATAGTATTGCTAATTTGCTATGTGAGGTTTATTTGATCTAATATAATTTTTGTAATGATTAGGTTGTTATGAATGCACTGACATAAGTGGACGCACGCAATCAGCCAATTAAGAAAATGTACTACTTTAAAATCGAGATAGCCTCAATGGCACTGTCACAGACGCTTTAATGACACAGATACAAAGATGAGTCCTCTATCTCTAGATGGATTCCAGCTTTTGTGAAATTTACATCAAAAGTAGATTTTTTGTTGTTGTTGCTTTTTAGCTAACTATAACCCTAACCATTTTCCTAACCTTAACCTATTTCTCAGAACCTGCCACATTTATTCTCCTAAACCTGCTATGAAAAGTCAATTCTGACAAAAGCTGGAACCCTTCTATCCATGCTACTGCCCCTGGTTATGACTAGAAGCTATCCAGCTTTTGTCAAATTCATGTCAAAAGTTGATTATTTTGCATTTAAGCTAACCCTTACTGTTTTCCTAACCTTAAACTAATTGTTCTAATCTGCTACATTAATTATCCTAACCAGCTTCGAAAATTCTCACCTGCTACAAAAAGTAAAATCTGGAACACTAGTCACTTTTATAATGTTTACATATTTTGCATTACTCATCTCATATATATATATACTGTATTATATTCTACTGTATTTTAGTCTATGACGCTCCAACATTGCTCATCCAAATATTTATATATTTTCTTAATTCCATTCCTTTAGAATTGTGTGTATTGTTTTGAAATGGTTAGATATTACTTGCTAGATATTACTGCACTGTTGGAGCTAGAAAGACAAGCATTTCGATACACCCGCAATAACATCTGCTAAACACTTGTATGTGTCCAATAAAATTTGATTTGATTGAATAGAGCCTCACAGTAGTACCACAGATAGAACAATGAGACATATATTTCACATATTGTATAAATGTGAAGCATATAATTGGCGTTTAGAGACCGACAGTGGGAGAAGATGGAGCGAGCATTTGTTTTTTATAATAATAAAAAATAAGATAGAGCGAGGTGGATTTTGGCCGATATTATGCAAATTTTCTCATCGATTCCACAATTGATCTCAATACAGTTTTGTGTTTCCAAAACTAATATGTTACGAACAGAGGGGACTAAGTTTTGTCGACTTTACCCTTTTCGTTGTTTAGGAGTGCGAAGGCGAATTGAGTTATTGCACACGCGCTCTTCACAAGGCGTAAGGCGTTCCCTAACGGAAATATGCAAATAAATGCTAGAACGCGCCAATAGGCTCTCGCTAGCTCGTGCTTGGCTACTTGCTTTTTCTGTCCGCTATGATTAATTTGTTGTAAACGACAGGCAGTGAGTGGTCTATCTTGGGTTAGTTATACAAATCTTTGGCGCTACTCTATTTTACTGGTTTCCTGTTAGCAATGACCCCCCTACTCCCGCCCCCTTTGACTGTCACTGGACAATGACGTACATTTTACTCGCCGTTTACAATGGTGGCTACTTGCTAAATGAAGCAACTATATATTTACAGTAACAAACACCCAGCGAACCGTATAAAAAAGAAGGCTAATTTGCAATGTCCAATAGAACAGCATATTTTTATGATCCGGACGTGGGGAACTTTCATTATGGTAAGATTTTGGCTACACAAAGCTAGACTCAAGCATATAATATTAGCCAGCCTGCTAACTTAGCTATTTTTTTAGACGAACAAGGTTATGGTAATACAGTTATTTCCTTTTTAATTTGTGATTTGATTGTAACGTTATTATATTCTTATTTATTCTAGCAATCAGGTCCATAGGTCTCGCCGCAAACTCGAAACGTGTTCGCTAACTAAGGTTACTAGCTAATAGTCGTGTGTTTGCAAGAGTAGAGATGTTTTATGCTATATTTTTCCTAGGTAGGTTATGAATGATAGCTAGCACCATGCAGAACCACAGAGAAATGAAGAAATTGATAACTGCATAGAATAAATTGGTAACTGCATAGGAGAGAATAGCACTAACTGAAACATGATTTTTTCTTTCTTTATCAAGGTGCTGGTCACCCTATGAAACCCCATCGTCTCTCTCTGACGCACAGCCTTGTTTTGCACTATGGCCTATACAAAAAGATGCAGGTAAGTCCTGCTGATGTTAAACATGCTGAAAAGTACCAGATGAAACGAGACTCTTTCATGTCCTTCTTGACACCATGTTCATGTATTGACTGGTCCTTGTTGTATAGGTTTTCAAACCATACAAAGCCTCCCAACATGACATGTGCCGATTTCACTCAGAAGATTACATTGACTTTCTTCAGAAGGTCAGCCCCAACAATATGCAGGGCTTCACAAAGAGTCTCAACACCTTCAACGTGGGGGATGACTGGTGAGAATGTCTTATCTATATTCTATAACAGGGGTATTCAACTCTTCCCCTACGAGGTCTGGAGCCTAGGAGTTTTCAGTTCTACATGATAATTAATTGCACCCACTTGGTGTCCCAGGTCTAAATCAGTCCCCAATTAGAGGGGAAGAATTAACAAAAAAAAAACAGTGGAACTGGCTTCG
Source organism: Oncorhynchus mykiss (assembly GCF_057628025.1). Lineage (NCBI taxonomy): Eukaryota > Metazoa > Chordata > Actinopteri > Salmoniformes > Salmonidae > Oncorhynchus > Oncorhynchus mykiss. The sequence continues at coordinate 3,626,314 of NC_143035.1, read as the reverse complement.
AGGTCCAGAGTTGAGTTTGAGGGTTCTATAATGTATTAGCCTACATTGCTAACCTGGTGTAAATTTGGATTCATGTGTGACTTGAGGACAATGCAACACTGTGTGAAATACATAATGTGTCATAATACAGACTGTTGTTGATGTAATATTATGCTCACTGTAATGTGCAACTTGTTATCAATATCTGTGTGACGTACACATATATCTGTGTGATAATGCATGTGTCCCCTGTCAGCCCTGTATTCCCGGGCCTGTTTGAGTTCTGCTCCAGGTATACCGGAGCGTCACTACAGGGAGCAACACAGCTAAACCACAAGGTATGTGCACGCGCGCACACACACACCATGTTGTACCACTGTGACAGTCAGTTTGTTTTAGGGAAAACGGTAAGCTCACCTTCTTTTTTTGTCAGGTCAGGACTATGTTATAAATGTATTATATCTGCTGGTAGGCTATATTTATTTAGGCCAAGCAAGCAATTCAGCAATTTACAGAGCCAGGTAAATAGTCAACCAGACTTTGTGATTTGAGTATTGATCGGGGCCATTGTTTTGCAGATATGTGACATTGCCATCAACTGGGCTGGGGGTCTTCATCATGCTAAGAAATTTGAGGTAAGAATTATGCAACATGCATTTGTTTCTTTGTCAAGAAAAATGTCAATTTATTATGGCCTCTGGTCATCTTTTAATATGCCTATGTACAGCTCTTTATGATGTCATGATTTCACTCGTTTTTTGTTTTTAGGCCTCTGGATTTTGCTATGTGAATGACATTGTCATCAGTATACTGGAGCTTTTGAAGTAAGAGTAAAGCACCCTTGCATTTGACTATTTCCTAAATATAGTTTTTTTCCCCCTCTGTTTCTGGGTTCACATCCCTCTAAGGATCACTGACAACTAATAATGTAAATCTATCTTTAGATACCACCCACGTGTGCTCTACATAGACATTGACATTCACCATGGCGATGGGGTGCAGGAAGCCTTTTATCTGACTGATCGGGTCATGACTGTGTCCTTCCACAAGTATGGGAACTACTTTTTCCCAGGCACAGGTAAGACAAGCCATATGAGTGTCTGTTATAATCAGTGAGAATACGCATTGATAAATAGACAGTTTGTCTTAATGACTAAATGATTGAATATCTCTATGGGGCAATAGAGGTGTCTTAGGGCAAACACAGTTCTGAGCTATAGTTCGAATCAGCTTGTTTTGTATTTTTTGCATTTGTATTTTGGTATTTTTTTTGTTTGGTCCGGTTGGTTTCACATTGCCAAATGTCAAATGAACTGAAATGCCTAAACAAAATCACATGTTCATGCAAGTCAATTGTTTTGTTGGCGAAAATGCTCACGTTAAATCCATTTATGATTATCCAGAAGCATAGCTTGTGTGTCCCAAACTTCATATTACTTTCACTTTGGTCTTCTAATGACATGTGGAAACTGTGCAATAACTGCTCAAAGTGCAAAGTGAATAAGCTATTCAATAGCCTATATCCCCCATCTCCCCTAATCTGCATCAGATGCGATCATAAATGCACCGCTACTCAAATAATGTTTCAGAGATATCAAGTTATAGTGCTGTGTGCATTTTATCAAATGCTCGCAGTCAAACAACCAGTAATAATGCATGCCTCTGGTTCTTTTCCTGTGTTTGGTCCGGACTGTGATCTCACCTGCAGCGAACCGCACCACTATACATATAGATATGGACTGAGACCACCCTTTTTGAGCGAACCATAGTGCATTGTTTAGTGTGGATACTGTTCACACCAGTCCAAATAAGGGGGAAAACGCGGCAAAGTTCGGGAAAACTGCTCCAAACCAATATGGTGTGAAAGCCCCCTTAATGAGCCTATTCTTTGATAAACAAATTGTGTTTCTATGTTTTGTCCCATAGGTGACATGTATGAGGTGGGGGCTGAGAGCGGCCGTTACTACTGCCTGAACGTGCCTCTCCGGGATGGGATCGATGACCAGAGTGAGTAGCGTCCTTTCTGGATCCCCTACTCAGGGTGGTTCTCTGGCGATCCAGTCTGATAATGCTATTAGACTCAGGCCAGTGAGATGTCTCTGGGGAGTGCTTTCATCAGATATGTGTTATGCTGCCTGACGTATAAACTATTAACATCTCTCTGATGAGTGTTATAAAGGGTCTGATAGTATACTGGATAATAACCAACAGATGTTTCCTGATTTTTGATAGGGGATCAATTGAGCAAAACATTGCATAATTGGCAAGAATGCTTGAAAGGATGAATTGTCTTAATTTTGTCCAATACCTTATCATTATAGCACTTTGTTTCTTAGGCTACAGGCAACTCTTTCAGCCAGTCATTAAGCAAGTGGTGGACTTCTACCAGCCAACCTGTATCGTTCTTCAGGTGAGCATTTGGCAGCCAGAGATCATCATTAGCGTTTTCGCATGAGTGGCATGGATTGGGGTATTGAATATGGTACTCATACATGCACCCCTTGTCATTGATAGTGTGGGGCTGACTCTCTGGGCTGTGACCGACTAGGATGCTTCAACCTCAGTATACGAGGCCATGGGTAAGTGTCTTTGTAGTGATAAGGATTCAGGTTCGGTGGATGGAAGTCAATGTACTCTATAATATGAGGATATCCTGCAACCTACTGGTAGGAGGGCACATTTAAGTGATTACAGAAAATCCCTTACCAATTTACACAGGAGCCAGGATATGGTAAACTCTCTTACCCAGGGTACTTATTTTTCCTATAGGGAATGTGTGGAGTTTGTAAAAAGCTTCAGGATTCCCCTGCTGGTGCTGGGAGGAGGAGGGTACACAGTACGCAATGTGGCCAGATGCTGGTGAGTACTCATTTATTTCATTGCTGTAACTGAACTATAGTGTAGAACTCTGGAACTCGAAGCCTGTTTCACTGCCTTTTTTCAATTGTTCCCCTCTAATCAAGGACTGATTTAAACCTGGGACACCAGGTGTGTGTAATTAATTATCAGGTAGAACCAAACCAGCAAGCTCTGGACCTTGAATACACCTGGTGTAGAGGTTAGGTGACAGTTGTTTTTAATGGAGACAGAGAGATAATGTTCTCACAGTGTATATGGAACCACTTAAGACTGTTGCTCTTCCGCCATTCTAGGACCTATGAGACCTCCCTCCTAGTCGATGAGCCAATTAGTGATGAGCTGCCCTATAGTGGTAAGTGAGCAAGCTTTTTGTACATTGGTTTGATATTATATTGACATAATATGATGTACACTGAACAAAAATAAATGCAAAATGTAAAGTGTTGATCTTCATGAGCTGAAATAAAAAGATCCCAGAAAATGTCCATATGCACAAAAAGCTTATTTCTCAAATGTTGTGCACAAATTTGTTTACATCCCAAAGCATTTCTCCTTTGCCAAGATAATCCATCCACCTGGCAGGTGTGGCATATCAATAAGCTGATTAAATAGCATTATCATTACACAGGTGAACCCTGTGTTGGGGGACAATAATAATAATAATAATAGCGCCAAAAGAGATGGCTGCCGTTTTACGATCCCGTAACCAATTGTGCTATTGTGTATGTTTTTTCGCGTTATTTGTAACTTGTACATAGTGTTTCTGTCACTGTGTCTTATGACCAAAAAGAGCTTCTTGATATCAGGGCAGCAATTACTCACCCCGTACTGGAGGAATTCTTATTCTTCAACGAGTTGGATGGGAAGGATTTACTCCAGACACCCGACAAGGCCCTCATCCCCGTCATTCACAGGAGGAAAATACATAGATATCATGAACGGCGGTCCATGTGTCTTGTAAGGATCTGTCATCGAGAGGGTAATCTACCTTTACCATCGGTCCTATTAGTCAAGGCACGATCAAATGATAATAAAATAGACAAACTACGAGCACGTATATCCTACCAACAGGACATTAAAAATGGTAATATCTTATGTTTCACCGAGTCGTGGCTGAAGGACAACATGATTAACATAAAGCTGGCGGGTTTTAAGCTTTTTCAGGAGGATAGAACAGTGGCCTCTGGTAAGACAAGGGGCGGCGGCCTATGCATATTTGAAGACAACAGCTGGTGCATGAAATCTAAGGAAGCCTCAAGGTTTTGCTCGCCTGAGGTAGAGTATCTCATGATAAGCTGTAGACCACACTACTTACCAAGACAGTTTACATATACCACCGCAGACCGATGCTGGCACTAAGACCGCACTCGATGAGCTGTATACGGCCATAAGCAAACAAGAAAACGCTCATCCAGAGGCACATCCTAATTAATATCAGCATATTGCGTGTGCAACCAGAAGGAAAAAAACTCTAGACCACCTTTACGACACACACAGAGACGCGTACAAAGCTCTCCCTCGCCCTCCATTTGGCAAATCTGACCATAATTATATCCTCCTGATTCCTTCTGACAAGCTTAAACCAAAGCAGGAAGCACCAGTGACTCGGTCAATAAGAAAGTGGTCAGATGAGGCAGATGCTAAGCCACAGGACTGTTTTGCTAGCACAGACTGGAATATGTTCTGGGATTCTTCCGCTGGCATTGAGGCGTACACCACATCAGTCACTGGCTTCATCGATGACATCGTCCCCACAGTGACCGTACGCACATACACCAACCAGAAGCCATGGATTTACATGCAACATCCGGAATGAGCTAAAGGCTAGAGCTGCCGCTTACAAGGAGTGGGACTCTAACCCGGAAGCTTATAAGAAATCCCGCTATGCCCTCAGACGAACCATCAAACAGGCAAAGTGTCAATAGAGGACTAAGATTGAATAGTACTCCACCGGCTCTGACGCTCGTCGGATGTGGCAGGGGTTGCAAACTATTACACACCACAAAGGGAAGCACAGCCACGAGCTGCCCAGTGACACAAACCTACCAGATGGGCTAAATTACTTATATGCTCGCTTCGAGGCAAGTAACACTGAAACAATCATGAGAGCACCAGCTGTTCCGGACGACTGTGTGATCACGCTCTCCGTAGCCGATGTCCTTTAAACAGGTCAACATTTACAAGGCCGCGGGGCCAGATGGATTACCAGAACATGTACTCCTAGCATGCTCTGACCAACTGTCAAGTGTGTTCACTGACATTTTCAACCTGTCCCTGACAGTTTGTAATACCAACATGTTTCAAGCTGACCACCATAGTCCCTGTGCCAAAGAACACTAAGGTAACCGGCCTAAATGACTACCGACCCATAGCACTCATGTCTGTAGCCATAAAGTGCTTTGAAAGGCTGGTCAACACCAACACATCAACACCATTATCCCAGAAACCCTAGACCCACTCCAATTTGCTTGCTGCCCCAACAGATCCACAGATGATGCAATCTCTTCACTCAACACTGCCCTTTCCCACCTGGACAAAAGGAACACCTATGTGAGAATGCTATTCATTGACTACAGCTCAGCGTTCAACACCATAGTGCCCTCAACGCTCATCACTAAGCTAAGGACCCTGGGACTAAACACCTCCCTCTGCAACTGGAGCTTGGACTTCCTGACGGGCCTCCCCAGGTGGTGAGGGTAGGTAACAACACACCTGCCACGCTGATCCTCAACATGGGGGCCCCTCAGGGCTGCGTGCTCAGTCTCCTCCTGTACTCCCTGTTCACTCATGACTGCATCCAGGCTGCATCACATCCTTCAGTGATTGGGAGTCCCATAGGGCGGGGCACAATTTGCCCTGCGTCGTCCGGGTGTGGGGTAGGCCATCATTGTAAATAATAATTTGTTCTTAACTGACTTTCCTAGTTAAATTTTAAAAAGTTGCCAGGCACGACACCAACACCATTAACAAGTTTGCAGATGACACAACAGTGGTAGTCCTGATCACTGACAACGATGAGACAGCCTATAGGGAGGTCAGAGACCTGGTCGTGTGGCGCCAGGACAACAACCTCTCTCTCAACGTGATAAAGACGAAGGACTACAGGAAAAGGAGGACCGAGCACGCCCCAATTCTCATCAATGGAACCGGTTGAGAGCTTCAAGTTCCTTGGAGCATCACCAACAAACTGTCATGGTTTAAACACACTTGCAGTTGTGAAGAGGGCACAACAAAGCTTATTCCCCCTCAGGAGACTTCAAATATTTGGCATGGATCCTCAGATCCTCAAAAGGTTCTACAGCTGCACCATCGAGAGCATCCTGACTGGTTGCATCGCTGCCTGGTATGGTAACTGCTCGGCCTCCAACCTCAAGGCACTACAGAGGCTAGTGCGTACGGCCCAGTATGTCACTGGGGCCAAGCTTCCTGCCATCCAGGACCTCTATACCAGGTGGTGTCAGAGGAAGGTCCTAAAAATTGTCAACGTCTCCAGCCACCCTAGTCGTAGAATGTTCTCTCTGCTACCACAAGGCAAGCGGTACCAGAGCACCAAGTTGAGGTCCAAAAGGCTTCTTAACAGCTTCTACCCCCAAGCCATAAGACTCCTGAACAGCTAATCAAAGGGCTTCCCAGAACCCTCTTTTACGCTGCTGCTACTCTGTTTTTAATCCATGCATAGTCACTTTAACTCTACCTACATGTACATATTACCTCAACTAACTGGTGTCCCCGCACATCGACTCTGTACCAGTACCCCCTGTATATTGCCTCGCTTGTTATTTTACTGCTGCTGTTTTAATTGTTTTATTTTCTATTTTTACTTAACAATTTTGGGGGGAAATTCCTTAACTTAAAGCATTGTTGGTTAAGGGCTTGTACGTAAGCATTTCACTGTAATAAATACACCTGTTGTATTTGGCGTATGTGACAAATAACATTTGATTTGAAAGAAGGTTAATTTCTTTACCAAAAGCCACATCAACATTGTTTTAGAGAATTTGGCAGTACGGCCAACCGGACTCACAACTGCAGACCACGTGTAATCACGTCGGCACAGGACCGTCACATCCGGCTTCTTCACCTGCGGGATTGTCTGAGACCAGCCACCCGGTCAGCTGATGAAACTGTAGGTCTGCACAAACTGACAAACAGTCTCAGGGAAGCTCATCTGCGTGGTCGTCGTCCTTACCAGGATCTTGACCTGACTGCAGTTCGATTTTGTAACTGACTTCAGTGGGCAAATGTTCACCTTCGATGGCCACTGGCACACAGGAATCCCAGTTAACTGTACCGGGCAGATGGCAGAGTGTGTATGGTGTCGTGTGGGCGAGCGGTTTACTGATGTCAACATTGTGAACAGAGTGCCCCATGGTGGAGTTATGGTTTGGCTACGGACAACAAACACTTTCATTTTATTGATGGCAATTTGAACGCACAGAGATACCGTGGCGAGATCCTGAGGCCTGTTGTCGTGCCATTCATATGCTGCCATCACCTCATGTTTCAGCATGATAATGCACAGCCCCATGTCGCAAAGATCTGCACACAATTCCTCAAAGCTGAAAACCTGCATGCTCGCCAGATATGTCACACATTGAGCACGTTTGGAATGTTCTGGATCGACGTGTACGACAGCGTGTTCCAGTTCCCGCAACTTCGCACAGCCATTGAAGAGTCGGATAACATTCCACAGGCCACAGTTAGCCTGATCAATTCTATGCGAAGGCGATGTCGCGCTGCATGAGATAAATAATGGTCACACCAGATATTGACTGGTTTTCTGATCCACGCCTCTACTTTTTTTTTTTTAAAGTGTCTGTGACCAACAGATTCATATCTGTATTCCCAGTCATGTGAAATCCTTAGATTAGGGCCAAATTCATTTTTCAATTGAAAAATTTATATTTTTTCAGTATAAAAGTACTTATAAAAGCACTTTCTCATCTCTCCAGAGTACTTTGAGTATTTTGCTCCAGACTTCACACTCCACCCAGATGTGAGCACCAGGATAGAGAACCAGAATTCAAGACAGGTACGTTTGAGAATGCACTGCATGCTCTCTCCCTCTTTCTTCTTGTTTTTTTTTGTATTCCTGAACCACAGTCTACCAAATGTTTTCAACAAGGATTCAAACTATTGAATATGTGTGACCGTGAAACTTGTTCTCTCCAGTTTAAGTGATTTTATCTTCCTCCTGTGTTTGTTTAGTACCTGGAGCAGATACGTTCGACGGTCTTTGAGAACTTGAAGATGTTGAACCACGCCCCCAGTGTCCAGATCCACGACGTGCCCTCCGACATCCTGAGCTACGAGCGTACTGACGAGGGAGACCCAGATGAGAGGGGCTCAGAGGACAACTATTCCAGGTGAATGCACTCGTAGTCAGCTTTGTGACACACAGCAACATATAAGTAATGGAATCAATGACCCGTTTTGGTCTAACTGCATGTAGTATCTGTGTGAACTGAATTGTATGAACATTTTGTGTTCTCTTTACAGGCCGGAGGCAGCCAATGAGTTCTATGATGGTGACCATGACAACGACAAGGAGAGCGACGTGGAGATCTGAGCGCTCAGATGTCAGACTTTTCCTTCTGAAATGATTGAGAAACCGTAGTCTCAAGGCTGCAGTCTAAGGAAAGTGGATACCATGATCACTCCTCCCCAAGAAATGTGCGATTTAACCATAGCCATCTCATGGACTTGACCTTACTGTACTTAAAGCGAGAGACCACCACCATGAATTCCTTTTTATTTTTTTACTATGTGTGAATGAGTATGTAGAGTACATCCTGAGCAGTTCTATTGCCAAGCACTTCCTCAACAGTTACGGAGTCAGTCACCTGACTCACCCGAAGAAGACGGCCAAGAGGAGCCCAATACTCGTGTACAGAAACGTTGTCGTCTCTTGTTTAAATGTCTGGGCTTTTTTCATCAGAACAGGACAGAAGAGTCTTGGTCCTAAAAGGTTGTCAGGTTAACGGTCCAGTGGGGGTTGATTTCCTGTGTCGAGGGGACCAGTGTCAGTCTTTATATTGCCAGTTTTTCACTTCACACATTGGGAGCCCAAAGGTCCGTCCTTTGAATATCAAGTGTTTCAAAATGTTTTGATGAAATTGTATTTTTTTTATATATAAAATAAATTACAAAACTTAATGGCTACAATTCTTCACAAATAAGATGTCTACACTGGAAAATGTAGATGCAGTTTAAGATATCACTGGAGTTAGTTCATAAGGAAACCAGTCAATTGAAACATTTCAAATGGCACTAGTCTATGGAGTTCATGACTGAGAATACAGATATGCATCCGTTTGTCACATACCTTAAGGTAGGGGCGTGGATCACAAAACCAGTCGGTGACCACCATTTGCCTCATGCACCCTGATCTTTGCATAGAGTCGATCAGGCTGATTGTAACCTGTGGAATGTTGTCCCGCTCTTCAATGGCTGTTCGAAGTTGCTGGATATTGGAACACATTGTCGTACCCCGATCCAGAGCATTCTCAATGGGCGACATGTTTGAATATGCAAGCCATGGAAGAACTGGGACATTTTCAGATCCTTGCTGTGAATTATGCTGAAACGAGGTGATAGCGGCAGATGAATGGCACGACAGTGGGCCGCAGGATCTCGTCACTGTATCGCTGTGCAGTCAAATTGCCATGGTGTTCATTGTCCGTAGCTTATGCCTGCCCATATAACTCCACTGCCACCATGGGGCACTGGTCACAACATTGACATCAGTCGCCCATGATGTCATATACACACTAATTTACCTGGTAGAGTTGAAACTGTGATTCAGCTGTGAAGAGCAGACTTCTCCAGAGCATTTGCCACTGGAGTCAGTTACAAACCTGGTGAGGACAACGAGCATGCAGATAAGCGTCACTGAGACAGGTAACAGTTTGTGCCAAAATTCTTCAGTTGTGTAAACCCAGTTTCATCGGGTGGCTGGTCTCCGTTGATCCCGCAGGTGGAGGATGTGGATGGCGTAGTTACGTGGCCTGCGGTTGTGAGGCCGGTTGGATGTACTGCCAAATTCTCTAAAACGGAGGCTTATGGTAGAGAAATTAACATTCAATTATTTGGCCACAGCTCTGGTGGACATTCATGTAGTCAGCATGCCAATTGCACATGCCCACAACTTGACCTCTGTGGCATTGTGTTGTGACAAAATTGCACATTTTAGAGTGGCCTTTTGTCCCCAGCACAAGGAGCACCTGTGTAATTGTCATGTTTAATCAGCTTCTTGATGTGGCTGGATTATCGAGGCAAAGGAGAAATGCTCACAGGGATGTAAACAAATGTGAGCAATAAGCTTTGTGTATATGCAAAATTTCTGGGCTGTTATTTCAGCTCATGAAACATGTCTTTACATAGTTTGTTTTTGTTCAGCATATATGAACTCAATTTGATATCTTATTTTCAAAGTGAAATAACCACCTGTAATAAGGTCATGAAAACTTTATTACACATACATTCAATTTCACATCAAACACGGTACAGAACACTTATTCAAAATGTTTTTCTATGGTCAGGATCAGACCTTGAGGTTGTGGTAAATTTGGGTTTTAAGGCAACCATTTACATTTAGAAGCAATTGTCCAATAAATAGCTTATATAATAAAACCATTTGACCTTTAAAAAACAGAAATATCACCTACACACTCATTCTCACTTGAAGCAGCCGTCATAAAACAATGCTTTTGTGAAGGAACTTCGAAAGATAGCTACATGTCTGGAGACGATACATGATTAATCCTCTATCCACTAGAACAGCAAACCACAGAACAGCATTTGACAAAGGTCTGTGCCAAGTCAAGTGCACCGGCCAGGAAGGCTACACCACACTAAGAGGATGTGCGGTTGGGAAACCCGCTTCTGACCAGCATGCCCTTGACACAAAACCAGAAGGGCTCAAACTAAAGTGCATTTGACAAATGCGGGGTCTTTTGAGGTGTCCTGGATTGAGACTGAGGCAGTGTGGGCAAAATGTGAGTCCATCTACCCGCTTCCTCAAACTCAATTGGTTTCCTCCCCAAGACACAAACAACAAGACAGCCTCAGTGGTAGGACACAGGCAGGTATGATAAGGAGCACAACACACATGACACGATTATTACACTCCTGGTGTACTTTTGTCTAGAGCTCCTCGCTCTCGTACAGGGGGGCCGTGTGCTGGGGGGTGGGGTCTGGAGTCAGGACAGGGAGATGGCTGAGGGGGATTTTAAAATGCTTGCCTGTAGGGGGGGCAGGCTTGTTGGTGCGAGCTGCAGAGACAAGAGTAAACAGAATGGAATACAAAGATCAAGATATATTCAGAACAGGCTCTTTGAACCTCTAATGCAATAATAATAATGGAAATGTTGCATTTGAGCCAGGTAATAAAACAAAATGAAAATAAAGCCGGTCAACGTCAAATATTACCAACCTATTATTTTAAAAACATGAAAATTGTACCGTCTGGTTTGCCTAACATAAGGAATTTGAAATCATGTTTGGACCTCTTCATACACAGGAGGAGGAATGTGCTGCTATCCTAAGAGATTTTCCTAAAAAGAACTCCAAGGATAAACTGCTACGGTATTAAGGTTTGCACAAGTACCATTGAGGCATGCCTGTGCTGTGAGACTGGCGTCGCAGCCCTCTCTGCCAAGCGTTGCTGTATTAAGCACCATCTCCAATTACAGGTTAACCTTGGGAGTCGAAAGACAAGCTTTTCTTGTGGCCAGCAGAGTGTCCGGCTAAATTCTGCTGCACAGTTGGGGCCTGACATCATCGTGATGAGACAATCATATGAGCAAAGAAGAGTCAGTATTTCCATTTAGTAACCCTGCGCTGAGAGGATAGAGCAAGTATATGCCCTCGCTCTGACCGACACATTTCAGACTACTTCTTCAGCTAGCTAGGCTGAATAGAGCTAAAAGTCAAAATGGCCGCACTCGGTCCGCGTACCAGATGGCATGTTATGTGATCGAGGAGGAATATAATACAGCAGCCCCTCATTTTCCTAGCCTTGTAATGATACATCTGTTATGGGTTTCTATCAGCCTTTACAACTTGCACCGCCATGGCAACTACTGTATTTACAGGACGGTAGGAGAAATTACAGGAAATTTGCTCCTCTCCATCGTAACAGCAGAAAGTACTACAAATATTGAGTAACAAACAATTTCCCCTTGCTGCTACAGTACATATGTTTTTGCACAACACTGGTATAAAGTACTTAAGTAGTACTTTAAAGTATTTTTACCTAAGTAGTTTTTTGGGGATATGTATACTTCACCATTTATGTTTGACAACTTTTACTTCACTTACATTCCTAATGAAAATAAGGTACTTTTTACTTCGTACATTTTTCCTTGACACCTAAAAGTACTCGTTACATTTTGAATGCTTAGCAGGACAGGAAAATGGTCCAATTCACACATTTATCAAGAGTACATCTCTGGTCATCCCTACTGCCTCTGATCTGGTGGACTCACTAAACACAAATGCTTAATTTATCAATTATATCTGAGTGTTGGTGTGCTCTTGCTATCTGTAAATGTAAAAATAAAAACAAGAAAATTGCGCCGTCTGTTTTGCTTAATAGAAGGAATTTTGATAATTATATTTTAGCGATTACATTTAATTTTGATACTTATATTTAAAACAAAATACTTTTACTCAAGTAGTATTTTACTGGGTGACCCACTTTTCATTTTCTATTATCTTTACTCCAATATGACAATTGGGTACTTTTCCCACCACTGTTTATAGTACAGTAGTGTAGTATGCCATTTCAATGCCCTGTCATAGCAGACATTCTGAGTGCGAGGTTACAGCGTTGTCTATCTCGGATGTAAACAGTGTGGTAATCCCTGCCTTTGTCCCACTAGTGCAGATGTCAGCACACTATTAGCTGTGAAGGGCCACAAGAGCTTGATTGGCACAGCAGTTATGTGGTGTTTATGAGTTTAAGTCTTGAAACATATACACACAGTAATAGGTAACGGACAGGGATAAGCCAATCGGATCTCTTAACTAAACACTTGTGTGATAAGCACACACGGTCCACTTACTTCCTACGTCCAGTCTGGCATTGCAGGTGGACATGCCGGCCTCGTTGATGGCAGACAGGGTGTACCAGCCTGCATCAGATTTGACCAGCCTCTCAATGAGCAGGCACTGACTTCCAGTGCCATCCTGGTACAGGCTGGAAGACACATCAGGCTTGGGTTACTCTCTCATGGAATCAACAGCACCTCTCACTTATAGCCAACAGAGGTTCACCTTAACTAGTCAAACTAAATCAGCTAATAAGCAAACACATTTCAGCTGGATTCAAATCAGCTAACTGTCAGAAATTACACTCTCTACTGTGAGCATTTCTCCTTCTGAGAGGATTCAAACTTGGAATTGAAGGTCCATCAACCTCATCCTGGTGGGGTCAATGCGCAGCATGTCTTTGTCCTTCTTCCAGAAGAGTTTTGGTGGAGGGGAGGCAGCCACCTTACACTCTAACCTCACCGTGTCCCCCTCCAGGGCACGAGAGTTCAGCATCTTCTGGACAAAGGTGGGCGGGCGAAGCATCTCCTGGGCTGAAGAGGAGAGGGGGTAAAGCAGTGTTAGAGCATCAATGCTAAGCTAAGAGATTATTTGACAGAATACAGTAATCAAAAACAGCCCATTACCGATAACCTCCAGTTTTATGTAGAAGCGGTTCTCCCCAGCGCGGTTTCTGGCAATACACTCGTAGACACCGGCATGATGCACAGTCACAATCTCAATGATGAAGGAGTGCATGCCCTTCTCACACACCAGCATCTTGTGGTAGTCATCGGGGCGGATGGCCTTCCCGTCAAGATACCAGGCCACATCTGGGGTGGGCAGACCTCCCACCTGAGGACACAGCCAGGGGTGCATTCGTTCAACATCAAACAGAAGAAAATAAACATTTTGTTGCAAAATGTTTTGCTACAGTGTGTACTAATAAATATGACCCTGGACACAACCTTGAGCAGCGAGTGACCCAGGGAGTGTGTGGACTGGAGTGTGGATGACTAGGGGGTCATGCGGGGCTAAGTGCAGGGACCCTGATAGCTCAGAAGAGGAAGTGGATGAGGGGGGGAGGAGAGTACAGGGTAGCTTTTTACAACCTGGTTATTCTGTCCAGATGTGATATTGAGTTTCATGTTTGGACTCCAGAGGCTTTAATTACATTACACTTAAATACAATTGTTGCATGAGTCTGTGTCAAAGTTTAACGAGGTCTTTACAGAAGATACCTCAGCAATAAGTTCCTACCTAGGAAATAGATCCCAGCTATAAAAATGTTGAATGCTAGCTACATATAATGCATTTGATCAACATTCATGACTAAACTGATTACAGCGTGTCCAGTGCTGTACCTTGAAGTCGATCCTGCAGAACCTGCCCTCCTCCACCGTGAGGTCCTTGGGGACCTGGATGAAGCGTGGGGCATAGCACTTCTCCTGGATGGCCGAGCCCTCGTTGCCATCAGTACCAGAATGGTGTTTTCCCCTATAGGAAAGAAAGGAGTGAGGAGAAAGAAAGGAGTGAGGAGAAAGTGAAAGCAGAAGAGGGAGGGGGTAGGAACAGAGGAGCTTTCATAACTGCGCCTTTGATGGCTGACTTTGAATGATTGAGTTGTCATGCAGTCAAGAGAGCCCACTCTTCCCATCTTTTCAGGTTCAAAAAGCAATTTGAACTAATTCATAACAGCATCAAATGATGCATCTCCATTCATGCTGTTCAGAAAACCCCATTAACATAAACAAAATGGCCAAAAAGTCCACACATGGATCCTAAGCCATCTCACTTCAAGTAACACAGCATGTGCCCTTCACCTTCCAACTGTGCATCATAATGGGAAGACAAAGCAATCCCAGAAAACATCAGTAAGGAAGACATCATAGCTGTAGAGACTGGGAGACATGTCAGCTCACTCAGTTCATGGTCTATTATTGTTCCACTTACAGCATGGAACCGGAGCCCGTGGTAGGCATTGGAAACAGCACACAAACACACGGCTGCGCCAGGAAACTCAACCTGGAGCCGACAACCCGCTACCCAGCCCTAAGCCTCAGGTCTCATTCGCACATGCCTTCACCCTCACGTGGAGCACTCTTCTCTTTCTGGTCTCCTCATCTACTGATTTATTGTGTATATGGGGTATGAGTAAAACTTCTTTGGTGTTCAACCTTCTCAAGTTCTCCCAGGTCACCTCGCTCCTCCGCACACTCCACTGGCTTCCACTCGAAGCACACATCATCTTGAAGACCCTGGTGCTTTCCTATGGAGCAGCTAGAGGGAACCCTCCTCTCCTTACATTCAGGCTATTTTCAAACCCAATACCCTAACCCAAGCACTCTTTTCTGCCACCTCTGGTCTCTTTGCCCTCCCACCCCTACGGGAGGGAAGCTACCGCTCAGCTCAGTCAAAGCGCTTCTCTGTCCTGGCACACCAATTGTGGAATAAGTGTCCTCCTAATGTCCATCTTCCGAAAAGGTCTGAAACCCTACCTCTTAAATGAGTATTTTAAATATAATCACAGCTATCTTAAAGGAGTAGTTCACCATTTTACAACTTGATGTTAGACAGTTCCTCACCCTGAATGTAGTCTATGGGCCAAGATAAACTAATCAATGGTTCAGTTCTTTAAACATCCACTAAAAACTTCAGCTAACCTTAGATTATTAGCTTGTGGTGGCTATCAAATCGATGGGGGCATGTTTAAAAGAAAAGAAAAATGTTCAAATCACCTGAAATCAATTCAGATCAACTCCCTATTTGGTTTGATGTTACTTTAAAAAGGTGATAAAAAATAAAAATAAAAACATGCCCACATGATTGTTAAGTTGTGGTGGCTAAGGTTAGCTTAAGTTTGTAGTGGCGGTTTAAAGAAAACCGAACCATCGATTAGTAGAGGAGAGGGGGTAGATAGTCGTCTATGGGCTGGGAGAAACTGTCAGTGTGAGGAACCGTCTAACGTCAAGATGTACAATAGTGAACTGCTCCTTTAAGACAAATGCACTATTGTAAGTCGCTCTGGGTAAGCGTGTCTGCCAAATTACTCAAATGTAAAGCATTAGAAATGTATACACATGCTTTCGCTGACTGTGGGTGAAATTTACCATATTCCTCCAGTGTTACGTCCCTCTGGTGATTCTGGCTGCAAGAGAGGACAGAGAGATTTGGGAATAACATTTTTGCCATGGGCCTGTGTAAAAGCATTCACATACTGTATATAGAGAGTGATTCATCACTGCCTCTACACTATATGTAGTGCCAACACTCAAGTTCACCCATAAAGGTGGCCTATGTTCAAGACTACATCCTCTCCTGAAAAGGCATTACTTCAACACAACCTCTTGAATAACCAGACTTGCAAAACATTTCAAAGTACATGACACTATGCCTAGGGCAATAGGGGTGGCCAGATGGGGGATAGTGCTGTGGGCACACGTGTTGTACTGTTGTGTGTATGTGTGGTCTCTTTCTGGCATCCTACACTACATATCTTTGGGAGAATGCTGCTATGGCAGTCTTCACACCTGCTATTTCTAGCTGCATTCCTGGAAGAGGGCTGTGCAGTTCTCCTGTCACTGAAGAGGACAGAGCCGGAGCCCAGACCCATTGTGTGAGGAGAATTGAGGGCTGATCTACAGTGACGGGGGACTAGTCACACACAGTGCAGGGAACATCCCATCTAAACCCCACATAGTATTAGTAACAACGTCTCCAAGCCTGAGAAACTTGTGATCTGTATTAGTAGAACATTAAAGACATACAGTAGCATGACAAAAGTATGGATCCTTGAATTTTAATTTTTTTTTAATGAAAAATGTGTATTGTACTTCCTAAAAGAACTTCCTGCAAATCAAATGGGTTGTAATGGATGATATAGAAGGGATATGAGTAAATTATACCTGGTCGAGTTGTGAGTCGGAGGAATTTTCAAAGTCAAAGACAGAGGCAGCGTTATCTGGACCCAGCAACCGTCGAGCCATGCGCTCCTCATAGGACAACTTCTGTCAGGGGACAAACAGGAAACCAGCCTATGGTCAGTCAGTGTACTAGTACCATTAAACGAGCCAATATACTATATAGTACCAGTAAAGCAGCCAATAGCCAGCCAGTGTAGCGGACATGAGTCGGTCATGGTTGCTAGTCGTCACGTAATGAGGTAGCCCCGCCTAAGACTTCAAAATCAGTGACGGCCCAAAAGGGAATTTCCTCTTGCTCTAAAAGGTCAAGACCTTGATTTCTCCCATGGGAGACCCAGGTTCAAATCCCACCGGTTACACCATATCCTATATAGTACCCGTAAACCAGCCAATGCTGAGCCAGTATACTGCAGTCATAACTCTAGTACCCAAAAGCCTGTTTTAGCATGGGCAGCGCACTTGAGGACTTTCACTATTTTGAGGTACTCAACTAGGTAGGACTTCCTATGGGTTAAGGAAGGATCAAATCATTCCATCCAGGTCATCAGGAGGGATCAGCCGATGAATTATACATGTGAGAAAACATTCCATAACTGCAGGTGGCAGTAACATTCCCAACCGGGGTTTTATACCTCTTCAAAACACACTCCAGGTGGCCGTATGCACGCTGAGTTTTTTTTACCAACTCAGAAGTAAATGTACTACTTCAAAATTTAGATGGCCTCAATGGCGCTGCCTGTGCTCTCACAGACGCCATAATGGGACAGATACAAAGATGAGTTGTCCATCTAAGTCTATGGTCCCAACTTACTCATTGGAAGCAATATGGTGGATGCTCCACCACTGAACTGCTATACCTATTCAGACCTTTCAGATCTGCAAACGTCGAAGGGTTATGGATAAGGTAGAAAGTGAATTGGGACCGGCTGTGTAAAGTAGGTCTGTCCATAGAGCAGCCTCCAATGTTATAGGGTCTACTTCAACAACAGCTGCCTTGATCATAGTACACTGGTCCACTAAGTCCCAGTGATTCCACTGAAGCTTCTAGTAATTGGAAGTTGGGTCCTATTGAAGTATCTATTCAAAGTTGAGAATCCCTCTTGATGCACGTGGCATCAAGGATATTGTATGTCACTGACTTTAATTAATACAGGAATACTACGAGAGGGTGATAAGTTACGGATCCATATTTCCCGCTTTCATAGTTGCCACATTGTGATATCAAATGGTCTGATGATGTATGCTGTATGGGTTCAAATCAGGAAGGGAACCATACGTCTTCTTGTACAGCATTCACGTGGGAGTGGAGTAAACAAGCACGTTATCGAAAAGTACTTATTTAATGTGGTTAGGGAATAAACTAAGACAACACTTAGATTATAACATTGTCTTGACACTGAATCACATCACACATTTCCCTATCCACATACATACAGTATATCCACACAAAAATTACAAACACCTCACTGCCCACTGACTCCGGGCTAGTTTGTTATAATGAGTACCTGGCTGTTTCTCCTGCGGGCTTCTTTGGTGCGTAGCTTCTTCTCCAGATCTTGGATCAGGGCGTCCTTGGAGCCCTGGATCTGCTCATCCGAGTTGTGGGACACTGGCTGAGGGGCAGGAGCCTTCTTCACGATGAGCTTGGGAAGGCTGGAGAGGGTAAGCCAGCCAGAATATTAATCAACCATTAATGTTAAAATAATATACACTGAGTATACAAAACATTAAGAACACTTGCTCTTTCCATGACAGATTGACCCTTATTGATGTCACCCTTATTGTAAATCCACTTCAAAATCAGTGTAGATTAAGGAGAGGAGACAGGTTAAGCCTGTTAAGACTTGAGACATGGACTGGTGAATGGGCAAGACAAAAGATTTAAGTGCCTTTGAACGGGTATGGTAGTTTGTGTCAAGAACTGCAAAGCTGCTGGGTTTTTCACACTCAACAGTTTCCAATCAGTATCAACAATGGTTCACCACCCTAAGGACATCCAGTCAACTATGGGAAGCATTGGAGTCAACATGGGGCCAGTATCCCTGTGGAACGCTTTCGACACCTTGTTGAGTCAATGCCCCGACGAATTGAGGCTGTTCTGAGGGCAAGGGTGGAGGGGTGCAACTCAACATTAGGAAGGTGTTCATAATGTTTTGTATATTCAGTGTATGGTGAATGGCTATAACATACTAGCTAAGACTTAGGCATTTTATTTACCATTTCAAAATATAGCAACTCACATGTTTGGGGTCCCTCTGTAGCTAGGAGGCAGAGACACGCATGAGGGAGGAGGAAAGGAGGGCTGTGGCATGGAAACGGTGGTGGGAGTTTGGGAGTGGGGAGACCGACTCATAGGCAGGCTGTCAGTAGGGAGAGCCATGTGCAGGGGGGCATCACAGCTGGGCTTGGGCAGGGGGCTGGGAAGGTTGGGGGAGTGTGAGGAGCGAGCTGGTGATGGAGGCTGGGGAATGGACATGGGTGCAGGCTTGTACTGTGGGGTGGACTGAGAGGGCAGGACAGAGCAGAGGAAGGCAGCTGAAGAGGACGGGGACTTGGGCTCAGATGGGGCTGGGACACTGACACTGGTTTTAGCACTGGGGACCCTCGGGGTGAGTGTGATAGTGGAGCGCATGGGGGCGCGGGAGGGGGACACGGGCTGGGCAGCGGCGGCGGGAGGAAGAGGGTCATGGGGAAACACCGGCGGCTGTGAGAATGCAGGAGTGGAAATGGGGGAGCTCAGATTGGAGGAGGAGGGAGAGGCCTTGCTGCTGTTCCCATTGGACTGAGGCAGAGCCTGGGCTACATCATAGCTGGGGACCTGGAAGGCCGGCTGGGACTGGATAAACTGGCGTGGCCGTGCATAGTTGAAGGCACTGGGGGCAAAGAGGCTGGGGGTGAAGGTGGGAAGGTCAGCCACACTGCTGCTCATACTGCTGCCTCCAGAGTCTCCTGAGCTCTGGAAGCTGGGCTTGCTGGGAGTGAACAGTTTGGGGGTCGTTTTTATTTTTAAGGCTGGCGGGGGTGGGGTGGGCGTGCAGGCTTCAGGTGACCTCTGTCCCTCTGAGCAGTGGATACTCTTTTCACTTGGACTGAACGGCTCCTCTAGGGTTTTACTAGGTGGCTGCAGCTGAGGCTCTAGAGACCTGCAAAGAAAAACACGTTGGTAACTTAATTTGCATTACTCAAGTTAAACAGGATACATGGTGACCATAGAAACAACAATTCTTACGACAGTAAAATTGTTATACCCATGCACAGCCTTCTATGTGGATCATGCATGTTAAGTGCCCATTTTTGCATAGTAAATAAATCAGAGTAAATTCACCATGAAAAGTTCAATGTTGTGTATGTTTTGGCTTGCCTTACACACTCAAAGGACAAATGTCTTGAACACAAACACTGGCCACATGACCTACAAGAGAGTAGTGGACACATGTTGCCGTATGTTGCTATTCAAGTTTGAGGGGCTAAATCAGGAGCCTGTAGTGTTGACTGACATTAGCTGGCAGGTGCAGTTCTTTTACAGCGAACGCCGACATCCTCGTCCAACACTGTGACGAGCATTTCAAATCCCAACCGCCGTCAGATTCAAGCAGGGTCTAAACCATACTACTAAATGTCTTCTCACAATGCTAAAGACAATCCAGAAAGAAATTCATAAATCAGATGACTGTCTTGTAGAATAAGGAGTCTTACTAGCTCCGCGGACTGCACATGATCCGTCTGAAACTCAAAATAGTTCCAACTGAATAAGCCCGCCCTCCCCTTTGGGAACATTGGAATGGTATGGACTGTGATCCAACAGAAAGGGGACACTGGGAAATAGAGAGATGCTATTGAGTGCTCTGGTCCTTTCAGAGCTTTGTGTGAGTGCCTGGAAAGAATCCAGTATTCCCTCTTGTCGAAAAAGGGATCTCTCCCACTGACATTCAAATTATTTCCATTCTGAAGGGAATCATTATATTGATTCCATGGTAGGACAAATAAAAGTATATTTGGGGATTTATACATCTTAGTGAACCAACTACACCACTAACACACTATCACCATGTAGCCTTTGCTAGAAATTAGGAGGAAGCATAAGGATATATCTTTCATATCAGAAATAAACAATTTTCAAAAAATGTCATGGTAGATTGATACGCCTTTATAGGGTTAGTCTTCACACACAGCCATATCTCCAAGTTACAGTGCGTGTTTACTGAAGACAGACAGAAGACAGAGGTACCACCTGTGCTAATTAGCATACTCTGAACACTAAAGGAAGGCTGCCAGAAACATGTCACTGAAAAATACTGGTCGGCTGCAACTGTGATAAAGCAGGTTAAAATGGTGTACAGTAAGTGTGCATTTTGCATTTGTGAGATTATTTTGATGTGATATGAAAATAAAGGGCTTTATGTTTCTAGAATCGTATAACAATTGAGAATCGATATACAGTTGAAGTCGGAAGGTTACATACACCTTGGCCAAAAACATTTTTTCACAATTCCTGACATTTAATCCTAGTAAAAATTCCCCGCTTTTGGTCAGTTAGGATTACCACTTTATTGTAAGAATGTGAAATGTCAGAATAATAGTAGAGAGAATGATTTATTTCAGATAATTTCTTTCATCACATTCCCAGTGGGTCAGAAGTTCACATACCCTCAATTAGTATTTGGTAGCAATGCCTTCAAATTGTTTAACGTGTCGAAAGTTTTGGGTAGCCTTCCACAAGCTTCCCACAATAAGTTGGTTGAATTTTGGCCTATTCCTCCTGACAGAGCTGGTGTAACTGAGTCAGGTTTGTAGGCCTCCTCGCTCACACACGCTTTTTCAGTTCTGCCCACAAATGTTCTATAGGATTGAGGTCAGGGCTTTGTGATGGCCACTCCAATACCACTCCAATACTCCAATACACTCCAATAATTTTCCAAGCTGTTTCAAGGCACAGTCAACTTATTGTATGTAAACTTCTGACCCACTGGAATTGTGACACAGTGAATAATTGAACAAATCTGTCTGTAAACAATTGTTGTAAAAATTTGCTGTGTCATGCACAAAGTAGATATCCTAACCGACTTGCCAAAATTATAGTTTGTTAACAAGACATTTGTGGAGTGGGTGAAAAACAAGTTTTAATGACTCCAACCTAAGTGTATGTAAACTTCCGACTTCAACTGTATGTTCAGATAGAGTATTTGGCTGCCAGAACCAGTCTACCTCTGAAAATAACATACGTTTGTGTGTGTCTATAGTGTATGCGAAAACAAACTAGTGGAATTTGCTATTTCAGCCACACCCGTACTGACAGGTGTATAAAACCGAGCACACAGCCGTGCAATCGCCATAGACAAACATGGGCAGTTTAATGGCCTTACTGAATAGTTAAGTGACTTTCAACGTGGCACAGTCATAGGACACCACCTTTCCAACAAGTCAGTTCATAAAAGTTTTGCCCTGATAAATCTGCCCGGGTCAACTCGAAGTGCTGTTATTGTGAGGTGAAAACATCAATGTGCAACAGTGGCTCAGCTGCAAAGTGGTATGCCACACAAGCACACAGAACGGGACCGTAGCCCACTAAATTCCAGTGCAGGCAAATCTTAAGCTACAGCATACATTGACATTCTAGATGATTCTGTGCTTCCAACTTTGAGGCAACAGTTTGGGGAAGAACTTTTCCTGTTTCAGCATGATAATGCCCCCATGCACAAAGCGAGGTCCATACAGAAATGGTTTGTCGAGATTGGTGTGGAAGAACTTCACTAGTCTGCACAGATCCCTGACCTCAACCCCATCGACTACCTTTGGATGAATTAGAACGCCGACTGTGAGTCAGGCCTATATTGCCCAACCTCACTAATGCTTGTGGCTAAATGGAAGCAAGTTCCTACGTCTAGTGGAAAGCCTTCCTAGAAGAGTGGAGTAGTGTATGAGGTCTTTTTAAGGAGTAACGGTAACATTAGGCTCCTTAATGAAGAGTATATATTGGGCTAGCTCTGGTATGCACACTTAAATTATAGACAATGATTGGGGTCTCTACAGAGCTCTATTACACTTTAGCCTTCTACAGAATTCTCACTTTGACACTACACAGCCCTTCAAAGACACAATTTAACCAACTCACTGATAAGTCATGCAGAAATGTGAATACTGTAACATCCAATTAAAAAAGGTAATTTGCATTTACCCATTTAGAAAATGAACAGTGCATATTACAAGGTTCTACACATACACACATTTAAATAGTAAAACAAATCAATTAGACAAACTTTTATAATCAGTTGCACCTGTGACAAATGTATCACCAATTGAGTGATAGAACATTTTTAAAAATCCAACAATAATGCATTAAGCTTACCTGGATGAAAGGTATTCGATTACAGATCTCAATATTTCAACTTCAATATAGGCTGAACTACAGATAGTTGAATGTTTCTGATATGAGTCGGAGAGCAAAAGGTCTGTATAGATTGTGAACACCCACGTCAAGTATGCAGAATAACGTGCACGCGACTCTCAGCTGATTTCAGAGCGCGGCTGTGCTGCTACCCCTATTTTACGACACCATTACCTGACCTGCCAATATTTTAATTGTACATGTCACTGTCGCCTAATTCGGTATGCCTCTCTAGCCTACACACACGCACTTATAAGAGTGCTATTTAATAACATGGTATAAAATGTGTTCCTTGCATTTGTTTCCAATCAAAATTAAAGACAAACAGGCTAAATAAGCCCCTCCCTGTTATTACAATCAGATGATAATTAAACACATCTACAAACCAAACAATCAGCAGCGCTGTAATACCTATCTCATTTCAGTACTCTCTTACCGTAATTCATGAACGGCCACAGAATTAGATCAGAAAACCTTTCAAACTATGGCAGCCTACCTGCAACTTCAAAACAAGGAATAGCCTCCTCTTGTGGCAGTTGAATCGAATTGACAGTAGGGAAATATTTTTCTGACCTTCGCATCCCTGCGATTTCATAGATCACCTACGTGATAATTTCTCCAAAGTTTACTTTAACATATGCATAGGTATTTTGATACATAAAAACTGTCCCACAGCAGCATACTGGCCCCTCATCTTTCCATTTTAGAGTTTTTGCCTAAAATAGTTTAACTCACTGTTCTTCCAAGGGGGGGTCAATCTCACAGACTGGGCTCTCGGGCCACTCTGGAGGGGGAATCGCTGCTACGTCTTGTAGTAAAGAGGGGACTTCCTCATGTTCCAGCCTAGATTCTAAGGGCTGCTCATCCATGGGTTGCTCATTCTCCATCTGCTCTTCCAGGTCTGGACACGGAGACATCACATTGTCAGAATGTTTTTCAGGATTGTATGTAGATTAGAGCGATGAAGAAAGCTGAGTTAAAGCACAAAAGTAGTCTTTTGCGTCTGACCAGTTCTGAAACTAGTCTCTGCTCACCAATGTACACCTCCAGTGTGGCGATGCATGATACTGTTCCAAACTGATTCCCAGCTATACATTTGAACACCCCAGAATCCTCTGGGAAGGCCTCGGTGATGACAAGGGTACACAGCTCCTCTATGGAGGAAGGAGAGGAGGGGAAACATGAGAACGGCACACCAATACCAGCACCAATGTATCATGTTAATGTTATAATAATGGAAGACACTGGTAAATGTGCCCTTCTACAATAGCCAACAGTGGGCCTTTGGTATGCTTTCCCACTCACCTGGCACTGATGCAGAAGTAGCCTCTGAAAAAGAAGGAGAACGTTTAGAGATCATTTCTATTCAGTGCCTCCCCAATGGGCACAGACATCAATTCAATGTCTATTCCATGTTGGTTCAATGTAATTTCACTGAAATGATGTGGAAACAACGTTGATTCAACCAGTGTGTACACATTGGGTCAAAAGCAATTTTTGGTCTGTGTGTATTTCCCAACACCGATGGAGCCACCATGCACTCTGCCACTCACTCTTTCGGAGGATGCGGAAGTCAGCAGAGTCCACTATCTGCTCTTCCTCGCGATACCACAGAACCTGCAGTGGTGGCGTTCCACGAATACGGCACTCTAGAACCACCAACTGACCCTTGACCGTGCTGACGTCGTGGAGACACTGGACACAAAGAGAACTGGATCAAAGTGACTGGGTGGCTGCAGAGACTCACATACCACCACCACCAAGCCTCTCCTCCCTCCTCTCTTAACCTCGCTCCTCACCTCGCCCTCTGCACATACAGCCCTCTACACATACAGCCCTCTACACATACAGCATGTGCCCAGATGTTTAGGGCATAATCATTAACAAACTGACAAGAACACTTTTGAAATATATATATATATATACTGACTGGAAAGCTATGTCATATGCCTATGTAATCATGAGGAACTAGAGAAGGTGTCAATCCATGTGTTGAATGACAATAATCTCAAAATCAGCAGCCTAAATAAAAAAAATATACAAAATAAAATAAAATCTGAATGTACACTTTTGGAATTACAGTAACACTGCAATCAAGGTATGTACACAGAGCACAATGGATGATAAGGACACAACTAACAATTTTTTCAGAATGGCACAAATTCCCCGATATCAGGGTACTCATGTCAACATGTTTGCTTTCAGAGCATATTTGATCCCAAATTATAAGGGGGAGAGATACCTCCTGTGAACTCTGTTCACAGTTCTGATGTAGGTAGGAACACACCTTCATAAAATGTATGTAGGGCCAAGTCCAGCTCAACCTTTGACTCAACCTTTATTTCCAAACCAGACAAATCCATGCTTCAGTTCCATATTCAGGCACCAGATGGGGGTAAAGATGTATCCTGTATTACCTTGACAAAAGTAGGAGTCACTCCACCACTCCCTGAATGCTGTTGGGAATATGATGGACTCTGTGTCTAGAAAAAAGATATGACAACAACTAGTGTATTTAAAAACACAAATAAATAAATAAACACTGCTATGCATTGTCTGTGGGTACATAACATATTGACAAGGAGCAGTTGAAGGCATATATTATATACAGGGCCTTCAGAAATGATTCACATCCCTTGACTTTTTACACATTTTGTTATGTAACAAAGTGGGATTGAACTTGATTTGATTGTCATTTTTTGTCAATTACCACACATAATACTCTGTAATGTCAAAGTTGAAGAAAAATGCTAAGATTTTGCAATAGATTTTTTTATGAAAAATAAAACACTAATATATCTTCATTAGATAGGTAGTCAACCCCCTGAGTCAATACAAGTTAGAATCAACTTTGGGAGAGATTATAGCTGTGAGTCTTTCTGGGTAAATCTCTAAAAGCTTTGCATACCTGGATTATACAATATTTCCCCATTATTCTTTTAAATGGTTGTTGATCATTGCTAGACAGCCATTTCCAAGTATTGCCATTGAGTTTTAAATTTTTACTCTTATTATGTTTATTTTTATCCTAAAAACTCCCTTGTTGATGACAAGCATACCCATAACATGATGCAACCACCATCATACTTGAACAAATGAAGAGTGGTACTCAGTGATGTGTAGTGTTGGATTTGCCTTTAACAATGTATTCAGGACAAAAAAGTTAATTTCTTTGCCACATTTTTTTTATGTATTACTTTAGTGCCCTATTGCAAACAGGATTCATGTTTTGGAGTATTTTAATTCTGTACAGGCTTCCATCTTTTCACTCTGTCATTTAGGTTAGTATTGTGGAGTACCTACGATGTTGTTGATCCATCCTCAGTTTTCTCCTATTACAGACATTAAACCCTCTAACTGTTTTAAAATCACAATTGGCCTCATGATGAAATCCCTGAGGGATTTCCTTCCTCTCCGGCAACCGAGTTAGGAAGGACACCTGCATCTTTGTAGTGACTCGGCTTATTGATACACCATCCAAAGCTTAATTGACAACTTCAAAGGGATATTCAAATTCCCTTCTCGACTGAGGGACCTTACAGATAATTGGATGTGTGTAGTGGTACAGAGATGGGTCAGTCATTCAAAAATTGTGTTAACAAAAGAAAATTCATGTTTTTTTCTTTGTATTATCTTTTACCAGATCTAATGTTTTACATTTTCCTGCATTAATTTAACATTACACAAACTTCAAAGTGTTTCCTTTCAAATGGTATCAAGAATATGCATATCCTTGCTTCAGGTCCTGAGCTACACGCAGTTAGATTTGGGTATGTCATTTTAGGCAAAAATTGAAAAAAGGGGCTGATCCTTAATTAATGTGTAAAAAAATTATAAAAACAAAATTCCACTTTGACCTTATGGGTTATTGTGTGGAGATCCGTGACACAAAATCTCAATTTAATACATTTTAAATTCAGGGTCTAACACATCAAAATGTGGAAAAAGTCAAGGGGTGTGAATACTTTCACTAATGACATAAAATATATATTTGTTATGAATATGTATATATTGTATGTTGTGAGTGAAGGTGTGGTGGGCAAATCATCAGCATAGCTATAATATGGTGCTTGTGTGTGTGTATGTCTGTGTGTGTGTGTGTGTGTTTGTGCATGTGTGTCAGGTAGGTACCCTCTGGGGGCTGATGCAGAGGGGCTGCACCAGGCTGGAGTGTCTCTGCTGCTGGACCAAGGTGGAGGAAGAGGAAGAGGAAGAGATTGCTCTGGAGGAGCTGGAGATGGTAAGGGACATGCTACTGGTCTTCTTCTGGATGCTTCACACACACACACACACACACACACACACACACACACACACACACACACACACATTTCTCAATATTTTAGGTTCAATTATGTACTGGTTTTCATTGAAAACTTTTAGTCATTTTGTCCTTCCAACTTACTGTGCCATGTTTCAGGCTTTTCCAACGGGGATTGTCACTGTGTCCAATAGGTGCTGATTTCTATACAAAGGGGAGGGAGAGCATGAGCTGCAGATGTTTATATGTGTTATACACCCACATAATTATTTAATTCTATACACCATAGGTCCTAAAGCTAACACGATTCAACCCTACATCAGACCAACTGTATGCTTCTGTACCAGATGTGATCTTACAAATGAAACATCTAAGGATACTGCACCTTGCGATTGTGATGTGACACGCCACGTTTAATTGTATGTGTGTGTGTCCTTCTGTCTGTCCGTCCGTCTGTCCGTCTGTCTCTGTGTGTGTGTTGCCTCAAAAGCTCACGACTGAGTGATCATCACGGTGGGCAAAGGTTACATGACAATCTATCCATCTGAAGTTCATGTTGCTTACCCCAGAAAGGCACTGTTCATCTCCTTTAATCTCCCAGAATCACCCTGCTGATGGATACTGGCATGAGCCTCTGACTATTTATACAGAAAGGGGATCTCATTGGCACACAGCAGGAGCTCAGCTTGTAAATCATGTGCTGTAGACTGAACCAGCTCATTCCAGGAAACCCAGAAATCCCTAGAAATATGGTACTTCAGGTTATTCCTGTGTGGTATGGATACAATCCATACACACACACACACACACACACACACACACACACACACACACACACACACACACACACACACACACACTATTCAACAGCATTAAGGGAAGGTTCAACAACCCATCAGAGTAGCAACATGACACTTCTAAATGCTTTGCATGAAAACAACAACACATGTCACTGCTTTAGAGACACACTTCTAAGAGAAAGAGGACAGGCATAACACAAGAAACACAAAATACACTTCTCTTTTTCTTTTTCGTCTTCCACGCCAAGCGCTAAGACAATGAGACATTTACTGATTGCCACAGAGAAAATGATTAACTCTCCTGTTGTGTTCGTTTCATGTTAGTTAATTCTGTGTTCTTCGGTCCAAAATTACCTCCTCATTGTAGCTGATTATAAATCCATAATAATACATGTATTGTAACATAATGTTGGGTTAGATCTTTTGATCAACTTAAGTTCTTGTGAACATTACAGGTTTTGAACTTCTATTTCCTATTTATGGCCTGTAGGCCTCATTGACCTGAGCTCATACAACTCGTTTTTAAGTTAAAAAAGCATAATGTATGAATTATGATGACTATAACAAATACTCAGATTAAACATATTGCGCTATTTATCACAGACTACTTTGTGTCAAAGTTTAACAAGGACACTCTTCTCCTCACCAGTGTCATGATCAAAGATATGATCAAGAGACTCACATACAGTATATCGTTTGGTCATTGCGCTGCCACAGAATGAATTGTGAGAAAGGCCTCAAAAAAGCTTTATATACCAGAGGTGCGAGAAAAGTTCTAGATATTATTGAAACAATGTTGCGATTGTTTGTGTGAATGCCAACAGGTGTGGTTCCCATGGGGGAAAGATTGTATTGGGGAAAGGGGGATTGCTATGGAAGCCATGAAGGGGAGAGAGGTTTGTGTGTGTGTGTGTGTGTGTGTGTGTGTGTGTGTGTGTGTGTGTGTGTGTGTGTGTGTGTGTGTGTGTGTGTGTGTATGTGTGTGTGCTCAAACACACATGTATGTGGGGGTCTGGGAGAGGAAGTGTGTCCATCTGATGAATGGGCATGTGTCTGAACTCAATTTTATACACTAATTATAGTCTCACCAATTCATTTCTAATGACTGGTCATTTTTGACCGGGAACACCACAGGTGTACTAAAGTTATATAAAACACCCCAAATTTTATGAAAATCATCTAAAAGTATTTTGTTTATTCAGATGCCCTGTGTGGACAAAATCATTGAACCTTATGACCAATCAGATGAAATGAACTACATTTTTCAGAGAGAGAACTTGTAAATTCGGTCCAATTCGACCGGAACACAGCAGGAGGGTTAAATTGACAATGAAAAGCAGATACATTTAGGCTAACAAGAAAAGTGCTCCACCATGTCATGGTTAGTTGAAAACGGAAACAAGTACATGGAACCTTCTGAGGTAATCCCAACATTCCAGAGAGATGTGTGAGGATCGACGCTGGAGACAGGAAGCAGGTGCAGGGAGAAGATTTAATAAATAACGGACATGAAACAGGACAGGAATAACATCTGGACAGGGGACAAAATAACGACATCAATGCTGACACCGGGAACAAACGGGGGAGCGGACAGTTATAGATGTGGGGCAATCAACAAAGGGAAGGAGTCCAGGTGAGTACACTGAGCACTACTGTGCATAATGATGGTGTCAGGTGTGCGTAATGAAGGGCAGCCCGGAGCCCTCGAGTGCCAGAGAGGGAGAGCGGGAGCAGGCGTGACAAGATGGGGTTGTTTGTGTGATTTAAGTGACATATGACCCTTAAAACAGAGGCTCCATTTAACGATACTGGACCTCTTGATACGATCAAGTGAGGAGGGAACCCCACCTTGTCACCAGGGAGATCTGCTTCCCGACCACCCAGTCTGGTCAGATGATTCATCTCCTCAACGTGTCAGATTACGTGAAATCTAACTGTAGTGGGAAAATTTGAGAAGATGATACTCACAACTAGCGACTTGCAGGCGCTGAGGCCCAGCATGAAGTCTCAATACATTATTTAGATGGTTGGCCATATATTTGCATCTCACAGGAGAGAGCCACACCCTATCTGTGGCAACCTCAGTCACTAGAGTGATGAAACTTGAATCAGTTTAATGACCGTTACTGTAAATTATATTGCCATGTTTGGATTGTTTTAGGAGTTCACAAAAAGCTAAACATTTTGATATGTTCTTTTGTACTGTAAATGCTGTGGATTTATTGTTACAGAGAAACTGTGTTACAGAGATCTGGGTTATTCAGTTTGTCCGACTACAGATGGTTCAAAGAGGAGCGACACAGGGGTGCGGTCCTATCGTTTAAATTCATTGGATTAGATTACAATCTGGGTGTGTTTTCCTACTTATTGTTTTAACTAGCAAAGTGCAAAGAAAGTTGAATTCAGGTTGGGCCTGAGTTTAAGCTCGAATTTGATTAAAAGGACAGTGAATTTGTTCATACTTCTGAGAACTTGTTAGCAAGCTCCTGTGTGTGTCACACACGTTTAGTCCTATTTGGTTGATAGTCACTCTGTCTTATTCTGTAATGTATAATGTATTTCATGCACACTTTATTTGTTTGAGTGTTATAAAACACTCATTCTTTTGTAACTAATAAATCATATTAGTTGAATTTACAGAGTAATTCTGTGACTGACTATATGTTCATAATTTAGTAGTCTATTGGTGAATATAATGTACACTACACATAGTACAGTGCATTTTGAAAGTATTCAGAACCCTTAAATTTTCCACATTTTATTACATTTTTAAATCAAAGTCCCTCATCAATCTACACACAATACCCCATAATGTCAACGTGAAAACAGGTTGGATTTTTGCAAATTGAACTCAGGTGCATCTTGTTTCCATTGATCATCCTTGAGATGTTTCTACAACTTGATTGGAGTCCAACTGCGGTAAATTAAATTGATTGGAAATGATTTGGAAATGCACTTGTCTATATAAAGTCCCACAGTTGACAGTGCATGTCAGAGCAAAAAACCAAGCCATGAGGTTGAAGGAATTGTCCGTAGAGCTCCGAGACAGGCGACACAGATCTGGAGAAGGGTACCAAAACATTTCTGCAGCATTGAAGGTCCCCAAGAACACAGCGGCCAACATCATTCTTAAATGGAAGAACCCGATGGTCACTCTGAGAGAGCTCCAGAGTTCCTCTGTGGAGATGGGAGAACCTTCCAGAACCTTCCAGAAACATCCCGGAGTCGCCTCTTCACTGTTGACGTTGAGACTGGTGTTTTGCGGGTACTATTTAATGAAGCTTCCAGTTGAAGACTTGTGAGGTGTTTGTTTCTCAAACTACTTGTTCTCTTGCTCAGTTGTGCACCGGGGCCTCCCACTCCTCTTTCTATTCTGGTTAGAGCCAGTTTGCGCTGTTCTGTGAAGGGAGTAGTACATAGCGTTGAAAGAGATCATCAGTTTCTTGGCAATTTCTCGCATGGAATAGCCTTCATTTTTCAGAACAAGAATAGACTGACGATTTTCAGAAGAAAGTACTTTGTTTCTGGCAATTTTGAGCCTGTAATCGAACCCGCAAATGCTGATGCTCCAGATACTCAACTAGTCTAAAGAAGGCCAGTTTTATTGCTTCTTTAATCAGCACTACAGTTTTCAGCTGTGCTAACATAATTGCAAAAGGGTTTTCTAATGATCAATTAGCCTTTTAAAACTTCTTATGGCTTAGATCCCGCAAACGGGATCGATATGACAACAGCCAACGAAAGTGCAGGGCACCATATTCCAAACAACAGAAATCTCACAATTAAAATTCCTCAAACATAGAAGTATTTTTACACCATTGTAAAGATAAACTTGTTGTTAATCACACTACAGTGTCTGATTTCAAAAAGGCTTTACGACGAAAGCACACGATTATGTTAGGTCTGCACCTAGTCACAGAAAAACACAGCCATTTTTCCAGCCAAAAAGAGGAGTCACAAAAAGCAGAAATATAGATCAAATTCATCACTAGCCTTTGATTTTCCTCAGATGACACTCATAGGACGTCATGTTACACAATACATGTATGTTTTGTTCGATAAAGTTCATATTTATATACAAAAATCGGAGTTTACATTGGTGCGTTATGTTCAGTAGTTCCCAAACATCCGGTGATTTTGCAGAGAGCCACATCAATTTACAGAAATACTTATCATAAATGATGATGAAAATACAAGTGTTATGCATGGAAATTTAGATAAACTTCTCCTTAATGCAACCGCTGTGTCAGATTTCAAAAAAGCTTTACCGAAAAAGCACACCATGCAATAATCTGAGTACAACGCTCAGACAACAAAACAAGCCATACAGATATCCGCCATGTTGTGGAGTCAACAGAAGTCAGAAATAGCATTATAAATATTCACTTACCTTTGATGATCTTCATCAGAATGCACTCCCAGGAATCCCAGTTCCACAATAAATGTTTGATTTGTTCGATAAAGTCCATCATTTATGTCCAAATAGCTCCTTTTTGTTCGCGTGTTTAGCCCAGTAATCCAAATTCATGAGGCGCGAGCAGACGAAAAGTCAAAAAGTTCCGTTACAGTTCGTAGAAACATGTCAAACAATGTATAGAATCAATCTTTAGGATGTTTTTAACATAAATCTTCTATAATGTTCCAACCGGAGAATTCCTTTGTCTGCAGAAATGCAATGGAACGCAAGCTAACTCTCACGTGAACGTGCGTGATCAGCTCATGCAACTCTGGCAGACCTCTGACTCATTCAGCTGCCATTCCCCCTTCCTTCACAGTAAAAGCATCAAACAAGGTTCTAAAGACTGTTGACATCTAGGGGAAGCCTTAGGAAGTGCAATATGACCCCATAGACACTGTATATTCGATAGGCAATGACTTGAAAAACTACAAACCTTAGATTTCCCACTTCCTGGTTGGATTTCTTCTCAGGTTTTTTGCCTGCCATATGAGTTCTGTTGTACTCACAGACATCATTCAAACAGTTTTAGAAACTTCAGAGTGTTTTCTATCCAAATCTACTAATAACATGCATATATTAGCAACTGGGCCTGAGTAGCAGGCAGTTTACTCTGGGCACCTTATTCATCCAAGCTACTCAATACTGCCATTTTAACAAGTTAAAATGATACACTTGGATTAGCTAACACAACGTGCCATTGGAACACATTAGCGATGGTTGCTGATAATGGGCCTGTACGCATATGTAGATATTCCATAAACAGCCTGCCGTTTCCAGCTACAATAGTAATTTACAAAGTTAACTATGTCTACACTGTATTTCTGATCAAGTTGATGTTATTTTAATGAACAAAAAAATTGCTTTTCTTTCAAAAACAAGGACATTTCTAAGTGACCCCAAACTTTTGAACAGTAGTGCACATTTGCGAACATTTCTAAAAACCTGTTTTTTCTTTGGCATTATCAATCAATCAATCAAATATATTTATGAAGCCCTTTTTACATCAGCCGATGTCACAAAGTGCTATACAGAAACCCAGCCTAAAACCCCAAACAGCAAGCAATTCAGATGTACGCAGAAGCACGGTGGCTAGGAAAAACTCCCTAGAAAGGCAAGAGCCTAGGAAAAAACTTAGAGAGGAACCAGGCTCTGAGGGGTGGCCAGCCCTCTTCTGGCTGTGGGGTATTGTGTGTAGATTGATGAGGGAAAAAAAACTATTTCATCCATTTTAGAATAAGGCTGTAACGTAGGGTCTGAATACTTTCCGAATGCACTGTATATGCTTGGGTTCCACCTTGCCATCCCTGGTGTACTTGACTCAATAAATTACTGCAAGAACATTGGTCGCCAGGATTAGCTGTTTGTATCTCTTAATAATTGCATAACAGTGCAAGACAGACACATGTTCATAGTAGTCATATTAAGAGGTGATGCAAGGCTTGCTACCTTGACTAGATCCTCCAGAGACGTACATTTATTCACATAATAATGAAGTCAGATTTATGAATGTAGTTAATTATTATATTCAACATCATTTTAATTCAACTACATAACAAGGGGGCTTGTTTGAGACATGCAAATGACACTGTGCATTGCTTCCACCCAGCAGGCCAGCATGATATTCTCAGTGTACCCTGCAGGAGATCCAGTGACTGGGCCTCTACCACCTTTCAGCCCCCACCCTGAGCCTGGAGGACTGGCTAGCTAGCTACTAGCTAGAGTAGAGCTTCTGGACGAGAGGAAACCCGAGCTAAGCCACAATCTAATTTTGTTTTTCGGCCTTCTGTGCGTTGGATTTAGAAACACATGGCGTAAGATAAATCTTCCCCCACCGGCCTGGTCTGGAATGTCCACTGGAGCCAAAGTGCGGTCCCAAATCGACAGTGGGTTTAATTCACATATTCACCCTGGTCATCCCCTCGCTTGCTCAGCTCGCATTGTCCTCTTAAACAACACATCCATTCCAAACACAACCCATATCCTCATCATAGGAAACAACAACCCCACTTTTTATAAAAGGAGGGAATATATATATGGTAGCTCATTCCCGCATACCCTGTATGGGGGGGGGGGGGGAGTAAATGCAAATGAGGGAACATGAAAATACAGGCCTCTAATTCACACCTTCCTCTACACATTACCAGAGAGGCACGACATCTGACATCTGACAGCTTTGGAGTGTTTAGAGGCATAAACAAGGCCAGTCTCAATACCCATGCATGCCCTCTGAAACTACAGGCACAAGCAATGAGCATCTCTTTGCTAAGGTCTTATTTCAGCTTTATACAGTATAATTAACATTAAGCCACTTTCAAATCATGTGTAGAAAATTGGGTAACACTTTACTTGACACCCAGCGTCATAACACGTTATGACACGGTCATAACCATGCCATAATATGTTAGAACAGCTGACACAACTTGTCATAACGTGTCATAATGTGGTCATAACACTGTCATGAGCCATATATTTACACCTGTTGTGACATATATTGCGTTATTTTATGTCTGGTGATGACACCTACACAAGAGTGTAAAAACCTATATTTAAAATGTGCTTTTTCCCTGCCAAGAAGTTTCCTTTCCTTTTAAAGTTTGTTTCTTAAATCCTTTGTTGTTGTTGTAATGAATTCTTTATGGTCATGTATTTAAAAAATATATATATATAACTTGTAGAAAATGCACTGTATGACACTGTCATGAAGCAATTATGACCATCAATACCATATAAGCCAGATAGGCCTCTCTCGTCCATGCCCTTATGATAGTCATCAGTCAATAATAGGGTGTCTTGTCCTCCTCCTATGCTCCTACATTCATTCCAGTCATCAGCAACAGAGCATTAGGGTAGGTGCATGTCTGACATCAATGTGTGCACAATTACAATGACAAATTGATATAGTCAATTTCAGAAAATGTTATATAACATAAACATACTGTTGACAAGTAGGCTAAGGTGTAATGGAATGAATTGCCTTGTGTGGTAGGTTTTGTGGGTTATGACACTCTTATGTAGGTGTCATAACCAGCCATAAAATAACGCAATATTTATATGTCCCAACAGTTCTAAATATATGTGTCATGACAGTGTTATGACCATATTATGACAGGTTTTGACAAGTTGTGTCAGCTGTTATGACATATTATGGCATGGTTATGAGCGTGTCATAACGTGTGATGACGCTGGGTGTCAAGTAAAGTGTTACCAAAAATTGTTATTAGGCCTGCCAAACTGAACAGCCGGTTTTGGAAGGAGGAACACACTAAAATCTCCCACTGTAGTCGGGTCATTTCTACAATGTGGTGCATTTTGGACCTTGTAACTTTTGGTCAAGCTCAGACACAGAAAAAAAAAAGTCTATGTTCATTTTCCAACCTGTTCAGAACCTGTTCAGAGTACCACCTAACAGAGTAGACATTTTGAGCCTAAATTAGCCATAGCTCTGTGAGTGAGCAAGATTGAGCTAGCATAATAACACTTGAACAGGATTTCAATTTAAAAAAAAGTTCTCTATAATTTAGCCCACGAGGGTGGAAAAATAGATAAAACTGAGTGTTTATATTTATTTAGCTTTGCACCATTGTTTTCCATCCGAAGAAATGATGACACTTCCTGAATGTGGCGCCATTGTAGGAAGGGGTTGTTTTCTTAAATGAAGAATAACAACAAACTAACAAGGTGGAAAGTGATATCAGGGACATAAAGACAATCTGAAATAAAATAATAATAAATACAACAATCATGAAAAAAAAAAGTTATTGATGAGAGAGTATTTAACGAGGACAAAAAAAAATGAAATATGTAATTATTTTATGGCTTATATTTATCGTGGAATTTGATGAATAACACCCAGGAACATTGCAAAAATGCCTACATCCACTGAAAAAAAGTGTTTAAAATGCTTAAATTCCCTTTCAAGATCCATATTTGAATGTTTTTAAGGTAAAGGACACCTGACATTACATTTAAAGCCTTTCGGAATTTTACACTAAAGTGATATTTCCTGAGGACAGAATAGGTACCGCATTGTAGGAATGACCCTGTAACCATCAGTCTGCCACCATAGGAGCCTTCTGTTTGTACTGCAGCTGCCTCTGTCACCGGTGTGAAATGGCTAGCTAGGTAGCGGTGGTGAGCGCTAATAGCGTTTCGGCCGCGGCTTTTGTGGAGCGATGGGTAACGATTCTTTGTGGGTGACTGTTGTCTATCTGTGCAGAGGGTCCCTGGTTCGAGCCCGTGTAGGGGTGAGGGGACGGACTAAAGTTAAACTGTTACACCTCTCTAATACCGACACATATCATTGTCCAGTCACGGATACATTCCATCCCAACCATCACAACACAGCTCAGTAATGATACTGCAGTTTATGTCCAGCAGGAGCCTATGTACTTGGCAGGATGCTGGAATCTTATTAAGGGTAGTTATTTAGATGGATCATCAGACAGGATAGTGATCCAGGCTTTAATATACTGATATGGTCATGTTGAGCCCATATTCCAATTAACTAAAGTGAGGTCAAAATACCAGATAACACCTGGTGAGAATAAATACGTTCAGAATGCCAGTTATTGACCCAGGTCTACAGTAATGCAATTGTTCATCAACCAAACTGAACGACTTCAAAACCCCAAATCTCAAAGTAGAATGACTGGAGGGGACGTCTCCAATAAATAAATAAGTCAGCAAATTTTGTCATGTGATATTCTGGGTCTTCTCTTGTTGAAAAGATATCAAAAGATTTGCAAGTCATCAGACTCCTGACATGTTTAGGTTGCACAAGGCCACTGAGAATCTAGTAGAGTTTGTACATACAACCAACTGCTACTACTGATATTGTGAAACACTCGTGGGCTATAATTGAATATTTGTTGACTGACTTGGTTTTAATCATCAAGCCATTGCACAAGTCAACAATTCCAACAGGTCTCGGAATTGTCTACAGGTGGACCAATTTAGAGCGAGGAGCACATGATGCCCGGCCAATCAGACCTCTCAGTTTGCAGAGTGCATTGCAGAAGCATGTTTGGCCTGGCCAAGCCCCCCCACACCCCCCACCCTCCCTCCCCATCCTGGCCCCTTCCATCATCCCCAACTGCACCCTGGAATGCCAAGCTGGCTCACCCCGCTGCACACTATATAATTGACACACTTTGCAGTTCCAAAGTTAAATCCCAGCAAATGCAACACATTTTTCACTACACAACTTTTTGAT
Organism: Oncorhynchus mykiss; assembly: GCF_057628025.1. NCBI lineage: Eukaryota > Metazoa > Chordata > Actinopteri > Salmoniformes > Salmonidae > Oncorhynchus > Oncorhynchus mykiss. The sequence continues at coordinate 3,588,404 of NC_143035.1, read as the reverse complement.
TTGCCAGCTTATACGGTTTGATCACAAAAAAAACAGTTAAGTCATTCAAATTTGACATGACTACCAGGCTAAGATTTCATGTTTGATTGATACAGTAGATAAACATGCAAATGTACCTTCCATTTAAATTTGGTAAGAGATATATTACTATTTATGTATAGTCAACAGTTGAACATAAACCAGGACATATTTTGAGTAAGGATCCGGTGACATAAGCCAGATGATCCTAAGCTGTACCAACACCTGACCCCTAGACCACCCAACTAATGGTTCCTCTGGGGAAAATAAAAAGCCCCACACCATGCAGAGACCTTACCAGTGGACCACTGTGCAGCTACTAGTCCAATGGGTGATGACTGTACTGTGTGAGACAGGCAGACAAACGGTTCTCTCTGCTCCTCTCCCTGGCACACTCTCTTCCCTGCTCACCAAGGGGGCGCAGAGGGTCCTTCTCTGAGCACCACTCAACTGTCATCTACAGGGGTGGTATCCAGACGGGAGGGAGGTGGATGGGTGGTGGTGGGGGGTGTCAGGGGGAGTGTTAGGTGGGGGAGGCAGCCATGGCAGTGGCTGGGACTGAGAGCCACCAGCTCCACTATAGCAGCGTCTGACTGAGCCTGAGGAGGGAGTTGGTTGAGGAAGTGAGCTAGGGCCCGTCTCAGGTTACCTCCCTTCCATCTGACACAGCTGACTCCACAGTTAACCAGAGAACTAAACATTCTGACCCGCAAATATAGACCAGACCCTAGCTAGCACGCTGCCCAAACACTGTTGACTGCTTCAGCAGATACAGGAATACTGTAAGCATGTGGAAATTAAATGGAAGTCTTGAATCATCATGTGCAGGTGGAATGCATCATACGTAAGAAATAGCTCTTGTGTGGAAGTCCCTATTACATTGGGTGCCAGTCAGACTTGGTTCCGGGTGAAGATGGAACCCATGTTTCCTGTTTCAGCTCCCAGCTCGATCACTGATTGGCACAGGTGTTGTGTGACATTAATAACTTGGGAACGTTATAAGGTCGGTCCACAGAAAAAACCTCTTCCGTACTCTAGATGCTGTTCTTAAAGTATAACCATAAGAATGACATAGTCCTAGACTACCTCCAAATGTATCGTTTTGGTAAGTTGATATTGTTCCAATGTTATTCAATGAACCACTGAACATCACAATAATTTGTCTACATCTTTTATTGTTCAACAGTTTTTTTTTTATACAATAACACCTCAATTAGTGTTACTAATTAATTTCACGGGTTGAGTATACAGTACATGCTGTAAAATGATAAGAAACTTCCAGTGCAAAAATAAAGCAAAAGTAAGACAAAAGAAAGGACTAAATAAAATACAAATGATATTGCAACACAATTTCAAAAACAAAATGGAAAAATAACAGGTAAGGAAACAATATATTTTGTGGATATTTATCAATTTAAAGTGGTCAACTTTATTCTAATTGTTTTTTATACACTATATATATATATATATATATATTTTGTAGGGGAAAAATGGATCAAGACTGATTGGTCTACCAGTCTATTCAATAAAATCTCATATAACCGTCAACTACACTCAACATCAAAAACCTTTCGGAATTCTTTCTCCATCTTACTCAAATTCCCGAGAACAAAAACTCAATTTGCTCTGCATCATATAAAGCAGAGAGGAATCTTCACAGCTACACGACACACACCTGACACAAACCATCATCAACCTCCTCAGTCCTTCCTACAGCACACACCTCACAATAGGACAAGCAAACCCATGATTTCATACAAGAGCACTTCCTGAAATATGGGGGTGGATAGGAGGGGAAATGACACAGCGAGTGCTATGACTCACAATCCTCAACTGCAATATAACTGTCAGTTGAAAAAATGATTATTTAACTCAGTAACATGTCTGATATCACAACTTTTGCTTAAAATCCCTGTTTTTTATAGACATAATTAATTAATAACTGTTTACAAATGGACAATATAGTAACTCACTGTCACAAGTTCTACTTAGGCATAAAAAAACAGGAAAAGCTTGTTCAAATGTAAGTTCAGGATAAAAAGTTTAAATGGTTTAAATCTACCCATTCAATCTCTTATTTGAAATTGACAAATTATAACATTTGCATCATACATGCCAAATTAATGAGATATCAACTGAGTGCTCTGTTACTATTTTCAAAAATACTTAATTAAAACCGATCTATTAATAAAAACGTTTAGTCAAAACTCAATTTGATTGATTCCTTACCACTTTGCCTTGACTACAAATCTCAGTCAGAATGTAAGTTCTGTAAAAATCTGCGAATTAGACCAATGACAATGAAAGCATTAGTTCATGGAAACTTCATGGAAATCATTATAGGGTAAATATACGTTCAAATAATTGCTATGTGAAACTGAGTACCTAACTGGCTATTCCTTCTAATCTAAATATATTGTCAGTTGAATACACCTCATGAGTGAATGCTCACATAAAAATATGAGATGCTTTTTGGTAACAACAAAATAACAACATCATATCAAACTGTCCCTTGAAAAAGTTCCTTTTCAGTTGAAAATACAGAACCAGCTGCAGTATTTCTACCATGAGGATAAAGTAACTATAATTGTCCAAACTGGATTTGAAATGAAAATGTTGAGCTCCATTTGGTGGCAAAAAAAAGCAAAACAAAATAAAACTGGAAAAAAAATACAATTGATTTGAGTTTACATTTCACATTTGTGGTACAGATCAATTATTTCAATGTCCTTTAACAAACATTTTTTTTTTTTTACAAAAGAGTATATATTTTATAATTTAAAGAGTTGAAAGCCTTTTGCTGTTATAACATCATTTTTTAGATCATGATGTATTAAATAGAAGATTTAGCTTGATCTAAATCAGATGCAATCTCTGTTTAATGTGATGCTATCAAATTTTTGTAAATAAAGGACTTCAAATGTATTACACAGTGACAATAAAGCATTTTACATTGAACATTTACAAAAGTGGTCATAGTGCAAAGGGCTAGATCATTTGCAAATCCATTAACCTGTACATAGAGATGACCAGTGGATATAAAATATCTAGAAAACAGTGCAAATAATATGTACATCCACTTACGTACAAAAATACCTATATAGCACGAGGTCAACATCCTGATCCTTTTCTTCTTCCTCTTATAAAACGACTTAATGCAAAACATGATCTGTTCTATATCAAGAGATGCAACAGGGTATATAATGCCTATTTGGTCATCTAAATTACGACTAGAAAGTGGAGACCGTAAAACTAAGTATACACCATTGGAATTGCAAGGGCAGTAAATTGACTTAATAGTGAGAAATAAGGACAAGCCATTTGCAGTATCAGTGTCTACGTTTAAAAACGATTACTAGCCCACTAATCTGTATTCTTTCTAATGCACTCTTCATTACTAAGGGACTTATGTTTTGTCACTCCCTTTGGAGTAACAACATTTGATTTTCATTTCCTGACGTGCAACTTGACTGTGCAACTTTAAAAGCACATAATACTTGCAAATAATACTGGATGGTAAATAGGATTTAACACCAACAATGGCACTTGCTAATAATACAGTGATGAATATACCAACAATCACTTAATAAAAAACGTGTTGATGCATTTCGGATATAAACAAAGAAGCAATTGTGCTTTTAAGTCCATGTGATATTGAGATCAATATGAATTCAAATGTTGGTGGCCGATGTATTTCAAAACATAAAGAAGAAGCCCTGTGTATGGCTATTAAGGCGTAATATTCACAACTAGAGCTAGAGACTTGAAATAACCAGCATAAAACCAATGTGTTGGCCTTAGCCACAAAAAATAATAAATTAATGCTGATTGCTAATGTTGTATCCTCATATGCATGGGGTTTTGTAGCTGTACTACTAAAGTGTAACTTCAGTTTTTAAGAGGACTGTATCTGAGCATAATTCATGTTGTTTCTGAGATGATCCCTGTATGAATGTTTGTTGTTTTCAAGCCCCAGAGCTCACCAGTTGAACAGAGAGTTTTGGCCCAGTGTCATGAAGTAGATCTGGCTGCTGCCACCTGACTGCACTGAGGCAAAGAACACCTTCACACAGAAAATAGATGAAGCAGTTAAACATTTACAACTTCCGGTATAATATTCAACACCTACAATATTAAGAACAACATAGGGTATGCTAGGACATATTTTCTGTATCTAGCCAAGCCCTATGTAAGCCCTACAAGTAATATGGGGGGAATAGGGTGTCATGTGAGCTTTGCCCAAGGTATGTTTTGGTGACATTGGGATGTTATCTTACCTTGTCATTCCTCTCACACAGGAATTTGAGTTTCTGGGCCTTCTTGTGCATGAAGACTCCCTCAAGGTTGCCTGTGTTAGCTGACCTCAGCTCGATGGCTTTGTCTCCCCAGCCCATCACCTGGTTGGACTGCAGGTAGGCTGTGGAGACACACACACCATCACAGACTCAGATTTTGGCACAAATGGCACCTTATTCCCTATACTACTTTTGACCAGGGCCCGTATGGCTCTTGTCAAAAGTAGTACACTATAAAGGGAATAATGTGCCACTTGGGATGCACCTTTAGTCACTAGACTACACACTCAGGGTTTTAGACCCTCCAAGGGTTTCTGCCTCTCAGTGAGTGCCATGTTGTAAACCAATCTCGAGACGCATCTAAAGATGAAAATCAATAGGTTCCCCTTTACCACACTCTCCTCTTTAGAGCCTACACCCAGAGTTTATTTACACTCTATATACTCTGGTCCAGACTCGGCTGAGCGCTGTCCTGTCTGTGAGTCTATTCCCCACAGACACCCTTTCCCCTTGAATAATGACCTGGCCAATGGACCCAACTAAATGAGTCTAACAGAACATCTTATTTTTAGAGCCACTGTCCCAAATCTGTCTAGAGGAGTTGGATCCAGCTTGACTCCTCTTTGCACCCAGTGATCCAAGTACAATAAATAAGGTTAACTTCTTGCTTGCGGCATAACAAAAAGGGTCAATACAAGAGACATGCTCTATTTTTAAAATGGTCTGGGTCTGCAGGTCTATCAAATCTATCCATTTTAATATAAAATTAGACTTATAAGCGCTAGTTTTTCAATCCGAGTGGAGGTGGAATCTCTCTCTCTCTCTCTCTCTCTCTCTCTCTCTCTCTCTCTCTCTCTCTCTCTCTCTCTCTCTCTCTCTCTCTCTCTCTCTCTCTCTCTCTCTCTCTCTCTCTCTCTCTCTCTCTCTCTCTCTCTCTCTCTCTCTCTCTCTCTCTCTCTCTCTCTCTCTCTCTCTCTCTCTCTCTCTCTCTCTCTCTCTCTCACACGTACAGCCTGCAGGTTTTGATTTGGTGGGTGGCTACGATGTACAGAAACTCACCGACAGATGCAGGCATCTCTCCCCACTGCAGCACTGTTTCCTTGGTGATGCGTCCATAGGTGTCTATGTAGACCCCCTCGTCTTCATAACACACCAGAACCTCCATGCCACTGCTGTTGGGTAGGATGATGATGGCATGGGGCCGGATCACACCCTGGATCTAAGACAGACAAACACACACAATCAGATGAGATGAGGATAAGATGGGTTACGTCTCAAATGGCATGGTATCCCCTATATAGTGCACTACTATTGACCAGAGCCCTATGGGCCTGACAGGTGCAATTTAAGACACATCCATAATGTTTTATATAGTGTAGCTCTCTAGTACAGTGTTATATGGTATTATTCTGTCTGCAAACTCAATTTCCCTGTTGGAAAATAACAATTGACTTGACTTGATTTGACGACAATGGGAAGTGCAGCACAACACAGCACTCTCACTCCAAACCTCATCATCTCTACCAGCAACAGCAGTACTCACCCAGCTACATCCACATCACCAGGGGTAATCCTCCTAATACACCAACTAATAGGTTTGGACAGTATCAAGACTTTCACACTATTTCTGTACCATACTGGGTATTATCGGAAGTGCACACAAGCGGTGCTATTCCTTAAAATAAATAAAAAGTAAAAAAAATATATATGGATCTTGATCCAGAAGGGGCTGGATTGTCTCTAGTGTAACCAAGTAGCTTGATCTTGCCATCTAGCCACTGAGCTAGCAAGTTAGCAATCCAAATGCATAGCTGGAGTCCTGAGCTGGATATAATTGATTAGGCACATCTTGGATAGTTAACTTTTGGTTAGTTATAAGCTGTGGCGTAGCACACACCCCTGCAGCCCCCGGTATTAAAATGAATCCGTCGGTATGTCTAAATACCCCAGTATACGGTATATACGGTATATCGCCTAAGCCTACCAGATAACATTGGCTAATAAAACAAAGTATCATTGCTCCCTCACACTCCCACTCTCCCTCCCTGGAACCATCTGGATTCATTCTGTTTGATGAGAAGCTGGTTCAGAGTCAGTGAACTGAGGCTAAACAACATGTTGAATCAGCCGAGTCACTGACTACAAGGTGGCAACAGAGAGAGGGTGACAACGCTTAATTGATTCTGTCTCAGCTAATTAATTGCCATACAATGTTTTCACTTAATTTCTTTAATTACAATCTCATTTGGCAAAGACGCTCAGTGATCAGCTCTTTCTCCCCTGACATTGGGATGCAACTCAGATACCCAAATGAGTGTTGTTACTATGGCTGGGTGAGCTCCACTGAGATGTGATGCAGAGCTACTCACGGGTTGCATGTTTCGTCACAATACTTGTTTTGAACGTTCGTTTTGGACTGATGCCTGATACTACTCAATGCTTCGTCAATGAGCGCTGATGAAGATTTCATCAAAAGTGCATTAAAGTGGCTTGGAAATACAATGACATTCAACAGCAGGCAAATAATTGGTAGGAAAACCTTTTGTCATAATTTTGATGTCACCATGTTGACTTTAGATGCAGTATAACGTTAGCTAGCTAGCTAAGATTGAGGGGAGGCCACTGGACTTTAGCAAGCTAACGTTAGCATTGCTTTGCTATCTAATGACAATTTTGCCATCTGTCTAAAGTACATTTGATGACCTGGTAATGCTGGCAAAGTTGTTTCCTAATAAATATTTGACTACTTTAGCAATGTCATCGTATTGCCAGGCACTATAGTGTAATTTAGCCTCTGTCCAGAATGACTTGGGCTTATCATCACTTTAGGGCACCATTATGGCGCCGCTGATAGAGGGCGGCTTGAGAACGTTCATAACAATGGCATGATGCGACCGAGTGACGGAGGTGCAACCTATGAATATAACCACTGAACAGCATCTTGGGTTGAATAAGTGGCAGCGAGGCGGAGGAGGGAGCCACTTCTGACCCCCCCCCCAGGTCCCTCATAAGCACTTGCATAATAGCTAACATTCAAACAATGAGACGGTCTTTTAGACTCTGTTATCTCTCTGAGGATGCAACATTCACACATTCACATACACAACGTTTCTAAGACCACAAGAGATCTACAATAATCTTCGTATAAGAAGATTATAACAAAGTCCTTCTACATAAGAGCTGCTATAAGCGAGTCCACGTACTGGCTTAGACTAGTAGCTTAAACAGCAGGTATAACCTCAAACCCCAAATCCCCAAACAAACCAACACCTCAAACAACCCCAAAAGCTTCTATGTACAGTAAGTCACAGTCACCACAGGACCAGTGTAAGTCACCACAGGACCAGGGTAAGTCACCACAGGATCAGTGTAAGTCACCACAGGACCTGTGTAAGTTACCACAGGGCCAGTGTTAGTCACCACAGGATCCCCATACTTGCCCGGCCGAGAGCCTGTCCCCCCAGCTGCCACCGGCTGTCCTCATGCCACTGTGGCTGTGCCACCACAATCCTCAGCATCAACACTGGCATCCACAGACGCAGCGCTATCTTAATCCGCTGCCTCGGTATCCTTATCATCTCATCATCAACCGCAGCCAGCAGGGAGAACGTACGTGGGAGAAAAGTTGTGTGTGTGTGTGAAGGAAAGAATGAGCGGACCAGTGAGTGTCAGTGAGAGAGAGTGAATACGAGAGTGAATGTGAGAGCGAGTGATCGGGTAAAAGAGAAGGACTCTTCTCTTCCGCTGCAGTGTAAGAGACTAAGGCACCAGTGTTATCGAGTGTGTGGTAGTGCTCTCTAAATATATCACTGTTATGAGAAAAAATGGGAGAATAACAGGTCACTTTAGCAGGCACATGGTTTGCCGGCGCTGCCAAGGTATTTTTAGAGCTATCTATCTGGTGAAAAGTAGCACACATGGCTGGAGACTGGGGCCAAAGAGAAGCAGCCAATGATAGCTATGTGGGCCAGCACAGTGGGAGAAGTGGGATAGAGCCACAGCACACCTCTGAGGGCACAGCACTGGGAGGTGGTACAGTGTGTGTGCGTGTGTGTACAAGTCTATATTTGTGTGGATGTACGCACAAAAGTGAGTGTGCAAGTGTATGTGTGTGTGAGTGTGTATTGTGAGTGTGTAATAGAGCTAATTTCCTTCTGAGAATGTATTCTTCCTCTGCTCTGGTTCTCAGCTCCCAGCAGCTCTCTGCAGAATTGTGTGGGTGTGTGCGATTCTCATCATTAAGAGTAGAGGCTGCCTCAGCTCCCCTGTCCACAGTGACTAAGAGTGCAACAATCTGCACATCTGCATTATTCCACCCTGCTACATCTTGAGCCTCATAGAGGGGTTAGAAGTTCTAACTAAGACAATATCCATCACTTGGTTCAGCTGGCTACTCAGTCATTCTTAGCCTCATTCACTTCCTGGTAGTCAGCCAAACACAGCTACCACTGAGATGAACTGATAACTGACCAAGGCTGACCTCCCTGTATCTTCAGACAACTGTTGTGACCGCGGTAGATTACTGGAGTGAAGCTTGAGTTATTTTTCAGTAAATCTGTTTGCTCCCGAGAGGAAAAGCTCCCTAAATGCACTGTATCTCCTTTGCTCTGAGGTAAGTGATGTTTGAGCTTAAACCGTGACAGAGCAGAATTTCTACGAGGGGCTTTTCGAGAAATCCATTTGCATTTGACTTTTTAGTCATTTAGCAGACGCTCCTATCCAGAGCGACTTTCAGTTACTGGCCCAACGCTGTTAACCGCCAGGCTGCCTGCCGCTCCAAAGACAAGTGCCACAAGGTCAGATACTGACAGTAGCAGGCCTGGCTTAAACACAAACCCATCCTGTCGATATTATACTGTATCAACCACATTAGTCAACTGGCTGTGGTGGCAAACAGCTTCTACCCACGTCAACTCTGAGTCAGAACAAAAGATCACGCTGAGTGGCGTGGGTGCAGAGGAGAAGAGCTGCTTATCTGCTGTAGAATAGAGACACAGAAACTGTAGGCTGGAGGTCTGGCAGAGACCCAAAGACCCAGGCTGCATGGCCCTGAGAGGGAGAAAGAAGGCTGGGGTGGGGAGAGGGTGGAGGGGGTGTGGGAGAGTTTAGAGGAGGCTGGGGTTGAGGTTGAGTTGGGGGTGGAGGACTCACGTGCGTTGGCAAGTAGAGGTCGTAGGGCGTCCCCGAGTCCACGTCGATGGCGTGGAAGCCCGCCAGGGAACCGTAGATGACCTTGAGTCTTTGTCCATCCTCCACCGTCAGGTCCACAGACAGAGGCCTCTGGGGGAGCGAGCCGAATGACTGGATACACACAACAAGGACAAACATTAGGAATGACTTAGGAATAACTATATTTATAGTATACAGTATAGAGTATAACTATATTTATAGTATACAGTATAACTATATTTATAGTATACAGTATAACTAGAGCCAATAGTTTTTCCTGGTGAAGACATACACTGCGTGTACAAAACATTAGGAACTTTTGCCCTCAAAACATCCTCAATTCATTGACTCTACAAGGTGTCGAAAGCGTACCACAGGGATGTTGGCCCATGTTGACGCCAATGCTTCCCACAGTTGTGTTAAGTTGGCTGGATGTCCTTTGAGTGGTGGACCATTCTTGATTCAAACAGACAACTGTTGAGCGTGAAAAACTCAGCGTTGCAATTCGTGACACAATCAAAACGGTGCGCACCGTTTTGATTGTGTCACGAATTGCAACGCTGGGTTTTTCACGCTTTCGACACCTACTACCATACCCCATTCAAAGCCATATTTCAATATTTTGTCTTGCCAATTCACCATCTGAATGGCACACATACACAATCCCTGTCTCAATTGTCTCAATCCTTCTTTAAACTCTCCTCCCCTTCATCTACAGTGATTAGAGTGGACTTAAGGGATCATAGCGTTCAGATGGATTAACCTGGTCATTCTGTGTCATCGAAAGAGCAGGTGTTCCTAATGTTTTGTACACCCAGGAGCTAACACTAGGAGCTAACCCATGGTGACCACCAAGGTTAGTATATTTCATGGTTTCTGTGCAGTGAGTAGAAATAATTAAAACGGTTCATTCTAGAAAGATGTGTAAGAAGTAGGGCAAGCCACTGAGGAGAGTTCAGAACTAGGACAGTGTTGTCAAGGTGACCTTAATAGCATTACATATTCTCTTTGTCTATCATTAGAGCATTCTAGATTCACAACGAAAGTATCCCGGTCCCAGATCCGTTTGTGCGTATGCCTACTTCAAGCCAAACATGGTCATGACAATTCCATAAGGAGTGGCACCCAGGCTACAATGAAAGGACATCGCCATAGAGAAGAAGACAAGTGGAAGGTAGTGTTGACATTTGACATTTTTACATTTTAGTAAGTGGGAAGCTGTTTCCACCATTGGCGTGCCAGGACAGAGAAGAGCTTGGACTAGGCTGAGCGGGAGCTGCCCTCCCGTAGGTGTGGGAGTGCAAAGAGACCTGAGGTGTTGGGAGTGCTTGGGTTGAGGTGTTGGGTTTGAGCAGAGCCTGAAGGAAGGGATGGGCAGTTCCTCTTGCTGTTCCATTGGTAAGCACCGTGGTAGTGGAAAGTAGTCTTGCAGTGATGCACCATTAATGATATCATATTCCGACCACTCCACTTCATGTGGATGTGATTATTTTCCTCCATACATATTTGATGTGACTCTCACCTTGAAAGCCATGAACTTGTGGTAAGGCTTGGGAGCCCATGCATACACCTCCACAGCATTCTTCAAGGCAATCACCAGGAACTTAATCTTCTCATATCGAACTGAAATGACATGTAACAAAAAAAGCAGGGATTTCAATTAGGATTAGCGATTTCTCCCATAATGGAAACAGAACAAGATAAAAGCTGTCACTACATCAGTCTGTAATACTTACGTGTCAGTGGTCTTGAACTAATGATCACTAGACAATCTCAACAAAGAGGTTTGTGGTTGTGCCCCAAATTGCGACCTATTCCATATTTAGTGCACTACTTTTGACCAAGGCCAATGTAAGGAATATGGTGCCATTTAGGACGAAACTCTTGTGTAAACTAAGATTTGAAAGGCAGGAAGCCAATTGCCTTTCACTGAGGCAATAGCAGCATGCCTCCAACTATGAGAAACAATACAGAGGGGAGTGCTGGGAAGGATTGGGAAGGACAGTGCTTCACTATGACATCACATCCTTCCTTGGTTGGAGTCCCTGAGCTGTCCTCACTCTGTCAACACTCTTACTAACCTCAGGAAGAGTCGCAGGAAAGAGAGGCTCACATCGCCTGAGCTCAGCACTAGCACTACACCGTGACACACAATCACTCCCTCACACCCAGTTCACATGCACCCACAATCTCACACACTGACCTATTGTGCTCTAATGGAGTCAGATACTCAGAGAATAGATCAAATCATCTTGAAATAGTTGTTTGCTTGTATTATACACATTGCTTTTGGTGCAGCCGATCACTGCAGCTGTACATAGTCGATCAGTAAATAGCCCACCCAATTTACCTACCTCATCCTCATACTGTTTTTATTTATTTTAATTTTCTGCTCTTTTGCACACCAGTATCTCTACCTGCACATGACCATCTGATCATTTATCACTCCAGTGTTAATCTGCTAAATTGTAATTATTCGCCTACCTCCTCATGCCTTTTGCACACAATGTATATAGACTATTTTTTTTTCTTTTTTTCTACTGTGTTATTGACTTGTTTATTGTTTACTCCATGTGTAACTCTGTGTTGTTGTCTGTTCACACTGCTATGCTTTATCTTGGCCAGGTCGCAGTTGTAAATGAGAACTTGTTCTCAACTAGCCTACCTGGTTAAATAAAGGTGAAATAAAAAATACAAAATAAAATACAACAACACAAAAACCTTTGGTAAAGCAGTGATATGCCTACATTTTTTAACATCACTCATATAGGCCGGTCATGCAATACAATGAAAGATTGATCCAACACATCAGTCGTGACACTATTGTTATGATATGGGGGCGGGGGGTAGTGTTAGGACATAGATACTTCCACCCTCCATCCCCCAGGTGTCAGCAACCGCGTCTAGTTGCTGAGCCAAGGCTTGACAAGCACATCAGGTTCAGCCAATTAATGGTATAGTCAGTCAGTGTCCCATCTTACAAGCCGTGAGCCTGTTGGGTTTTTTTTGGAAGCCATGAGGCCTTTCGTTTGTTTTTGAGTCTTTAGTTTGGACATATTTATGTTTCGTCACCATCTGAACAAATGAGAATCCGCTTGGACAGGCCGACTAAGAGGTCAAGAGAGACAGAGCTGGCCCTGGACCAAGGCAAGGTTGCTGTCTCCCTGGGCACATGTACATTCAACACCTAGGTGCATATGCTGATTTCTCATATAAATGCACACATTCATTCAGGTTACAGACCATGTAACTAGGCCTACGACGCCTAGACAAAGCGAGTGCAACAATATCCGTAAGCTAGGTATTGGTTTCGTAACACATTCATGATCTAAGGCCAGGTAATGAATACTCACCAACTTTGTAGTGCACACATCCTTCCAGGTCTCCTACTGAGGTCCAGCCCTGCCTTTTCTCCACCTCTGGGTCGTTCCGTAGGATCTTGTTTCGTAGCCACGACAGGTAGTACAACCTCAGCTTGTTCTTCTTACCTGTCAGAGAGGGGACAGTAATGGGGTTTAGAGGACTAGAGAATTGGCTGCAAAAGTAGGTGCAAAAAACATTCCAAGACTGACTATTTGTGTGTGTGTGTGTGTATGTGTGTGTGAGTGTGTGTGTGTGTGTGTGTGTATGTGTGTGTGTGTGTGTATGTTTACCTGTGTGTGTGTGTGTATGTGTGTGTGTGCGTGTGTGTATGTGTGTGTGTGTGTATGTGTGTGTGTGTATGTTTACCTGTGTGTGTGTGTGTATGTGTGTGTGTGCGTGTGTGTATGTGTGTGTGTGTGTGTGTATGTGTGTGTGTGTGTATGTGTGTGTGTGTGTGTGTGTGTATGTTTATCTGTGTGTGTGTGTGTATGTGTGTGTGTGTGTGTGTGCGTGTGTGTGTGTGTGTGTGTGTGTTTATCTGTGTGTATGTATGTATGTATGTATGTAAGTATGTATGTGTGCGTGTGTGTGTGTGTGTGTGTGTGTGTGTATGTTTATCTGTGTGTGTGACAGATGTACTGTATATACTTGTGTGTGGCACTACTGTAACTAGTGCAATTACCTGAGATGGTGATGAGCACATTGAGGCCCTCCAGAACGTCCATCTGTTGGAAGCGTCTCCTGCTGATCAGAGAGTAGACCTTCCCCTGACCGCTCCTGTCCAGCAGCCACAGACCATTCTCTGTCCCCACCAGCAGGTTCACACCTGGACCAACACACCATGCACCTGCATTATAGGCCTCAGCATCACAAGCCTCAGCAACAAACTAGGGATGGGCATTTTAAATGATTTCACTATTTTGAAAAACATTATGAAAATTTTTCGGATATCCGGATAGTCGAAATACACGTTTACATTTTATTTATCTAGAAACTTTAATGGAAACTTGCTTGAGTGACGAGAGAGAGAGAGAGAGAGAGAGAGAGAGAGAGAGAGAGAGACGGTGCTTTGCGCTCTGCTTGTTTAAGCAGAAGGGTGGGGGAGGGGCAAGAGAAGAGCAGAGGCCGGTGTATGTGACAGTCTATGTGTGTGGTTTAGAGGGAGGGAGAGAGAGTGAGAGAATGTAGCCAAACCGACTCATGCTAATTAGACAAACTTGTTGCTGCCATAGGTTATCTATCATACCATCTGGTAGTTCCTATTTTGACTGCATCAAATTGTTTTTAAAGAAGCTAGCTAGCTACAGTAGCAAGGTTAATTGAGGCTATTTTGCTGAGTCCTCGTCTACAACGCCATTCATATGAAACAACAGGCTACCTGTTGGTTGATCATTGTAGCCAACTCTTTTTCATTTAGCCAACTTAATTCCTTAATTTCTATTCCATTTTGCATTGTTTAGAAATCTTCCACTTCACTTGCTACACATGGAAATAGATGATGGGGGTCATTACCACTAAATACATTAATAGGGACATTTTTGGTGTGGGGTGTGCCACGGTTCAAAAAAGGTTAGGAACTACTGCTCTAGACAGTATTGTAAGGTAGAGCTACTACCATATCACAGTAATACATATCCAATCCTTTCAGATCAACACAGTAAGTGTCTAGGGGATGGGGGTTAGGATCTCAATGTTATTATAAAGGTGCCTTTCTAGGGGTTAAGGGCTAGGGGTCGCGTGTTTAACTGTTGTGTACCCCACAGTCCAGCACAGAGGATCTCGGTGTTGAACTTCTTCTTGTACTTGCGGATCTCGGGGGTGTCGCTCTGGGGTCTGATGTTGGTGGGGTTCACGTTAACCACGGAGCCCTTCCTGTGCCCCTCTCTCCTGATTGGCTCCTGATTAGCGAGCGGCTTGCCACTCGCTGGAGGGGAAAAGCACAACCAATACTCGTATTCACAACCATGGGACGTAATTTTGATGTCAGGCATCTGATCTTATGCTAATTACTGTAAACATGTACAGGAGAAAAAACATATGTGAGATAATCCCTCCCCTCTGTCCCCTCTTATTTTACAATACACTAACATATAAACATACATTGAATGAGATTTATGATAAGATAGTCCTTTTTATAGACCAAAGCAAGCTGTTTAGAGACCACCCTAGCATGCAGTGATTTACTGCAGTGCTCGAATGTCTATGGGGCATTTCCTTTGTAGCATAGTGTGTGTGTGTGTGTGTGTGTGTGTGTGTGTGTGTGTGTGTGTGTGTGTGTATACAAAATGTGTGTGTGTGTATGAGTGTGTATATGTTGGCACTCACTGGGACTGTAGCCCACTGGGCTCTGAGGGGGAGAGATCTGCAGCAGCCTGGGGTCAATGAAGGGAGTGAAGGAGGAGGAGGAGGAGGACGAGATGCTTTTCCCTGGAGGACTGTTTACAGGCTTCTGCAAAGGCATCCAAAATCATAATTCATATAAATGAAACAACATCAACAACAATAAATCAAAGACTTCCAGTAGGCTTGATATCAATCTTGAGATGGAAGGGGGAGTGCAAGTCTAAAACTGCTACTTCATCTCCCCCTAGTGGAGAAAAATACTCACATCAAGATACATAAAATGGGCAAAAATAGGTTTTTAGCAAGAACAAAATTCTCAAGCAAGAATTTTGCTAGGACTGTCTGGGTGGTCTTCAGTGGGGAGATGGAAATATAAAACTAGCGGTTTATCGGCAGAGAGGTTTGGAACTCTCTTTGTTATTGGTCTATTGGTGATGCTACCAGGTAAACCGAAATCCTGCACATGCAAACAGGCCATGAAAATAGGCTGATTAGAACGTCCTATGTAGATTGTATTTTCAAGCAGCAACTATTAGGAAATAACACTGATACATTTTTTTCACACTTTTACAGTGTTAGTTTCTTCAGCTGTTGTACAAAACACAGGAAAACAGAATTGTGACTGCGCTGGGCCTTTAAACATTTTATGACCTCTAGAGAACTCACATCAAAGTGCGGTCCTCGTCCGCTCGGAGACTGGGGGAAGATGACGTCATGCAGTACGTGCTGCCCCAGGGGCTCATGGGCCGGGCTCTTCTGCAGAAGATCAGGGAGAAGGTAATTCTCATTGCATTCTGATCCTACAGCCATGGGCCTGTGTAGTGGCTGGCCACTCTTAAGGCCTGATGCCACGCTGCTCTGCTTAGAGAAGAGACACACAGCAGAACAGCGGCATAATCCCTCGTTAATACTGCCCGTCTGTCACTCTGTATTCCCTGTGTCAC